>NC_134366.1:16397160-16767160 GCF_035582795.1 Mycteria americana
TGTCTGCACAGGACCTTTAAAGGGACCTGTGTTTTGGTGTTTGGTCTAATGTTTTTTTAATTGTATTTGGCTGGTTTGATTGTATGCTTTTGAGGACTGTCTGTTAAATTTAGATGCATGGGAGATGACTGGCTGAGGAGATAGATTAAAACTTTGCTTTTTCGTCCTTTGTCTTTGAAGTTTGTACTTTTTGAGGCTGTGTAGGTCAAGAAATTCAGAGTTCTCAGTATGAATGTTCACCTCAGAAGGCTGGTCACCTCAAGACAAGGACGGATTTGAAGGGTTCAGAGGGCGATACAAATGAAAACATGCTGTTTTAGTTGTGGTGAAGCCATTGGCTTTGGCACTATTCATTTAAGAGTAATTTGTCATCTGTGTTAAGAACACTTGTTGCTGGAGCATTTAATGTGATTGCAGGGATGTTTTAAAACAACTCTCTATATGAAATGGAATCAAAGAAGCTTGTGGAGCTCTTCAGCAGAGAGAAATCCCTACTGAGTTGTATAGAAGTGTGTTGTAAATGAATATGGAGTGTCTGAGCTGTGACCAAATGTCCATTGCTAGCCAACTTTATTTTGTGGTGGATTGATCTTTCTTCTCCCAAAGCTCAGCATTCATAAATTGTTCTGGAAAACATCAAAGTTATTTGAAAAGGTCTATAGCAGTATAAATGTCTCTATGCAAAATGGCTGTTTAACAAGATTGCCTCCTTGAACTTTTCACATGATTGTGACAGCCACTTTCATTTACTAATGGAAGTTTTATAGTGGATTTTCCCACTAGTCCCACATCTCTGTTTACTATTATTTTATGGAGAATACTTTACAAATTGGGTCTCTGAAACAAAGGAGGAGACATTTGGTGACATTCCCAGACTGCTATGTGGCTTGTTAGCAGGGCTGCCCAAGCAACAGCATGCAGGAGAACCCCAACTCACATGGACCGCAACGTTGGGCTGCACCTAGTGGGCCCATCTACATGGGGGTTAATTCACCAGTCATTATGGTCATTGCTGTGAAACTCCTTTTGTGTTAGCCCTGCTTAGATTCAAATTAGGAAGAACAGAAGGTTTATGAGGAATTGTTCCTCATTACTCGTGGTGCAGACAGCAAAAGGATGGCGTGTGTGTGTAGTTAGATTTTACAGTGATAGTGATCATTTAAGTGAAAAAGGAAGAGAGGAATAAGGAATAAGTGGTTAGGAAGGCATCTGAGGTTTCATGTACCCAACATCCATCATATCGTAGCTGGATGAATTTTGGAACTGATCAGGAACTGACTATTTTCTCAGCTCACCATGCATAGAAAGCATTCACTTGGTATTTTAGGAAACATCTCATGTATTCCATCTGGAGAATCCCTGGGTAATTTTACGTTAAATGGTTGAATTCCCTCAGGGCAAGAAGTAAAGATGTTTTCAATTGCTTGATGAGAAAGAAGAGAGTAGAAAGGAGGAAAAAATATCTAGAGAAAAGAAGAGACAGCTAAGTGTAGAGTAGCATTTAGAGAAGCAGAAAAGAAGTGTGAGTAACAGAAGTGAAGGAATGATTTATTTATCTTTTATGTTTCCAAGTTATATGTCTTTGTGAAGTCTCTGTTGCAAAAGACAAACCTCGAGTTTGCCTGATTTGCCATTTTTCATTTTGTGAAGGTTCATTTTTTTTTTCAGAGAAAGACAGTAATATTTTTCCTAGCAACTAAAGATTTTTTTCTCCAACAAGTTATAAATGTGAATTAAAATAAAATTGTGAAATGCTTTGACTTTGCACTTCGGTGAAAAGTCTCATTTTTACAGGCAAGCATCTTCTTTCTGAGCAATGAAAAAAAAAAGATATTTAGGAATATCTTTTTCATTTTTTCACCAGAAAAAGTAGCTTTTGTTCTCAGTGAAGTTCCAAAACTTCACAAAAGCTTTAATATTTTTTTATCAGTCCAAAAGAATATTTTGCACATTCCTAAATGTGACATGATGAACACTTCGCAACTTTTGAAGCTGGGTCATCCTTCTGAACCAGGGTCATCCAAGGTCAATGCACTATCCTCAGCAGGGACAGTGTGAAGCTTATGATGAATCATTGCTACACATGGGATAAACGCATTAGACTGCATTTTTCTTCCAGATGCTCTCAGAAAATTACACAAAAATTAGTGGGAAAAAATCAGTCTTGAGACACACAGAATGTCATGGCTCTAATTGATACGGCTTGTGCTTACTTCAAGATTGAATTTGATGTAGTGGTTGTACATTGTTGACTGAAAACTGTTTCAATTCTGGCTGTGTGGTGTCATAGCAGCAACCTTCAAGTTAATGCATACTGGTATCACTGTAGTTAAATTTAATTCATAAAAGAAAGCTAATTTTAAAAACTTCTAATTTCTTTTTGTTTCTATATGAATGCTAACATTGAAAGTTTTAAGCACATAGTAGGCGCAGCAGGAGCCAAGCAACGAAATATGCAGTTCTACCTCCAGACCCCTTAAATTGCCTACTGTTGAGGCACTTCTTCTACATCAAAAGGACAGAATCCCAGCAGAGTGTGTCCTCATCCATTACTGTGGCAAGTGAGGAGATGCACGACCAGATTACAATTACACTATGTAAATGCAAAGGATCAGAATAGGACCTCAAAGAAATATACTCTGGGCTTCTCAAGTAAAAGAGTTCCTAAATGTTATGCAAGATAATATGTGGCATTTAATTTTCTAAGAGATGTAAAGAAAATGTCTTCTACTTTATACATTTAAAGGGAAAAGTCTTTTGTTCATCATATTGGACAGAACTTTTATCCTTAAACTGTCAAGATGATAAAGGCATCAGCATACATTTAAATTCCTTACCTCGAAAGATGGTAAATGATGTATGCAAAAGAAAAGCAGAGTGCACGAGAAATTTCTTTACACGGGGTTTTTACCACGGAAGAAAGTTAATGTAAAAAAAAATACATGTATGTTTTTAAGCTAATGTTAATGCATGATGAGGTCAAGTGGCAAGCATATCCAGCCAACTACAGGCTTTTTTTTTAATAAGAAAAAGGCTTTTTTTTTGAGATATAAGATTTTTTTTCTTTGCTTTTGCTTCTATTGATGGACTGTGAAGGTCAAGAAGAGATTGATTCACAGAGGCCAGTAAAAGTTAGAAGTAATTTAATTAGAGTTGTCCAAATCTGGAATATCTTCTAATCCGATTATATACTTATTTCTTGAGGGACAGTGTGTGGGTATCTATATTTGCTATAGAAAGATACTTTTTTGTAATCTAAAAGGATTCCATTATCAATTCTTTTTTAAGAAGCAGAATGAGTCAAGAAAAAAAAATTCCCTGAGTATTTTTCCATAGTTAAAAAATAGAATATGATTATATTAGTTTATATTTCAAATTAACAGTCTGTATGTTTGTGTATATTATATCTACATTACAGAAAATAGTCTTGTTGAGTCCAAGTAAGCGGAGACACTGTCGGTTAGATGCGTCATGCGAGGATCCATTTTAGTGCTATGCTACCTGCCTTATGTAGCTGGTGTGATTCATCATAACGAAGGACATACTCTGGGACATTTAAAGAGATGTAATTTTGTCTAACTGTCCTAATATTAAATAGTCAAAATGCTTTTTGTGGAGAGGAAGACTGTCATCCATCAAAGATTTTTAATCCCTGGTTTGCCATGGTCATCCTTTTAGGGTTTTAAGGGTACAAAATGTACATTAACTGTAAGTACAAAAACTGAGGTGACTCTTAACAACTGTGAAAGCAAATGAGGCATCATGTGAAGGTGAATACACTGCAAATGAGAGCAGAGAGGCTGGGAAGCAAATTGTAGTATCCACTGAAGGGCAGCACAGTCTGCCGCACAGAGCTGCAGAGAAAGCAGCTTCCCACCACCCCAAAACAGTAATGCTACGGAGATGTTTCTAAGGATGCATCTCATCCTCAGACAAGCAGGTATTGCGGCTCTTCCTAGCATAGCAGAACAGGATTTGCCTTAAAAATGCTCAGTAGAAATCTTGAGGTAAAGTAGGGCTGGGGGTACAGAAAGCACAGGAGTGCAAGTGAATCCCTTCCTCTCCCTGTGTCTATTTGTAGCACCAAAACAGAAACAAAGGGTTTTTTTGAGACATTGAGTTACATTTTTTAAAATGTCCCTCCCTTTCATTTCTTGAATCCAGAGCTAGAAATAGTAGTGCTGAAATTCTGTGAGAAAGACCATTCTTGCACTTCTGGGAAATACCATCGTTATCTCTATAAAGTCTGTTGCTGTGAGATTTTTGCGATGTTTTGCTGACTACAGAGATCTGGATGTTCTTCAGATAAGGAATTGAAAGTTTGTCTCATTACCAGATGCAAATCTCCACTCTAAGGTCCACCCATTAACAGGTTAGACTCTTGAAGTACCTTGAAGTATAACTATTGTACAAATCTGCTAGGGTCTCCTTGACATGAATGTTTGCAGCACTGCTTTCAAAAGATTTATAAATACGAATGGACTGGTGATGTTAGCCAACATAATTAAGATGCTCCCTAAATCAATGCTACCACTGAGTTGCCCACAAATGGCACAGAAATTATTTTATTTTGATAAATAAAGTATCAGAGATACAAAGCCCTGTGCACTGAGTGCTGTGCCTCCTGAGCTTTTACTTTTTCACCTTAGATGAGCAACTGATACAAACAGCAATTAAGGGCTTACTTTAAGCAAGAACTTAAGCTCCATGTGCTCAAGTGCTTTGCCAAGCAGGAATGAGGTTACTTATATACTTAAAGATTTGTCTTGCTATTAGACAAAGAATTCAAAATTTGAAATTTATATCCATGCAAATCCCATCCGCACATAACAGTTTTGCAAATCAAGAAATGTGCTGTACTTTTTGGAGCTTGCTGCATCCTGGAAAACAGAGAATATATTCTTCTGTCTCACTGGTTATTTCTCTGGACAATTGAATTTCTTGAAGGGTATTGGGAAGACCATGCATTGCTAATGATAAGTATGCCAGCATGATGACAACTGGTTTTACCTTGAATGTTTCCCTGGATAGTGAATTTTTTCTAAGCTGCTAATAATATGGCTCAGTCTCCCAGAGGGGGAAAAAATACTTTCCTAGGAGCTGCGTTAGTCCATACTGAATGAGGGCTCTAAGAACAACCCCAGTGAGAAGTCACACGAAAGCCTTTTTAGGAAAAAAAAAAAAAAAAAAAAAAAAAGGCTGGCCTAAAAGAGTTTACACAGCTGTGAGTGATAAAATATAGCAGCCATGGCAACCCACTCTCCAGTATTCTGATAATGCATCAGAAATGAGGCTATTAGAATTATTAATTCACATTAGTGGCTATTAAAATTACTACCTGCAGATTCACAGCCTGAAAATCCTTTTCTATTTCTAAGAGAAGGTTCAATTGCAGAAGGAACCTTTTAGCTAAATAGGTGCACTGTATTGTATCCTAGACATTATGGGAAGTCCAACAGATAATAAAGCTCACATTGAGCTTTATGTAGCTGCTTTGTAATGCAAGGGTAGCAGATGTAATACTTTATTCTTTTAGTGATGGCAAAGAACCAATACAGCCCCAATAGCAGTAACAATAACTGGACTCTTACTGGTTCCCTGGAAGCTAATACTAGAAATCCAACTTACTGTAGGGTATTTCATTAAATAGCAAGTGACATACAAAATATTCTACTTTGGTAGGTAATAAACAAAGCCAACAGAAATCAGCAGAAAAACCGAGCCAGACCCATAGAAAGGTTTTGTAGAGATGCTGTGGTGAGACTCAGGGAGTCCTATAGAGATTTGGCTACATCCTTTCCATCCCCCATTAACTTAACTCAAAATGCAATTGCATGCTGTTTTAAGTAAAAGAAGAAACACTATTACACCAAGGCCACAGCGGGAAATAATCAGGGGGAACAGCAACATGGCAGAGAAAGAACATTTTATTTATGGAAATGAGCAGAAAAAGTAACACACAAGCTAGAAGCGGCCAAATAGGTACCAGTAAAAATAACAAACAAGCAAAGAACATGAGCTTGGATCACAACCAGTTTTTAGGAATTCACATCACAGTCTATCTCCTTTAAGATCCCATGTACCAAAAATGGATATGACATCCAGTGTTCTTTCTAAAAATTATCGTTCTCAGAAAGAGAAGAGGAAAACAAGGTGACTGCAAAATGAAATTTGGCATGTCCCCACAGGCTAGACACAGCAAATGATCTAGGCATATACAATGGGGCTTGAGTAGCATTCACACTAAATGCTATTCTGAATTCTTTCCCCCTGGTTGCCACCTAACTCAAGAACAGCCTGAGTTCCTTAGGGATTTTATTTTTTTACAAAGTTCCCTCTGTCCCTACAGACATTTCTTTCTACATATCCATTTTTTATTTCCTGCAAAACTCTGTCATGCCAACAGGCACCTGGAAGTAGACATTTATGCACCTAAGCTTCCTTTGGAGCATGGAATCAGGCTCTCAACAAAAAGATACACTCTTCTTTTCAAACATGTTGGCAATTACTTTCCTACCAAATAAAAAGGTGGTAATACTTAAGGTCATTAATTAGAAGACCTGGGTTTGATTTCTTCCCGGGGATGTTCAGACTGACAAGCACTGGATGTCCGGATGGCAGTCTCCCTAACACTCTTGAGGCTTGCCTAGAAAAGTTTGTTCAGTTTAGCTATGACAGAATCACAGAATCACAGAGTCATATAGGTTGCAAAAGACCTTTAAGATCAATGAGTCCAACCGTAAACCTAACGCTACCAAGACCACCGCTATACCAAGTCCCTAAGCACCTATGCCACCAAAAAATCACCTACCATGGGTGCACTTATAATGTTAAGAAGGTGAATGTAGAAATTTGGTTTAGTCCAGTTTGGCCAGCAAAATCAAAGAAATATGAGCTCATTGGACATGCCAGAAAATGTTACCAATGGTCCTCACAGGAGATGACCGAGTAACAGAAATATTTGTCAGTGACCTTATTTGTAAAATTTCCAGGGACTATGATTCTGTGGTATCAGTACCCTGCTCTTTTCCCATTTTTCCTCAGGCATTCAGACAAACATTGGTGGATATGGTATTATTCATACAGATAACAGTATCCCTGAACAACCAAAGGGCTTCATGCATGAACAAAAGTATTTGTTGTTTCTTTTCCACTACTCGCTGTTCATCATCTCAAGTTTATGTCAGCAGGATGACTCATGTGCTTCTGTTTAGCACATGCTTAAGGCTCAGCTGAGTGAAGCAGAGCCCGCTGTGGCCTGCAGAGCCCAGCTTGCCAACGGGGAGGGGAGAGGAGAACGGCTTGTGCCCCATGGACAGCTGCTACGCAAGCAGCTAGCTGAACTGCCACGGAGGAAGTCCAACACTGCTCCACGCGATGGGGAGTGCTCTCCCAAGTACCCTCAGATACAGCCACACTTTCTTAGGTCACAAAAGCGTTGGGGAAATATTTTTGCCTAAGAACTTGCTGTCTCATAAAAACTGAAAGGCGTGGCAGAAGTGGTTTGGTTTTGACAATGTCGTGACAGAGCCCTGACCAGGTCTCTTAGACCTACCGGCCTGCCCAGTCTCTGCTGGCAATCTCTTTGGTTTCCTGCCATTGCAGCTGCTCAGCTTCTCCATAGCCACTGTGGGGCATAGAGAGCCTCAGCATGTCCCCACAGGAGCAGGGCCCATCACCAAGCGTCCTTTCTTTCCTCCTTTTGAAAAATCTGAATTTTTTTTTCTTTTTCCAAATTACAGCTCGAAAAAAAATTAAAATCTTAAAATCTTCTACAAGGCAAAAATCACCTTTTTCTGTGCAGTTTGTGTGTAATGGACTAATTAATGAGCAGTCATTTTTCCCTGCATCAGAAAGGAGCTTTTTTAGGAAACATTTGAAGTAAGAGACAAAAGAAACTTCGCAGGGACTGGCTGAGGAGATCACGTGAATCAAAACAAGCAGTAGAAAATGACACAGCGTCAAGAGTAGGCAAAAATCACAGGTGGAGACCCCAAAAAGCAGACTGAAGGGGGCAGAGGAAATAGTGGAGATTATAAAGCATTTCCCTTTTTCTTCTCACACACCCTGAGTACATTTGCAGAGATCACCGGTGTGACATAACGAACCCCCTAAAAATACACCAGAGTACATATCGCAGAAAGCAGCCCTGTACTGGAAGAAGAGGAACAGTTGAAGTATCCAAATACATTATTATTCCTTACAAAGGGGTCCAGAGTTTAAGGCAAAAATCCAGTTTTATAGTAAAATTCAGGTGGGCAAATGCTGAAGGATACATTACGAAATTCTTCAGTGGGTCAAGGGAGACCGGCTCAACGAACGCACGGGTCGTTCCAGCCATGACTCCCGGGAGACGCTCCCCACGCCCTGCACGTCGCTGCTCCAGAGCAGCTCTGTGGAGCGAGCAGACGCTTCCACAGCAAAACAGGTTTTCCCCGGGAAACTATTTCTGCTAACGCTGTCATCTGACAAAACCAGTAAAAATCATTTGCTTCTTTCTATTTTAACATTTTCTGTGTGTTTTTCTTCAGATTATCCTCTTCTAAGTCACCACAAAGGCACAGCTTCCATACGTTGCCAGTTGACTAAATGACTGCTGCTACGTTTAGTCATTTTGATTTTAACTTAATCTCATATTAAAATCTAAATGAGGGATGATTTCAATTTCTTCTTGGAGGCTGGAAGGAACAGCAATGTGGGACTGCACCAGCTGCAGCGTTAGAGCTTTATTTGGAAGGCTACAAGGACACACTTTATTTCTTTATGGATCTCAAAGGCCTGGACTAATTAGTACTTATTAGAAAACAAATTAGAAATGCATTTTATTTCTCCATATGGTGAAAGCAGGAGCTACAGTAAAGGGATAGGATATCAGAAGAGCCGAGATAGCGATTTGCAATGCATAATTTATTTGACTAATTTTGCCTTTTATTTTATGCCTATGCATTGTCTATGAACAGGTAACAACTTCCTTGAATGTATCCATTGTTCAAAACAATTTGTCAAATAATTTTTGCTATGTAGCTCATCTGTGAACAATTCATTGCATGTATTTGATCACTAAACTGGAGTGCCAAAAAAATAGATATGCAGGTGACCTGATAATTTTTTCATTTGATAATGTGGATACCAGTATGACTCTTCTATGTGAGTGTGCTTGATTTGGATTTTGAATTTTCTGTCAGCACAAATTCTTCAAAATTAACTTAAAACTGTTTGATTTCCAGTAAAACTGCTACTGAAAACTGGCGCTACCAGGATTAAGTAGAATTCACAGGAGCTTAGACCTTACCCTCACTGTTTTGTGAATGTTTCTCCCATGATGTGCTTTATGTATGTAGAAGGTGATCCTGGCAGGTGGGTAAACACAGTTAAAGCAATTTAATTTCTAAAAGTTAATGAATACCCAGAGAAAAAAGAAAGAAAAGTTATTCCAGTAGCAACTGTCAGAGACACCTTATATCAACTCTGTCATAAGTGGTACACTATTTCTATGTTTGTGTAAGACAAGAGCTTTAAGTATTTTGAGGCTGGAATAAAGAACTTACTGTTCATTACTCCTTGAGTACATCAGAAATGGGAACACTGATCACTTTGGTGATCTTCTGATACTGTTCAGCAACATGTTCACTCCAGCACTAACACCTGCAGAACAACACCACCCAGATGGCTACGTCCCAGTGATGTCGGAGGTCAGAGCATCTCAAATCCACAGCTCTTACCTCACTTTCTTCAGTAGGACACAGTGGCCACCAAGCTAAAGCCATGCTTCTCAGCCCAAATCTTGACCCCTAACCCTTGGGACTAGTTAAGGTATTGAAAGATGTTCTTTTCCACGTGCCCAAAGTTCAGGTCTTTAATTTCTGAGTAGACTACTATTCAATAGGCTTTTATATGAACTGTTTCTAGTAACCTGCCAACCACGTTTGTTGTGCAAGTCGTGCGGAAGTCAGTATTGCCAACGTGCTAGATGTGCTTTCATCATGCCCACCTACCAAACAGGGTGCCTTAGGGGAGCAAGGGCAGAAATGCCAGATTTATTCATCCCAAACAATTTCTCCCATTTGTCTGCTCCAGGCAATTTAAACCAGAGAAAATTACGCACAGATAGAAGTGAACAGAAGTAATTATGTCTATGTGCATGCTGACCATGCAATTGCATGAACAATTGATTCCAGATATTCCTTTTATAGCCCCTACACCTGGCTGACTCCAGACTGTCGTCTTTAGACCCCTGTACACGGAGGGCACGTGCAGCCTAGTCCCATTAGTAAGACATCTAAACCCTTTGGAAACAACCACGTACCCGTCACACCACTAAATACTCCAGGAAAAGGCATTCTATACATCTACTGGTAGAAAGAAATGTAAAAAAAATCTACATGAGCATGACAATTTGGGGGAATTGATTTTATGCCTGGATTAAATGTTTTTGTTCACTATTTGTAGATTCCAGTCAGACATAATCTATTTTATTCCACTGAGAGGAAAAGGATAGGAGATTTGTTATCTTCCTTAAAATGTTTTTTGGCTAGAAAATGCTTCTAATTTGTATGATGCATTACTCCATCGATGTTCTAGAACTACATGCTTAATTTATACAAACTGTAAGTATGCATGGGTCATACATAGTTTTTCAAATTATGAGAGACTTCTTTTCTCCGTTGATTTCCTTTACTGACAGGGCAGATCTTACCTTTCAACCACCTCTTTTAACAGCACTTCACTAATCTGTAGGTAGTTTATAAACTCTTTTCTCCCTTTGAAAACGTTTTCTCCAATACGTTCCGCACTCAGAGCTGTATTTCAAAGTGCTACTTTAATCCTTTTTATCTTTCTGATAACTTAGAGTATTGGTCATTATTTGGTTATTCTGGTCACATTTCACTGTTCTTCACTGAAATCTCAATAGAGAAAGAATGCTTTAGGCAAAATGAACTCTGAACTTTTGTGTCATCAAAATCTTAATGTAAGTATATTGAATACAGCCTGCACAGCTTAACCTAAAATCATAAGAAACACATTCACATTATAAAGTTTGCACCAGCACACAAATGGAAGTTTTTGTGAAGGAGAAATTTCATTTCTCAGTGTTGTTTCTTACGACCCTGGCTACTTGCTAAATCTAATAATAAAGAAAGTTTGAAAATATTTATATAAAATCCAAGAATGGCAATGTAGAGAAGATAACAGTAAGAACTTCCCACTCCCTCCTATACAAACCATAATGTTTTTTACTGTCCATAAACGATTAAATGATTTGGCTTTCTACAATTACAAAGCTAGGACATTGTCTTCATGTGCCATATTTGAATACTTACAGGTCATGATGACACCATAAAAGTTAATGTGCATACTCTTTTTTAAATACCATTACTACTCCAAGGAAGTAGTGCCTATCATAAAATTGTGTTTAAATTAAAAAGAGATATTAGCATGAGTTAAAGTGTCCTTTTCTCTTTCATTCTTTTAATACTTCATCCCTCAGGGTTTATCAGAAAACCACTTGTTTTCTAAAATAGCCATTTCTGACACAGGGACTTTGGCTCATACTTTTCACATATATCCCCACATCATTATTACATTAAATCACCGTTTCTGTAGAGGATTTTGTCTTCTCTGCTTCACCTTCTGCATTAGTTATCAAACCTGCTGTTCCCTTCTGGTACAGCCCAATTTCTTACAGCTTAATGCTCAAATTATTATCTTAAAATTCCTAAAATGCAGCTCCACCATGGCTTAGCCACTTTTGCCGCTTTTAAAATCGCTACTTATTAATGTTAATCATGTTAGAATGCTGGGTTTTCTTAACTAGTATAAGAGCTTAAGTTTTTAATCTGAGTCTTTTTTTTCCCTCACAAATTTCCAGAAAATTGCTAGGATTAAAATACCATAAAGATTTTCTTTCAACTCATGTAAGCCTGTAGCCCAGATTGCTTAGAAGAGAATCTTTTATCCCATTGAAAGGACATATGTGCAGACTGCTGTAAAGCATGATGTGTAGTATATGTGTGTCCACTCCATCAGGACATTTGCACATCTTGTATGCTGCAGTTAATAAAAATGTAAGAACTGAGGGAATTGTGTTACAAGCAACTATTTCTTCCCTTCAACTTCATCCTGTATCTATGTCATCACCCATCTTTTATACACCTTTTGAGTGTCACCCTAGGTGAAATATATAAGGCTTTTAAGCTGTTCAGACCTCAAAGGGTAGTGAAAGCTGGGTCTCCATTCAGAAGAATAAAGGTGACCCTACAGGGGAAGCCAAGCCAACCTACTTCACTGCAATTAATTACCTGGGGGAAAGGAGATGGACAAATGAACTCTTCATCCTCAGTGCTCTCCAAGACAAACAGTGTCTTCACCTGTGGTCACACAGCTGGGACTGCAAGAGATAAACGTGACCTCTTCTCTGGTAATATGTCAGACAGTGTAAGCAGCAGCAGTTCTGAAGTTTGAGGAAGGACTTCATTTTGCAACCTTGACTTTGGAACCAAGTTGAGCACAAATGCATTAGATCATATATTTCTGATCCCTCATGAGGACTAAAGATAGCATCTTTGCAAACCTATATAGCCATTGGTCTTCTTAAAAAACGCATGTCTCAATACTTGCTATTCTCTTGTTATCACATGGCTCCACAATCTCCTTTCTAAGGCTCTCCAAGAAGGAAGATGAGGCTAGATGAACCAGTCTGGAACCTTAATCTGTCCTTCATCCTTTTTTTTAGGTTAATTTGAGTGAGGAGAATAGCACAGAGACTATTCTAGTCTCACCGACTATTGGTTTCTCCCCAGCAACGGGCAAAATTTCAGATGTCTGTTTTAATTTCTTAGATCAGTCAGCAGGCTTTGATACCCATGGTCTTTGGTTGTGATAAACAGCATAGCTTTTATGCTATCACTCACTTGAGTGATTTTGTTCTTTCCTCTCCAAATGTCAACTCCAGTTCCCACTGAACTCAACTGCAAAACTGCTTTAGGCTTCAACTAAAACAGGTTTGGGCCCCAGGAGATGAAAGAAAGTGATTTTGATCAATTGCTCATCTGCCCAAAGAACACTTTCACACAGGTTCTGCCAGGCTATATTTTAGCGCCCCTCCTCTCTGTGATGCTGAGAGAGATAATAACACAATTTGGGCTGTTGTGCTATCAAGATACAGATGACACGCAGCTCTATGCCTCATTTTCATCAAACCCAGATGGTGCGGCATCTTTGCTTTGCCTGTGCCTGGCAGAGATTAATACTTAGATAAGGGCAAGCCGACAGAAGCTTAATTTGGACAAGATGGAGGAGGTGCTATTGTGTAACGGGAAAGAGGGGCAATCTTACTTCTTTTCCACTTCCTATTTGGGAGGGTTTTAACCTGCAGTGAGTTTGGATTCCTATTGCTATTTGAAATTGCAGGTGGCTTTGAAGGCCCAAGACAGCATTTCATATCTGCTTTGGTTAGACATCTATCACATTTCTTCTTGGCTTCGGACAGTGCCACCTCCAATCCATGCCTTTGTAAATTCTAGACTTAATTATTGTGATGTGCTCTATATGGGGCTACAGATGAGGACCAACTGGAAACAATAGTGCGTGTTGAAACCAGCTGCTTGCCTGGCTGCCAACGGGAGCCACTGAGCACATACTAGATAGCTTCTCTGGCAAAAAAAATTCTGTCTCTCTCCCCACCAAAGGGATGGTTCCCTCCCTATTGAATCTGGTTCCTACACTGAATTAGTGTTAAATGACCTGGGTCCTATCTTCTTGAGAAAACAGCTCCTGCCAAGTGAACTCTCAAAGCAATTTCTGACAATATAATGTTAAAGCTCTAGAATTAAACAAATAGGAGGCAGTAGCAATGCTTTTAAAACAAACAGCTCTCTGCTTCAAAATTGGCTTCCCTAACTACTCCAACAGAGCCGAAATGTGTTAAGCTTGGCACAGTAAATGACCCTTCACTTTTCCCTAGCTTTGGATTATCACCACGCTTATCACAAAGGACTGGTTTGGGAATCTCATAGTAATTGCATCTGTATTCATGAGCTTTTTAACATCATCATTAATATTTCACTAGAGTTATGGGCTCCCCATGAAATTATACTAAACTGACACCAAGCACTCGATCTAAACAGCCTTGAACTTTGGATTCTTATTTTAAAGATTCCATCCGTGACCCATTGCTCCTCAAAATGTGTGGTTCAGATAAGCACTCCCAGGATTCAATATTTTTCTGACCTGCCTCTTGGGTCAGCAAAAGTGGTTTGGAAAGCTCAAGAGAGTAGCCTTATTTATTACATTTCAGCACTTCTTTTTCTGGTTCTAGCTAAAACCAGGACCTACAGAGAGGCATTCTTAGGACATTAAAAAACTCCCTTTGAATTCCAGAAGGCCATTATGTTTAGTCCTAAGATGGGAAAAGCCTGTCACTTCTTATTGCAGCCAAATCATCCATTACAGGGGAAAGCTTAAGTAGAATACCACAGTCAGAACTTATACGACTATGTATTTAATACAGAATACTGCAAACTCTTTTCTTTTAGACAAATTTTGTTATCTGTATCCATGTCAGATAATGCTATTCTCCATCAGTAGTGAAACTGCCAAAACGGTGTAAGATACTGAGGACTAAGCTACAACTTTATGAGAGTAACAGGGGCAGAATCTGTTTTGTATGATAATAGACCAAGAATCAAATTCCTTCCTCCACTGCTCCAGCTGACCACTTCAGACCTTGTTATCTGAATACGATATCTCTGTCTCAAATATTCTGAGTAAATGGGATTTAGATATAATTTATATTTCTTGGAAGGGAAAATATTTCATTATTTCCTATATAGACTACATATACCAATAATAATTTAAATTCCTAAAGATATGCAGGTGCTTGGACAGAAAAAGGAGACATTTCAATTCCTTGGTCTCTACTTCGCTTAATTGGATTTTACTGAGCATTTTAAATCGGCTGGGACTTTTGATCAACTGCACATCCACCGTCACTTCCAAGAGCTTTCACAACACTACAGACCTGAATATCTATCTGACAGACATATTTTTGAATCTACTAACAGTTCTTTACTAAGATATTTTCATCAAAAATGTAAAACCTTATAAAAAATTCAAATGTTTTCGTTCAGTTGAGGCCCTCAGCTAGAATAATGTCATCTCATGTCTATATGGTATGGTGTTGTTTTTATTTGGGGGCTTTTAACACTACAGTGATAGTGATTTCAAAGGTTCTAGCTCCTTTTTAAGAGATAACTGCACTATTCTTGATTTTGATCTGTCACCACCTTGCCACAGTATGATATTCCAGGTTTCTTGTTTTAAGTAAATGTATTTTTTTTATCATTGCAGCTTGATAAAACAGAAGCCCATTTTGAACAATAAAGCATAAGTAATGTATTTCTATTTTTATATGTTTTCTTGGATATGATTGCAATTTATGAGAAAAACCACTATAATTATGAATGCAAATCATTTCACAGTTACTGCAACAGATTTTGTTTATATATGTTAAACTATGCTGAGAAAGAACCGGCTTTGATCTGGGAAACTCATTAATGTCTTTGCAAAACAGCAATCAGAACATGGTGTACAGCAGCAATAGTGACCATGGTTCACCAGGATGTGACTCAAACCATGCCAGCTATGAAATTCAAACACCTTCTTGTGTCAGCACACAGAGGTGGATCATAGGGAAGCCAGTAAGGCTTTTTCAATTAAATTGTTTAAAAATTGTGTTTCTAGCCTGATACTAATAACACCGTAATTTATTAAAGCAATAGAACCATTGTTTCTACCAAGGAAAAGCTGAAGTTCCAGGGAAGACTGACAGCGCATATCCATACCCTGTGAAATTAAAAAGGGCAAGTGCACAAGCTTGAGCATTCAGCCCTTCACATCCACTCTGCATTCTCCTTTGTAGTGGTTTGGACTATTCCACTTACACCTCTTCAAGATGAAGCTTGGGTTCATCCTGGGGTTAGCTTCCACCAAGGAGCAGTATGGATGAGGCCGTACCACGTTTAGCTATCTCCATCTGTCACCATCCTCCAACATTAACCCAGAAGACCTTGTACTCTCACATGCAACCCAAAATATTCACGCAACACTCCAGGGCATGTGTATACTCTCCACATCACCCATATTAAAATCCCGCTCTTGAGGCTGTAAGGCAGTTTCCTCATTAGCAGCCTGGCCTATGGACCCAGTCCTGACGACAAGTGTTGTTAACACCATGTCAACAAACGTCTGAGGAGCACTGTGGAGCCAGCCTGGGCCTCACAGAGAGCGCGACCCTCCTTTCAGCATGCAAAAAGAAAGCCCAGGAGGGGAGGGCCAGCCAGATGCCCCAAAAGAAACATCGGCTTATTGCACCATCTCAGGCCATACTGGTAGCACCACACAAGTTCAAAAAACAACAAAGTTATCCTGAGAGTATCCCAAAGGCAATGTCTAAAAGACATTCCTTGCCTTCACCTTGCCCAGTTTCCTGATACCTATCCACACTGCAGTGTTTAACTCATTCATAGTTGGCCCAGGTGAGCTTAGAAGGATCTAGCTATGCCTTACCCAAGGCATAGGGAATATCTGTGGGTGATCCAGCATATGGGGACAAGTTGGGCACCACACTGGACAGGCTCAAGACCTGGAAGAGGAAGGCAGAAGATATGGCATGAGAAGGGTCATCTCCCACTGCCTTCAGTGTTTTCCCAGAACCCACCATCACACAGATGGGTTTCTACTGTGTGGTGGAAACATACGCATGCCGCTCCTACAGCAAATGTGAGATCCATTCCTGGATGTGGTGGGGGAGCAGACTGGCACAGCAATATGGGGTGGTGCCCCTCTGTCTCTCTCAAAGGCACCCTCCTCCCTCCAGCAGGGCATTTGAAACTGTAACAGACACTGGGCACACTCCCCATTGCCAAAGAGCAGCTCACACTGCTGAATGCTGAAACACTTCCTAGACCTTCTGCTAGCCAGAGCAGCTGGAAGCCCTGTGCACCCTGGCCCGGCGACACAGAGAAGCCTGGGCTATCACCTAGTAGCTGAACAATAGGAATTTGGATGGGAGAGGGATGATAAATCCTTTGCATGTCCTCATGCGCAAGACCCTCCCAGAAACCCTGCCTAGAGCATCTGCAGGGTCTGATCCCTAGGTATCAGCACAGGGACTGCTCTCCACACTGGGGAGCTGATCAACAAGTTATAGTACATCGGTCACCCTTCACTTTGATTGATTCCTCTCCACGCCAAAAACGTGATCCCCAAAAAAGTAGCCCTTCATTTTGGTTAACTCTTCCTTTGATAGTTTTCCATTTGCTGGACAGCACCAGTTTTTGCAAAGATGTAGTAATTGTCTGTGCAACTATTAAAACTGTGTCTATGTTAGTTGATGAAACAGCTCTGGCTTGATGGCAACTAACCCAGTCTCGTTTACGCAGGACAGCTTTGTCCAGACTTCCTATGGGGAATGGTCCCTGGTCCATGCTAACTCCCAAACATCACCCAGGCATTGCCTGAAAGCCCTAGCTCGCACTAACCAAAACCATACTGAAAACAGGCTGGCAATTATCAGTAGTGCCCAGGTCCACACTGCACCCTAATTAGTTTATCAGTCTAACTATGGCCTGTTTAATTCACTAAAATATGAAGTTATCTCAAGTTGACATAAGTAGGGATAGGAATGACTGTAAGTTACAGAGCAACACTCTTCCCTTGTTCTATCCTTTAGAAAAATAAACTTTTCTTTCGTCTCAAAAATAGGCTGACAACTGAACAAAATTGTCCTAATCTGTTTTAATATATGTTAAGTTGAATTTCATGAAGACAAAATTTTCCACAGGGCATAGGCAAGCAGCAGAGTCTCCCAGAAAAACTGACTTATTTCAATGAGTATTTCTCAGGTAAATCTTCTGATTAGTTGCCAAGGAATTGTTTCTTTTCAATGTTTGTAATACCTTACTCTTCAATGAGAGCTGATTATGGCTGGCAGCATTCTCATTCTGGGCAGTAGGTCAATAGGTTAATATCTTGGCTAAAGGACCTGAGTGTGCTTCACTTGGCAACGCCGCAGCGTGCTGCCAGAATGCAGCGGCAGACGATAACAGTGAGCTTAACTTCCCCAGTAACGCTCCTCTTCGCCAAGGGAAGCATTACACACGAATACCCCCAGCCTCCTTTAAATACCTGCTGCTGTCCTTCTGCTGGGTTTTAGCATCTACATGCAGTCTTGCCACCATGTCTAGCGATACTAAACTTTTAAGCTACATTTTTATTTTTGAAAGCAGTCAGTGTATGAAATGTTCACATTTCATCTGCAAAAGTGTGGGCCTTTGGAAGGATGAGCACCAGCTCATCTCTGGTCTTCTTTAGCTATAAAAAAGCAAACATTTAAAAGCAAAAATTGTTTGTCAACACTGTTTTGTCATGAAGTTCAAATTTTTTTCTCCAAGTACCACATTTACATAATTAAGTACCATTCATACACTTTGGTTTTAAATTTTAATTCACCTTAAACTCTCCAAAATAGAGTGTCTATACTTGACCTGGAGACTTGGAGAGATTCTGAATATACTGATGAATGCAAAATGTATTACCTTATACTGATTGCACCAGGATCATATATGTATGCCACAAAATTATCTTGCAAGACAAAAATCAAGGCAGTAAATATAAAAGAGGCCTTTTCAATAAACCCAGTAAGTTCCCATCGTTCTCAAAAATGATATTTTAATTATATTCAGGGAGTGATACTGCGCATGTCAAAAAATCAATTTCATTAATTTTCTAATGTTTCATCCAGATACTGTACCACAAAGGTCTGGCAGCCCTTTTCTAATTATGGGTAACTGGGTGAAAGAACATTTGAATTTATATTAACATGTGAACTTTCTGCATGAAGGATATAGAGCTTTCCAGCAAGTTGCTCAGTGTTTTACTAAGGAGCTGAAAAAACATCAGCTCCTATTCTGTGTTTTATGGCAGCTGAGGTTACTCAGTCTTTTATAAGATTGCTCAGTATCTTGCAGGATTAATTTGAAGTGGGGTTCTTGGCCATTGGTCACAGCGTGGTATTTTCTGCCTAGCTGAAATCATCTTCATTCCAGTCAATAAAAACCAAGCACCTTTTGGATTCACTACATGCAGTTGCTAAGCCATTAAAGTGGGCTTTGACCTTTTTCCAGTCTATATGTGGTACCTGTTTTTTGTTTGTTTATTACTCATTAAGATCTTTGTGATGGAAGAATTTGCCCCAAAGGAGGAGAAAATAATTGAAGGTTTTATGATATGCTATGGCATGATGAACAAGCCATGAAGGAAATCTCAAAAACAACATAACATATAAATGTCAGGGAGTTTCCTTTCAAACACAAGTCTCACCAGAATAAATCAATGACTGTTACTAATCAGATTCTGAAATAATCTTAAAGCACAAAGGTGTGTGTAAGATTATAACTACAAGGATGAAAAAGGAGACAATGTCATGTTTATAAATTCTGCAGTGGTGACAAAGAAGCTTCAACACAGTAAAGCCAATGAAGCAGTTGAGAACAAAAAAGCAATGTCTCCAGATAGATTTAGAAAAACATTGAATTTAATTTTTTTTTTCACAGCAAACAAGATGTTCTCTGGCAAATGATATGAATCCTTTGTCAAGGCTGTCCAGATGGCCTTTGCGAATAAAATACTGCACACAGCAGTGACATACTTGTTGGACAGATAACTTACAGATTTGGAAACAGCCTGTTGGAGAGCTTCTTCATTAAACTAATAATGTTTCTGGTTATTTGGTTACAAGAAGCCAAGGGCCTGGTGACAATTTCACAAAAAGGGAAGTTTTAGCTGCTATGACAACCTAGACAACTGTGTTTCTCCTCAGGACAACCTGCCTGAATTATATAAAATCATGAACTCATAATGAAAACTAGATTCCAAAAAGGTCTCTAAGAAATGTAAAACCATACTTGGGAGATTACAAGAAATCTAACACAATGATTCTGTTACCCTTTTCATGAAATAAGATTGAGAAGATTGTGAGACGTTGAAAACTGCTTTGGTTATTGCTTAGAAGCTTCTTTAGAAAACTTTTTTTTTTCCACAAAGTAGGTGAAAATTATTGTCAACTTTCCTCAAAACAGGACTTCTTCAGTTGACTTTGTTGGCAACTAAACGGTCCCAATACAAGTAAAAATGCAGTAGAAAAGACAGGAGGGAGAAACAATACAAGCACAACAAATTTCCAAGCAAGGTGAGGCCTTTTAAAACATAATTCCCTATTCATTCAGTCCTTGTTCAGTCTCTCTTTTACTTTCTTTTTCTTTTTCTAGTTATATACCATGGAGTCTGCCAGTCCAATTTTCTATCACGCCCATTGGGTTTCTCTGACATCCCTCTACTGCACCCTACAAATTCAGCTTTTAAAAAATTGCCCACCCATATTCCATAGCCAAAATGTCTCTCTGTTTTAACTGCATCTTCTTGATAAAGTAAAAAACCAAAATATTACTCTGTGGGGTTTTTTTCAAAACAATTTTATGAGACACAACATTTCAGAGCAATTTTTCTACAGACATAGCAATAAGGAGAAAATACTGAAAGAAACCAACATTCTGAAAATGAACCCATTAGATCAGACCAGTTATATTTCTTGCTTTCCACTTTCAAGCCCTGGTATGAAACAAAATTTACCCATGTAGAGCCTAAGAGCTCCTTCCAGATCTCAAACCATATCCTTAAGGTGCAAGACCAACAACAGCAAACATATAAACTATATTTAATTTATTTGAATAATACTCCTACCATTATACGTAATCACCTGAATAAAGATCTGGGTGTTAGGGGTTGCTTCCATTGCCTCCAATGAAGCTAACCGACTGGAGGTAATCCATTGCCTAAGAGATAATCCCTTTGAATACGATTCCCTGAATTTCTAGTTAATCCACTATAGTCTACAAATGGGTTCTCCATTTCATGTATAACATCAAAGTATGCCAATATAAATGTTCTCTAGTTAATAAATAACCCAAACAAGCATTTAGCTGAAAAGCCATTTAACGTCAGCTGTAATAAGTGACAAAGAAAATTATGATAGAGAACATCTCTTGAAGAAGATGAGAGACGACTGAGGAGGGGAATCTGATCTGTAATGAATGCAGTACAACTGCTTGTTTACAGTGATTGCTGCATTGTAGCTAAAGGGGGTGCATGACAACCATGCAGTGTAGCTGTGACAGCTTCCATTTCCCTAATAACATCGCACCCTTCCTAGTATTATTCTATCAGATGTAACACATACAAAGTACTGCATATAATTTTCAATAATATGATATAATCATGTGGGCCTTTACAGATGAATAGATTACATGAGCAGGACACTAATTTTCCAGCCAAAAATAGAGCAAGACAAGAAATACAAAGATACGTCTAACACTATTTTCACCTACTTCTTAATGATTATAGACCTTCAATCTGGCAAAGCCTTACTTTGAAAGGAACTGCTATTTTGGCTTTTTGCAAGTTATCTTAGTGTAAACACAGACATTGATATAACCATTGTGCAACCAAATGGAAACGACTGAAGCTCATCATCATACAGGGCCTGCTTTTCTCCTTTGAAGTCAGTGGGATTTTGTCATTGCCGTCAATGGAAATATAATCAGATTCTTAGTCCATATAGGTGGATTTGCTATGTATTACTTCCTTCATCACAGAAACTGCTCCTTCAGAACCCCTTAAGTTGATCAGGCATTTTTATTAAGGACACTACTGTAAATCTTATGCTGCATATGTCCCCCACTTCTTATTTCACATGAAAAGCAGATATCTTATGCTGCATATGTCCCCCACTTCCTATTTCACATGAAAAGCAGATTATACTGAGAATATACAAATATTACTGAAGAAAAGAGGAGCGGGGCAATCTGGAAGAACATGGCGACCATGCTTAGATTTTGGCAGCTGTAGCAATGCAAGCAGAAGAGGAATTAGGCCTAGGAGAGACCTGACGAGCTTGTTGTCAAATTGGAAATGGGAATTGAATGAAATGTGTGATGATTTGCCTTTGACACAGATGAAAACATTTGACTTTTGATAATCAGATAATCAGCTAATAAAGCCTTGGGCTGTGCTAATTTGTTGGAGTGGAATGTGTTTAGACAGGATGATGAACATGTTTTGATAAGGCATTTGTGAGATGGCACAGTTGTGATTCCAAGGAGTTTGGTAAGATATTTGTAAAGTCACCCTAACCCTAACAATGTAGTCAGTGTGGAGATGAAGTAAATGCAAATGAATCTGATCTCTAAGCAATGGAGTATAGGATCTGAGTGTATTTTGCAATACGTGGCCATATGTAAACCTAAATAATGTATAAATCAGATGGCATGGTTTATAAAAATACATGCATTTGCAGTGGTTCTTTGGAGAAGGGTAAGATGCGCAGTGAAAGAAGAAGGATCATTTAGATGCATGTGGCCGTGTGTGGAAAAGAGGTGTAACATGAGAGGACAGGGTAAAAAAGCATTGGGTGTGAGAGACTGAGTAGGAGGATAAAAGATGTAGGAGATAAAAGGGTTGAGAGAGGAGAGATATAGACAAGGGAAAATGTATGTCTGATCTTAAAGATAAGGGTAAATAGCTTCGGTTCAGTACAGTAAGCAACAGGAAGCCAAGCAGTGATTCATACGGCCAAAGCAACAGGAGAGGAGATGACACAGAAGCCTAATTTTGGAGAGATTATTGGGGAAGATAAGTGAAAGAAAAGGAAAACATTAGAGAGAAGGTTATAAATAAGCACCAGGCTATATATGAAGGTATTGGTAGGTACTAGTCATAAAGCAAATAGATTTGTATTCTCCACTAAATACTGGTAGGAATTCTCCATTTTCAGGCATTTAATATTATGGATGGGTTTAATTTGTTGTGTTTCTTTTTCAAAATAATACCAAATAAGGGTGTTTTCAGCCATGGATTAATCATTTGCCAAACTTAGTTTTTAATTAAATGCATTACTGTGCTATATGAGTGCATAAAGGAGTAAACATCAAAGTTGCTCTGTTCTGCTATTGTTAAAATGGGAAGTGTTTTTTCCTTTGGAATTTTAAGTTTTATATTACATGATTTAGCCCAAGGCAAATATTTTTTATGGCTGAATTATAAAGTTCTTGAGAAACAGGTTTATAACAGAAGTGCAGACAATCTTCAAAAAAGCATTATAAGCACCAAGTCAAATTATGAAGCAAAGATGGGCCTGAACCCAAACCCCAAAGCTAGCCACTCCATTAACTTTTACATACACTGGATTCAGATTCAGTCTTTGTAACACTAACTCATCCTTGCCATGAAATCCCATTACTGATGTGAAAATGGAGAGCTGAACAAATGTGTAAGCAGTTGCAGGATCAGGACCTAAAATATAGTGACTAAAATGTGAGAAGTGGATTATAAAAAGAGACTTCCGAATGTTTCATTTGATGCCAGTTTATATTCAAGATGATTAAAGATTAAACATTTTCAGATAAATATATGTACACCAAGGACAGAATGTGTTCACTCATAATTTCAGGGCAATTCATACATGGAAGAAACCTGCGCCTATATTTGTGAACTAGAGAGAAAAAGATGGGTAGAAAAACTAGACTAAGGCCATTCATGTTACGATAGAAAAGGATGTTAATGTACCAGACTCTGCTATATTTCCTAGGCCTTGAGAATTCAACAGCAAAAAAAAGTCCCAGTGTGAAATCCAAAATGTCCACGGAGTGCTGAGGAAGGGCAGAAATCCTCTTCCATGGGCCACGTTAGCCACAACAGAGGCCATTCTTCTTCAGCTGTCTTTGCAACCTGGTGCACATCTCCGTGCAAGAGGAGGAAGCACTGATATTTGAGACATGAGCATGCTGAAATAAACCTCGGTATATGGATTAGTGGTTACAAGGTAGGCCAAGGTGATAAAAGCAACCTTCATCATTAGTCTTACAATTTATCACATTGTACCATCTTCACTAATGTACATGTTCTGTCTGCATTTAAGTGTTTAATTTTTCTTTCAGAGAATGGAATTTCTTTAAAATACACTAGCTACTAAAACACTGTGCCTGCATCTGCAGAAAGTGACTTGTTAATCTGATAGGAAAACAAATGGAAGAAACACCACAGTTGGTTGGTTGTTTGGTTGGTTGGTTGTTTGGTTGGTTGGTTTGGAGCATCTTTACAGCATACAACTGGGAATTAGTATTTCCTCTCTGCAGATTCGTAGAAATTACCTGACGGACAATGCTAATCCCAAAGCAAGAGAGCCATCATTGTCATGCGCTAAGTGTAATTTTTGATATACATGCTCTCTGGGTATCTGCTTACTACTTTCCACTTACAGAATTAATTTTGGCTTCTGAGACTGAGTTTTTAAAACAAACATGGATATATACACTTCTGCAACCCCCCAGTAAGCTACCATCAGCAGGTAATTTCTGGTTTCAAAAATAGATGTACTTTATTTTAAAACCTATATTGTCTCCCAGTCAGTTGCAGACTGCGATATGCTTCAGGACAAAACCAATTTATCTCAAAGACTGTCCAGCAGCATGAGAGTTTTAATAATCAGAAAGCACTGTTAACTCTCCCCTTCCCCCTTGTTCTGGGAACTTCTCTAAAAGAAAAAAATAAAGGAAGCTTAATGTGCTACCCATAAAATATACATCCCAATCAATCAAGGAAATGCATAAGTATTGCATATGATGATCCAGAGACTGCCTAAAGACAGGGAAATGAGACGGAACCCAATAACTCAGCCTGACTAGTTCCAGCCTGCCTGGTTTCCAGCCTGCCTGCAGACACGGGCATGGGCAGGAGCAGGGGCAAGAGTAGGGGCAGAGGCAGAAGCTAAGGAAGGAAAGAATGAAGTGTACGTAGAGTATAACAGGATCAAACTGCACTTCAGTGCATGGTATTACAGAACTGCAATCACGGAAGAGAAGGGGAATGTCTGGCAAAAACTCAGAAAGTAGTGATGAGAGAGAGTGCAGTATGAAACCAGCAGACAGATTTCCTACGGACTTAATCTCCAGACTTCAGCTGACCTTAAAGTCGGGGCTTCAAAAGGGCAGCAAGGGAGAGTGAGAGTGGAAGGCTCAGACTCGGGGCTGGAGACAAAGGGATGGAGGAGGCTGAATCTGTGTATGATTTCTGAACACAGATGTAACACATTTGTAGTTAATCTGTGTGGCTGCAGACTTACAACTAGTTTGAAAACTATTTCAAACATAGTTACATCTTCAGAGTGGACAGGGATTTACTGCTGTGGCTGCGCTTGGAGGATGACCCTGCCCCCAGCAAAGCCCAACTCTTTTCCCTCTGCATCCTCCGGAAAGATGCCTTGTGGAGCAGGTCCTCTAACAGGCCTTTTTCCTGATGAAGCATTAACAGAGGTTGCCTCGGCTGTGCACCAGTAACAAATTGTTTTCAAACTCTGCTCTGGGAGATGAGAGTGGCTGACATCCATCGTTGGCCGCAGGTCATTTTCCTAGTGCAGACCCATCTTTGGGGACCACTTAACACTGTGTTTCAGCTTTCAGCCTTAGAGCTCTTCCTCTAACCCCTACCCCAGCGACTGGGTTGCCTCCACACAGAGGGAGCTCAAAGCGCTCCACATAAAAGAAGCAGTCGGGTTCATCAAGGTAATCACTCCCTGGGTGCAGGGACAGCCTGTAAGGCAGGGCAATAGGGCAAGGAAGGGACAGGCCCCATAGCTGGTGAGCACCAGACCGTGCAGCCAAAGCAGCAGGATTCAGAGCCCACTGTGTCCCTGCTTTGTCCCTGTCGCCTGGCCCCAGCGGGGGGGGGGGGGACTGCTCAGAAGGAGACACGCAGTCCCCAGCGGGGATTTCATGCCGCATAGCCTCCATAGGGAGCAGAGCCGACCCCGGGGGATGCCAGCAGCTCCTCAGCCCCTCAAGAGGCTTCATGAGAGACGGACAGACTGGAGGGGCAAAGCAGCAAGAGAAGCTGAGAGAAGCCGGAATGACAGCCAGGGTGGGCGAGAAGGGGCGTGGGAAGAGGCCCAGGAGGGAGAGGGTGCAGGAAGGCTCCCCGGAGATGCAGAAATGCAAAGGGGACGAGGGCTGGGGGTTGGGGTGAGTCTGCTACCTGGGGGTGCCCTCACGGGCGGTCCCCGCAGCTCAGCCCACACCAGCATGGCCAGCAGCCCCTAGGATCACAGGGGATGGTGGTGTCCCACTAGGGGACCTCAGGGACACCGAGGGACACGCGTGGGGCCGGGTGCTTGGCTGCACACTCGCACGAAACAAAAAGGGGGGGGGGGTGGCAGAGGGGGAGGCCCGGGAGGGGACGGGGCAGGGCGCCCGCGGGGCACCGCGGAGGGAGCGGGGCGGGAGGTGGGCAGAGGTGCGTGTGTGTGCGTGTCTGCCTGTGGGGCCGGGGCCACGGGGGCGGCAGGGCAGGGCCGGGCCGGGCAGGGCTGTGCGGGGCCGCGCAGGAGCCCGCGGGGGCGGCGGGGCGCAGGTGGGTGCCTCCGCCTGGATCAGCTCTACCTGCCGTGGCGGGGGAGGCCGCCTCTCGTCCCCCCTCTTCCCCTCCGCGTCCCCCCGAGCCAGCCCCCGCCTCGGCCGGGTGTCAGGGCTGGGGCTTGCCGTGTTTGTTTGTTGGTTCTTCCGCGCTGCCGATGTCTTGGGGGGCCGAGGAGGAGGAGGAGGAGGAGGAGGGCGGGGAGGGGGAGGGGACTGGGGCTTGGGAGACGGCGGCTCCTCGGCCTCTCTTATTGCCGCTGAGTTGCGCTCCTCTTCCTCAGGCTGCGAGCAGGAGCCGCCCGGGCGCTTCCCCCTTCCCCGGCCGGCCGGGAGTCCCTGCGGCGGCAGCGCGCTCGCCCGCCTCCCGCCGGGGCAGGTGAGTGCGGGGCGCCGGGCACCGCCGGGCACCGCCGGGCACCGCCGCCCCGGCCGGGCATTGCCGGGCACCGCCGGCCGGGCATTGCCGGGCGCCGCCGCCCCGGGGCTGCCGGCCCCGCGGGAGCCGCGGCCGCGCCGCAGCGGGAGAGCGGGGCAGGCGGGGGGGACGCAGTTTGCCAAACTCCAGCGCCCGGCTGGTCCCCGCTCACGGCCGCTTTCCCTTCCTTCTCTCCTCTCCGCAGAGCACCCCCGCCCCGTCTCCCGGAGCCCGCCCCGGCAGAGCGCTCCCGAGGTGCCAGCAGCCGCGAGGATTTTTGTCTGTCTTGTTTGTGTGTTTGTTTTGTTTTTTGTTATTTTTTTCCCCTCGTTTTCATTTGGCTTTCTAGTCTCCCTGGGAATGGCAGGGGCAGCGGCGCCTGGAGAAGGAACAAGTGTGGGGAAAGGGAGAGGGAGCCGGAGCTAAATGACAGGATGCGGGCGACTTGAGGCACAGAAAGAAGCCAGCCTCCCTCTGCCCCCGGGACTGCCCTTGCGGACCGTGCTTTCTGCTCCTGACTCCGGCTGGAGGATTTAAGACCCAGGAAGAGTTGTGCGTGGAGGGCATTTGTTTTTTTTTTTTTCCTCCTTTCCCTGCTGTCGGAAGGGAAAATGGATTGGGGACTTCTCCTGCACTGTGCAGCCCTCACCTTCACCCTCGCCAGGGCTCTGCGAAGCGGTAAGTGTCACGGCGGACGTCGGGGCTCAGCCTGGGCGGGCGGCTGCGGGGCTGGGCTGCGGGGCTGCCGGAGCGGGGGGCGGACGATGGGGCAGGGCGGACGATGGGGCAGGGCGGACGATGGGGCCGGCACCGACCTGAGCCCGGCTGGGGGGAACTTTCTGCCGGAGGAGGGGGGCGGCGCGGTCCTCGCCCGAGGATCGCCCGCCCTGGCATGGCCTTCCGACTTTATTTTCCGCTCTTTGGGTTGTTGTATAAAGCAAGCTGCTCGTTCTCACTAGATCAGGACAGCCAATTATCTCAGTAATGTTTCCTCCCATAGGCAATTAAATAAGTCTCGCCTTCGATATCTGAAAGATAATGAACACTTTAAAGGAAAGGCTTTTTCTCCCCCCTTTCTTTTTCCAAAGCGTAGGATTTTAGATTATCGTGCCTTTTACTAGCTGTGTGTGTACCTGCAGGTAGTCTTCAAACGGAGAGCTCTCTAGACTACCCCTTTCCCAAGTCTGCAGTTTACGTGCAACTTGCACAGTGCCAAGAGGGAAGCTGAGCTTCTCTGTGAAGGCTCAAGACTCCCTTCCAAGAGAGAAATCCCATAATAAATGACTGATGTAGCTAGTATACTATCAGGCAGCCCTTGAAAACACAACTAATTAAAAGCAGCGTGCTCCTCCTTCCCCGAACAATGCCAGGGTACCGTGAATATTTCACTGCATGATGCATTTTTAAAGACGGTCTAATTGTGGGACTGCTTGACGTTTAGCTCTTGCACATGAAACAGCTTGTGCGAGTTTTCCTTTCCCGACAAATCCTGAGCAATTATTATTAACTAATTATCAAATATTTACTTTTGCCTGACTGGGTTTTCAATCAAAGTAATTAGAAGAAGAGAGCACCCTCCACTTACGCTGGTATATTGTTTTAATAAGGGACCGCAAGTGGAATGTCGTGGAAGAGAGAGTATTAAAATCACGTGTTTTATGATGGAAGTTAATCTCTTCCCCAATATGTTTTGAGGAGGCTGCTTAATTTAATCAGGACAGGCTGCCTCCTCCAGCGCTGTGGCGCAGGAGCGAAGGCGCTGGAGGTGTGCACCAAGGCCGGCTTGGGGATGCCCGGAGAGGTGCACTTTGCTCGCCCCCCAGCCCAGGTGAGGGGCGCGGGCAGCCGCCTCCCTGGCTCCCACATAAACCAGGACTGCTCCTAATCCTGCACCCTCTGAGGGGTGGGAGGGGGTCACCCGGTGCTCTTGTTGATCATTTCTCCCCATTAAAAGCAGGGGAGCAGAGCGGGTTGCTGGGCAGAAGCCTCCACCATGAGTGGTTAATGTGGTGGCCCTGCTGCAATCACCAAGGCCATTAACCTCCTGTGTAACCTACCAGACCTACTAATGCCACCTTCACCTACATGCAGTACTAGTGTCCGCTAAATTAATTCATTAACCTTATTTAGAACTAATGGTCCAAAGTCATTAGAAGCTGCTCTTCTTAATCAAGTGTGAGAGAGATTGCACAGAGCCAGGGAGTCTAGCAGACCGCATTATCTTATTACCCTGTCACTTTCCCAGAAGTCGCAGATTAAGGAGCGCTGGTGGTAGTGAGTCCACCTCAGCGTCCTCTGAAGTGACTCTGTCAAGTGACTAGAAGCAGCACTGCTTTATTTCAGGCATTTAACAGATGCCAGACTCTGCCATGTTGTTTGCAGGGCTGGAGTGGGCTTAATGAGACAGGATCACTTTCCGAGTGTGCTTACACAGGGAGGAAAAGGCAAGATTCCCTGAGAGCCCCAGACAGCGGATTAGCAAGATCACCAGTGGCAGCTTTTGAGCTTTGAGCTGCAATGCCTTTTGTTCTGGTCAGAGGAAAACAGCCTGTTTTGCAAAGGCGAAGTGGAAATAAATAATAAGATAGCATTTCCCAGCAATATGCTTAGCAATATCTGGGTTTTGACCATACAGCTGAGTACATATCATCCCCTTCCCTCCTAATTTATGGCAAATAATTTCTATAAAGAGTGTAGCTTTATGCATTTTTGATGTGCACTTCCTCATTCATTTCCATTTGACCTGTTTTTCCTACAATAAAATCTCGTACATTTATAAATTCATGCTGAGAGCAAGGAATGCCATTTTGCTTTCACAGGGAATGTATAAGATACGGCACCGCAGCCTGTATATACCATTATTGGGATGTAGTGATATATAGTCTTGCTTTTTAGTGTGGACATACTTCCTGTCTGTAGTTTACTGTCATATTTTATTGCTCAAAATTAAACAATCAATGTGTGGAGGAAGTTTTTTCCTCCCTGAAGATCTATAGAAAGAAATCCATAGTAGTAAAAAAGTGATAACACAAACCTGCACTGGACAGTGAAGTGAGTGACTGTGTAGGTCGGATTTCTTGTCCCTTTTTATTTTTCCTATAAACCTTAAAATGCAACCCTGACAATGCTGGCCAAAGGAGCAAGATGCAGCATACCACATTTCATGGTCACACTTGGTGATTCTGGAAACTTTTGCAACTATTTTGCTATTAGAAATAAATCTTTGTTGTTGTTGGGGGAGGAAGGGACAGAGGGAAGAGGAAAGGATGTTGTTCTGCTCCATTACATTGATGCAGTCTCCAAGCATGAACAAACTTCCTTGAAGGAATAAATAGTGGATGATTTCTGCTTCACTAAAACCACTTTGTTCTCTGCTAGCCTGGGTTTGAAGAGCACAGATAGTTTCAACCCGCCTAGATTTATGGACTGATAAAACAAAGGGAGGGTCTGCTGCGAATGAGCTTGGATCCACCAAGACAATCCCAGTGGTCAGTGACACAGACCAGGCTTATCCCACGGCTGGGCAGGGGGTCAAATGGCATCCTTTTAGTGTTCCTCCCAGCTTTCCTTAAAACTTCATACTTAAGAAGATTATACTTTTTGGCGATAATTGAGTCTTAGACACACTTCTGAGCCATCGTTAATGCTGTTGTGAGGATGCAAGGTTTTAACACTGTAAAGGGGCACTGTTTGCTCGGGGCAGGGGGCTTTTTAAAAGGGTACTGTTTAGAAAGGGGGTATCTTCTGCTACCTGCTGCCTGTCTAGCCGCTGGATGGGCGTGGAGAGACAGGCCTCTTTCCTTCGGTAAAATGTAGCAGAGATGCCTCTGCGTTAAAGGCATAAGGATGCAGCAAAAGTTTGCTCGAAGAAGGCTGCAGCCCCCCCAGCATTCCCACGGCGGACGGCTGGTTCGCTGCTGCGGGCTGAAACCGAGTGCTTGCCGGGGGGGGACTGAAAAAAGCCAATCTGTTTGCTTCCCCTGCAGATAAGTGCGGCGACACGATCAAAATTTTAAACCCCGGGTACCTCACCTCTCCCGGCTACCCCCAGTCCTACCACCCCAGCCAAAAATGCGAGTGGCTGATCCAGGCTCCGGAGCCCTACCAGAGGATCATGATCAACTTTAACCCCCACTTCGACCTGGAGGACCGCGACTGCAAGTAAGTGCGGCGCCGCGCTCCGGAGCGCCACGGCGCCACCTGCCGGCCCGCTGCCGCCGCCGCCCGTGCCCGCCGATCCCGCGCTGGGCTCCGCGGGGCTCCGCGCCCCGCCCCGCCCCGCCGCCGCGCCCGGGGCCGGTCCCCGTCGCTGCCAGGGGGCTGTGGCCGGTGTTTGCTGTGGCAGGAGGCAGGAGGCGCTCAGCGGAGCGTCTGTCGGGGCGGGGGGGGGGCCGTTAAAAAGGTCTTTGCAACTTTTTGAGCTCTGTGAAGTGTATTTGAATTCTGTCTGCCTGATGGGAGAGGCAAGGGGATGATGGTGATGATGCGCATTATGGGGGTTCAGTTAGGGTGAGGCACCGTTGCGTGTTTGTTGGCCTGCTTGCTTTTTTGAGTAAATCTCTAGAGTTTTAAAAATTAGTTCCCTTTCACTTTGTATCCCCGCAGCTACAAACAGCCTATGGCGGAAACCGGCAATTTATAAATTGCCAAATCCTCTTAACACAGAGTTAGTCCGGTATTTACTCCCGTCCATTAAGGGGCAGTGGACTGCAGGACTGATAGTCATATTTCCCTCTTTCTCCCTTTGCTGCTGATTTATAGTTGGTAGCTCTTCTTTCCCCTCCTCCTGCTCTACTGTAGAGCCCTGAGAGGAACAAGCGGATAGCTGAGGCTCCCTTTGCTCCCCTGTGCTTCCATTCATTCCCTTTGTCCACCTATTTCCAAGAGTGAGAAGGGGAGTCAGAGCCTCCCAGAAGCTGTTCCCCACTTTTCCCCAAATCTGTAAACCACATAGCTTGCACAAGGCAACACATGGTCAGATAATTCCCCTCTTCAACATGCCCTCTAAATTCAGCCTGCTTGTTTCATGAAGAAAATATTTTAGTGATTCATTATTTAAAAATTTCTTGAGTATCACGGTTTTTTCATCCCCTTCTGACAACTGCAAGAGTTACTGTTCATTAATGCTACCAGTCAAGGTTTTCTCTCCATGTCAGAAAGTGATTAAACTCAATAGCCATTGCTGTTTGGCATTTTGTGGGAGTATTCAAGATTTTACAGGATTTGGTCCCGTTAAATGATGCTCAGCATCATCAGGAGTGGTTGTAACAGACCATGAGGTTAGAGTGTTGGACTTAGAGAGCGACTGTACTCGAGCACTTAAATTTTACCATGCACACCTTTGTTCCTATTATTTAATAAATTGATTACTTAGATCACAGTTATTGATTTCCCTTAAAATGAAGTTCTTTAATGACGCAGTGGTGCTTAGTTGCTTTTTTGTTGTTTTTTATAATCTCTTATACATCAGCATTTCAGTACTGTAGTTGAGTGATAATGCAGGAAAACCCTATGCTCATAAAGCTAAACTGACTCTTCATTAAAATGAGTTTTTACTGTGGTGTTGGAGCTGCAGCTCGTATTCACGCCATATGTTCACGTGCTGACTTCACATTCTTTAGTTTTTAATTTGTTGTACTCAGGTAATGATTCACTTTCCCATGTCTTCTTGATACAGGTTTTGCTTTCGTTCTGTGGGACAGTGCTAATACTTTAAAATGTTTATCTGTCTCTCTTTGTCTCTTAGGTAGAGATTAGGAAATTAAATCAAGCATATTTCAGTGTCAAATCCTTTTTGTTCCTTGCTAGAATACATGTTTTTCCAACGCTGTAAAACCAACATGGTCTTTGACAGCAGTAAAGTGGTGTACAGCATACAATTATTTGAAGAACAAGTAATCTTTGTGGCATAGTGTTGTGCTAAACAGTGCTAGACTGAGCTGAACTGGGTCCAGGGAAGGGATTGACTCCCTCCCTCCGTTGCTCCCTTCTCAATATTCATTGTCCACTCTCCCCCTTGCATTATTTCTTCCTCTGAAAGGGGGCCCAGTGCAGTAATGAGATGGTAGTGAGTGGAAGGGAGTCTCTAAACAGGGTTGTTTGCATTGTCTTTGCAGCGTGCGATGGTGATGACTTTACCGTTATTTGGTCTATGCCGAAATGCTAATCTTCCAGGCTATGCTAAATTACTCAGCTGCTACTTCACTTATATTTAAAATTGCTCTTTTTAACTTGAGAGGGATTGTATTTGTGCCAAAAAGCTTAGGACCAGAATAACAGAAAATTATTTCAGCAACAGGAATTTGTCAACAACCTCTGTGGTCTGAAATTTCAGTGTCTACTTTCAAAATTCACATTCCTTGTACCAAATATTGGGTACAACAGGGGATTAATGCAATAAAACATATCACAAGATTTTTTGGTTTTGCAGCTAAGTACATTTTGATTTCCTAATATACTTAGTTTATTAGCAATGCAGTCTGCAGTCTAGAAATGTGCAATTTAGGTTACACTCTAGTTTATTGAAAGGTTTAGCACTGGAAATTAATAAGCACTTAAATATGAAATGCAGATAGAAAATGAGAGATGGGGGAATTCATGTCTGGGAACAAAAAATGCCCCATACAATTAGAGCAGACTAGAGGAGAAGATTAGCTTGCTGGCCTAGCTCCCAAAATCCTCTTTATAATGCTGTTCATCGCATCTTAGACCTTCGTTAGCGTTGAAAACAACTTTAATAACAAGGACCCCCTGAGCCCAGGGAGGGAAACAATGTGACTTTGGAAAGTTTACCTTCTTGTTCTGTAGTGTCAACAAGAAAATCAAGAGACCTTATCTAACTTTTTTGAATATTACTCTATGTAGAGAGGGCTAGATGTATTGAGATGTAAAACTGGTGAAAGGTTGATTCTCTGAGGAGAATCAAAAGCAGCAAATCTAAGTATTTGCTGTACTGAAGCTGTTCCCAGGTAGTCTCATTGTACGTTAGGGTTTGGAATTAATTTTAAAAATATGCCCTTGATTTACCTACTTATTATGCTATGCTTTAATGAATAAGTATTTCTCAAATGACTCCTAATAAAATTCATATATGTATGATTTTCTGACAATCAGAACTGTTTGAGTTGTTTTAAATTTCAAGCAAACATGGTGAAAATTCCTGTTTCTCTGGAGGCATTCCAAAGGACTCAACTTTCACAGTTTTGAAGAATAAAGATACGCAAATAATTAAAAATATGTTCACACAAGCTAGGTTCATCTAATAAAAAATCTTCTAGCCAGAACTACTGAACCAGCATAATACTGGGTCTCGACGGGAAATATACAATAATGTCAACCACAGATTGTTATCAGGGACATACATAATGAAAAAATACAGTCTCTTTTTAACTTTTAACTTTAATGAGTGTTATGCCTCCTCTCCAGGAGGCCAAGAAACAGAGATTATGGTTGTACTTTAAGAGAAAAGTAGTTTCTGTTTGCCTTTTCTCAAGCAAACCCGAATAATAGCCATGCATTTTTGGAGTCAGGAACATGGTTAAAATGAATAGAAGAGACAAAACATATGGCTACATATTAGGTAAAATGCTCCAGTGTTTGTTGCATGTGGTAAATGCTTTTCAGCACTTAGTGCAAGCTGTACAAGTCTCGTGTTGCTGAAGTACCCTACTGTGTAAATGTAGCCATCTTGAATCTAGTAAAACTTTATACCTAGATAATAAACAAGAATGTCACTGATACAGTACTTTGAATTTATGGAACTTTTCCGGTTTCCCAGCAATGCACACTATCAGCATGATAATTTATAATGGTTTGTGACAAATGTTGCTGAGCAAAGAGGTGTGTGGTTACATTCAGATCAGATGTCATTATCTAGGGAGCAATAAAAATTTCACAGACACTAGGTTAAAAACATTAAGAAAATGAATGTGAAGCTTCAGAAGAAAAGGGCTTAAGAAAGGTGGAGGGTTGGGTAGAGAAAGCCCAATAGTGGTTTCCTTACTGACAAATTATTGACTTCGTTGCCAGACTTGACTGTATTGTTTCACAAGGTTTTCATAGATATACCACACAGCACAATTGTTTTATTGGCCATCATTTATAGACATAAAGAGTAAATATCGCCCTTGGTTGACAATATAGAGTGTATACACAATGCTGTCAAATCACTTGGAATGGAAAAACTGCCCATTTTGGAAACATTCAAGTTGTAGAAGGAGAGATGTCATAGATAATTATTCTTTATATTGCATTTACCAGGGATTAGTTACACTGATGAGATTAGAGCTGTATAGAAATTGCAGTCAGTTATAGAATACAGAGCAAAAAATACCTATGTTTATTTATATAGAAGAAAACAGCTCCTCCAGATCCTTGAGTAAGGAAGAAAGCATAGCTATCCAGACCTACAGAGTGAAACTGTAGCCCCATGGAACTCCTATAGACCTTAATGACGTTAGAAATTCATCCATCCATTTTATTTCTAAATAATGTCAATGGATTTATGCTATAAATCTGTAGGTATAACAAACTGAGGCTGGTAAAATAAACAGGAGCAAGGCAAGCCATGGCTCAGCCTTTCTTTAGTTTCTGCAAAGTTTAAGCTTTCATTTACTTTTGTCTAAATCCTGGTTCCTATTCTTCCATGCAGCGAGGTCTGCTTTGTGCAGACTTCGTGTCTCGCGTTTCCCTCGTGCAGAGGCGGCTTGAGCCCTTTGGGTTGAGCTGATGGGAGTGCGAGGAGCCCCGGTGCACATGTCCTAGCTGCCTGTCTAGAGGAGGGCGGCCTGTGAAGGACATTGCTGGGCTGCCCGTCAAGCCTTGCCTGTCAGAAGGGTCCTGTGAATGGCTGCACACGACAGCTGTTTTCTGACTGCCCGCAGGTGCGGCTAGAGCCTGGCTCTGGCCTTACCAGCCCTGAACTGCTCCCACAAACTGCACCAAGGACATCTTGAGTGTAACGGAGGGTCTAGGCCCAATGCAACCCTGTTATCGTTGGAAGCAATGGGAATTTTGCCCTCCGCTTCCACAGACCTGTCTCCTGTTATTCTTTAAGGCTGTGAGGAAGGGTGCAGCACAGGCCCTGTAGGACTGGTTTATGACTGTATCAGTTGTTTTGATAGCAAATGTCAGTCAGAGCTTCCTAATTCCCTCTCCCTCTGCTGCTGTTGAGCGCGGCAGGCAGTGAGGTAACTGCAGCTGACAGCACGAGGTAAGCAGCAGAGCTGGCAAAGGAGCAGATTCATTCAGGCCTGTGAGAGGCAGGGACCATATTTGCCCATGGTTGAGCACAGAAGTCTGAAGGAGCCCGAGCCTCTGAGCTTTCAAACAGAAATATGGTTTTAATGGCCTGGCCCTGCTCCTCTGGGCACAGTGTCGGGTTTTTAGCTGTTTGCCTCAGGACGAGATACCCAAGCCAGGCGGGAATGCTTCCTCCTCACCTGCTGAGGGCAGCTGCAGGAGCACCCACGCTCCCGTGTGTGCTCTGATTTGAATTAACTACATCACCCAGCCCACACACCTTGAGCCACCCCACTGCCTACTTCCCTGCAGGAGGCTGGCAAAGGCCTGAATGTCCCTCTGTCAAAGCCAGGCTCGGCACAGCCATGAGCGGGACGTGGGGCCCAGCACCGACCCACTGGGAAGGCCGTAGCCAGGCCAAAGGGGCGGCTTCTCCATCCCCTTTCTCTCTCAGAAATCTGTCCCTCAAGAGCTATTTGGGGTTACTGAGAGATTATTTGGGAGTACTAAAGGGATGAAGGGGACCATCCTTCATTCTGTACCCAAAACAAGAAACAAGTATTTTTGGCATAGTTTAGGATGAGTCGTTGCAGTGGATCTGGGGGACATGTGATATCTCATGTTTCTGGGTGCACTTCAAGGGCATTTCTCTACTTTATGTAAAGCACACGAAAGGGTTTCTCAGGGACCGTGCTGCCAGACTCCAGACAGCCCTGCTGGTGACCACTGCTATTTGATACCTTCTGAAGGCTACAGTAAACCGTGCCAAGGAAAGGAGTTACCCCAGAGCCGGCGCAGGATCAGGGAAGCAGAAAACACTTGTTGCAGTAGACAATGGAGCATGTTACCCCCCCTACGCATACACACACAAATAATACTTTTCCTTAACTTAAAGGTTCTGGATTGTGAAAGTATATACAAGTCTGTGCTCTTTGCTACAGGATTCAGTAGTATTTGCACACAAGTATCAGATGCAAGTATCTAAAGGTAATGCTGTTATTTTATTGTGCTTTAGAGACTAAATAAGAGTTGAAAGAAGTTGGAAATGATACTGTTTTCCTGATTACACAGTGTAATAAACCAACTCTTTTGTTGTTTATCCAAGCAGTTAACTCTTGTGAAAGTCTCTGTTGTCAAGCTGTTTAACAATTCTTTCATTTAGAGTGGCGGTTTGGGTTTGAGTTTTCTCAGGAAAAGGTATTAGGGAAACCATGACCAAACTACCTGGTCACAGCTAGAGAGTCTGTGCTTGTATGCGCCTGGGGCTGAGGGGTTGGATGCAGAGCCTGGTTTTGCACTCTATGTGTATGGGTGCGTTCCCTGGCACAGTTGAGTCTTGACTTGGGTCTCTGTACAGTAGTGCATTAAAATTATAATAACAATCATATGCAGGTGTTTCTGTTAATCCAGACGCTTAAGTGAACTGTGGGGAGAATTCTGTCTTGATGTGCTACAACCAGATAACCTTCAGACAGGAAAAAATTGGAGGGTCAAATATGGATTCCCATGAGCCTAATCCTTCATCCTTTCTGTGGACAGAGACAGACAAATGTAGAACAGAGGGCTGAGTCCTTTCTAAATTGAAACCCAGAGTCATTGGCATTAGCCCCATGAAACACTCAATATGTTTTCAGTCAACCCTACCTTGCTCTCCTCTCCACCCCCCTCTCCTGTGCTAATGTAATTAAAACAAAAACCTATGTGTTGCTGAAAATTAGTTTCTTAATTATAGCTTATTGCAAGCTATAACATTGGCTCATAATTTGATAATTGTGATGTAGAGATTTTTATACAACTGACGTAAAACCAAATTAAATTATTTTCTTTTGTAGTATTTCCAAAGAACGAAATTATGTCTGAAAACAGGATATACATGCACTCACATGTATATGTCTAGACTTAATATATCACACAGAACTATTTGGATATAGGCATATGCGTTACATGCACCTCTTTAAGACTGTGCATATATGCACACATTTATGCATATAATATAGATTTCTTAGTTTATGTAGAAGTTCCTAAAGTAAATCTACTAATTAAAGCGCTAATACCCATCTTAAGGCTGATAATTAGGTATAAAGAGAAAAAGAGACAGGATTAGTGTTCAGATCATGTTCCAAATGCCTCTTAATTGGGTGTTTGTAATCAATCCTGATTGCAAGAGGCAGTGGTTTGGCAGAACAAAGAATGAAAAAGCCTTAGCCCTACTATTTTCCTGTTAGTTGACTTGGCCGTAGTATTTAGGTCAGGATCCAGTGTCAAACAAGGCAATTTTGTCAGCCTTAGCGATCTTCATAAAACATATAAAAATCTTTTCTAATGATATTTTTTCAAGCTAGAGAGTTATTTTTATCCAGAATCTTAAAAAGTGTTTTCAAGTGAACCACGGAAAAGACTTTGTTCTCCTGGCCTCCATCCACCACTGACTTCTGAAATCAGGTCTGAGTTCAGTGTGGGTCTTTCATTGCATTGACCTTGGCACTTTTCTCACCAAGCCACAGTTTTCCATCACAAAACCACACAGCTTGGTATAATTATTATTTCTTTATCCCAAGTAACCAAACAATTTTTTAAACAGGGTGACAGATTTCCCTCTTGCACTGTGGGAAGCAAGCACCTGGCCATTTCCAAATAGAGTTTTAATGAACTTCCTGAAGGAGATTTGAGAGAAGTTTAATAAGTCACCTGCCAACTTTCTGGGAGCATAGGTCATTTGCTTTTCTGTAGGAATTCACAAAAATGTGAGAGTAACCCCCTTCCCAAGTCCTAAACTTCCATGGAGGAAATTGATTTTCATGGACAATATCAAAGGTTTTTTAAAACATAACCTCAAAAAATCAAATTTCTGATTCTTTCTCACACATAAGGTACTGTGAAACTCTGTGATCCACAAAGCTGGTTGTGAACTGTGTGAGCTTTATAATAATTCATTTAAACAGAAAAGGATTGTGCATATTTAGACTCATCTTGCATGTTAATAGCATTACAAGTATTTTACGTAATGCTATAAAATGAAGAATTTAGATGGCTCAAAAGGACCATTGAGAAAATATCTCCATATGTGGAAGAGACACCCACTTGACGTGGTGATTTCTTCCAGAAGAAACTATGCACATCCCAGAAGCACAATAACCAGCTGTTGTACAGGAGAAACTGGGCAGTTGTCTGCTGCTTTCCACACTGATGTGGAGCTGCAGTAGCCACATGCCCTATGCCTCCCCTAAATACAGATGGGCTAAGCCTCACACTGAATGAGAACCTGGATTAATCCTTTCCTTACACTCCCAGCAGCTTGAGCTCCATTGCACATTTGCACTGGGGACTGCTCCGTGCCCCCATGTGAAGACACAGCCCATCAGAGCTGAGGAGTGGGAGGGGGGTTGGAGCACCCACTGCAGGGGAGTGGCACCCACTGCCCTCACAGCTCAGCCCTGTGCTGGGGCCGTGCCCTGCTGCTTTTCATGTTGGAAAAGAAAATACAGATAGTCCTTTTTTTTTTTTTTTTTTTTTAACAACACTCCTTAAATTGGAAGTTGGTAACCTAGAGAAAAATAGAGAGGTTTGTTCACACCCATGTGATTATTCTGCCTCAAGCTTTGAGAAATGCTCCCTCACAGCCAAAGTTTTGCTCATCTCACTCACATAAATACTCCTGCTGAAGTCAATTAAAAGAACAGACTCACTTGTGTAGGGCTAATAGCTAGGACATACATTTATGGCACTACACAAATTAATAATTACTTCTTAGAACAATGGATTTCAGATGCTTGCAGACTAATTTACAATACAGTAGAAAATTCAGCTTCATTCTTTTTTGTCCTCTCAATTTATAAATCACCATAAGTTATCATTTCTTCTCCAGAATCTTAGCTCGTAATAGTGAAGGTTTGGGACAAGTTGCTAAGTGCATGGGTAAAAATCAAAGTTCGCCTCGTTGTAGGATCTTGTGCCAATCTGTCATTAAGCCAGACAACTTCTACCAACTTTCCTCTGATGTATTCATCTGTAACAAGGGAAGCAGATCAGCAATTTAGAAAAGCTTTAGCTTGATCACCATGCAGAAACGTAGGCTACACTGCCTATTTCCATAACGATCACTCCACTTTGCCAGATGAAAAATGGGAGGCTTACATCCCTCATGCTAAAAACCCTTCTTAGAGGAAATCCTAGGCTGTCGCTCCATTTGAGTAGCTTTAGTTAAGTCTGGAAAAATATGCAAAGGTAGCTCTTAAATAAAAGCTCTTTTTTTCTGTTTCACAGCCATCTCCATAATCTGTTTTGGAGACAGAGGCATAAGATGTATTAACATGGCAGGCATATGCTCTGATTGCTGTGTGTTTTTTGACATTCCCACAAACCCCCTGAGACTTCGTGTCACAATTCTATAAACTTTATCTATTTGTATATTCATATGTGGGCTTAAATCCAAAACTTCTTTAAATGCATTTACAGCAGATAATGTAGGTTCCTCTCCGTGTATTTCAGATGGCAAGCAGTTAAAGCAGGTACACATTTTAACCACTCTGTATAGTCTAACGTTCTAATGCATTGCAAAAATGTTTTCTGTTGTGTTTCAATAGCACATACACTATATAATGCAGGTATATAAAATAGATACAGGACCACATTGAGCTGCGAAGCAAGTGAAGACAGCTCCACTGATGCCAATAGTGTTGCACCTGCTAATAGCTCAAACACAAAATACCATAAGCATATCGTATTATGTTCCTTACTGGTTTCCATTTTCATTTATCCTCCACAGCTATACCAGATGATGGCCTTCAAACAGTATAATAGTTGTCTTTATCTCATTTCTCTGACATCATTTTCAAGTTCTTTATTACTCTTGAACAGTGTAGCTAATAGTGCCCAAATTGCTTCTCATTCTTCCCGTCATAGCATATCATTATTCAAGAAACCAGTGCTCTTCAGCCTTTCCCACACAAATAGCTCCCCCCCAAACTAAGCTTAAAACTTACTACCAAGAGCCAGTCTCACATTTCCCAGGCAATTAGGCTCCTTCTACTAGCTACTACATTTTTACTTTGCACATTTTTACACTTTTTAATTAACTGTACCTGTGTACTCCTTGAGACTTGAATCTTTGTCTTCTAAAGCCTAGTCTTCATACACTGATTTTTGTATTGATTTAATGATTTCAATTAAGGTTTTGTTTGTGTATAGTTAAAACAATTCAGCACGCACTGGGGGATACATGTATTCTCGTATAAAGATGTCTTATGTCAGTATTTTTGCAGAAATAAACCTTGCTAGTGTCAGCAGTTTGTAGCAGGGACTGTACTGCTTGGTTTCTAAACTGGTATAGCTAAAGTGGCTGTAAAAACAATGTATAGACCTACTTCTGTGTTACATAACTAGTCACAAATGCTAGTAGAAGTTTTTGGATACTGTATTAGCTAAATTTGTTAGCAAAAATTAATTAGATTGCCTTACTGATTGCAAGTTGCAAATTGCAATATAGATAGATAGATAGATAGATAGATAGATAGATATACGCGTGTGCATATTGGGGGACTTACTGACACATCCATTTTCTCCCAGCTTTTACTGTTCGAACAAAAGCTTAGGCAAAGTGTCTAAGCTAAGCAGTTTCTCTGTCTACTGTAACTTACGCTTTCCAGGAAGGTTTTTTTTGAACTTGCCTCACTAGGCAGCTAGATAAATTACTGTGGTGTGACCTTCAAGCACCTCGCTTACTCCATGGAAATTGTCCATATGCCCACTCTCACCCCATGATATTCCATATGATGTGCAAGGTAGTTTATCCCTTTTCTTAGTTATTCCTCCCCCCACCCCCTACATTACAAAGTAAAAACATGCTCATAGGTGTAACCACAGCTCAGCCGATGCTCTGAAATCAAACTCTGAGTGCTCTGAAAATAGACATCTGATCACCGGGTAACTTTTGCATGTCCCCATATGCTCAGCATAGAAAGGAAAATATATCCTTCCTTGCCACATCCCAGTTCTTACTCATCTGAAAGTTATCAGATAATTTTGATTTAAATATGTAGAGAAAGGAAGCTTTTTTTCATGGACCATATTCTTAATTTGTCCAAAGATCATTCTACTGAAGTTAGTGGAGCACCAGTGATTTATATCAGCTGAGTGAGGAGCTGACTCTACATTTCTACAGTTCCCTAGAAATTCTCAGAAGAAAGGCCAGTATTGTAGCTGAAACGGCATTAACTCAGAGTGAAGTCAGTTAAAGTTTTGCCATTCAGCAAGATCAGACTTTAATCCTCATGCAGAATGGGAAGCAGCTTCTTAAAAGTAGGTGGAATAAAGACCAAAGTCCTTCTGTCATGTGTACAAACCTTTCTTTCCAGTAACAGCTTTAAAGAAGTACACAGGATCAGGTGCTAGGGCACCGCAGCTGTTTACAGTGCTAACGCTCTCATACTGCTTGATCTTGGGCCAGTCAATCATCATCTTTGTGCCTCAGTTTCCTTAGAGACGATAATATTTCTCTGGTTTGCAAGTATCTGAGGATGCACTTATTAGTGTTTGTTAAGTCCTTAGAGACTGCTGGGTGGAAATGTAGTGCCGTATAATAGTTATTTGCCATTGTTTTGTGTTTGTTCATCTTCTAGCTGTTAATTTTTTTTAACAATATACTGCTGTGTAAAAATGCATGGGCCAATCTTTTGACTTTCAGGGAGAAGTGTTATTCAAGCAAAAATAAAGAATAGGACTCATGCTCACAAGAGACACATTATCCATGATGAGAAGAATCTATAACAGACACGGCACTAACTCAAAACTGAGCACCAAACAGCATCCAAATGCAAGCAATTTCAAATGTGTGCATATTGCCAGTACAAAACCAGGCCATTCTGCAAACGCAGCATCCCCTGAGGAGTAGTGAACCTAGCAGCAGCAATGCTAATGGCTGTCTTCTCATGTGCAGCAAGGGAAAGCAGCACTTTAGAGCCGCCTTGGGCAGCTGTTAAGTTATTCATTCTTAACTTACTTCTATAAAGCTGTTATTGGGTGGAAGCAGATGACAAAGATTTTGGGCCTGCTCTGTCTGTTATGGGGGGAGCGTTCCCCATCCTTGCACATAGGGTGAAATTCTGGCTTCCTTCAAGTCAATGGCAAAATTCCTCCCCAGTCTCACTGGGACTGAAAAAAATTATTTTAGGCTCCAGAAAAACCTTTTTTGAAGAGCACTTTTCTGGTACCACTGTATCTCATAGAATTTTTCTCAGTTTGGACATTACTTTCCTTCCAGTGCACACAGTGCTTCTAGGGAAGCAATGGGGCCCATGAGTTTTCAAATGCATTTGTACTGCTAGAACAATGATGATATAAAAAAAAAAACCACAAACACAAAACAATTTTCTGTTGTTTGAGTACACATAATGCATGAAGTACTGTGCTAGGTCATCTACCTTGTTTCTTAACCTCCTTTCGGAACATTTCAGGCTGTTTTGTGGTTTGCTTTTTCCACCTGATGCCTCGTCCTTCCCTGTCTTCTCTCTATAGGTGATGTGAAAGCTCACACTCTCCTGAGTAAAACACAGTAGTTTTCTTTCTTGATATTGTCCACTCCCAAGTTTTGGACATTGTAAGTCAGGCCTCAAAAATTTGTGAAACTTTATAAAAATCCTTGTATCTCAAAAAGTACTGTTGATTTATTTTTCATTTTCCATCTAGTATATTTTGGGGGATTTTCTCTGTGATAATAATAGCCAGAAAATTCCTCCGCTTTAAATGAGAAGTTTGGCAATACCATGATATCAGCAGCTGATGCTTTAAAACCTGCAACCAAATTTCATGATACTCATGATAAAAATCATGAGAGCTGGCAATGTTGGATTCTTGCTGAAGTCCCAACTTCCTGATGCTGTTTCTGTTCTCAGTCACAGCCCTGAAATTCCCACTCAAGTGATAGACTTATAGAGAAAAAAATAGAATCAAAGGAAATGGAAATATTAATCTATATTGACTTGACTGCTTGGCTGTGTTTCTTCACCCCTCACTGCATGATCAAAACTTTCAGAAAGCAAAATTCATCCCAGAAAAAAAAAAAAACCTCTGCGTTTACCACCCTTTTCTGAGTACACATAAAATAGCATTAGCAGTCCTATTGTTATGGAGGCTAAATGTTTATTTGGCTTCAAAGCCAACTTACACCAATGAGAAGAAAATTGATTGAAAGCCATTAAACACAAGGACATGACTTTTGGCTCAGGAAGACCCTGATCTGCAAATTGCTGGCATATTTGGGACAAAGATCACACTGGCTGCTGCAGGATCCTTACGCTGTCCCACTGCTATCCCCTGGCAGGTGTGCTGGAGATAAACGAGGTGGACTGACACAGAAAAAACTTTCTTATGCCATGTTCTTTTACGTGCAGTGCAGGCTTATGTTTTCAGGGGATTGTTCTCTTTCAAATATTACACAAAAATACTGTGCAAAATAGCTAACATCATTGACGTTAAGGGTCCTATCCTCTACCTAACTATACCATTTTTATGTCTGCATGTTTCTAGTGAAGTCAATGAAGTTGTGACTGACTGCTTTGTATTTCCTTTAGCGTTTGGATCCTTCCCTGCTGCAGGTACAATAACTGCAATGGGTCTAATCTGAGGTGCACAAGCTGAGAAGTGGCTGTATAGCTCTAAACTCAGGGGCTGTTCTGAGGACAAAACTAATTTTCAAAACATTTTTATAAATTCAAGGAAATCTTAATGTCTTTATTCTGTTATTACCTTAAAATAATAATCCCAAACTGACTTTGGAGCTATTACTCAGAGAGCACTGGCCCCTTGGAAGGTTTCAACTTGTCAAGTTTAGCCATTTTTTGAACGCACAGAGGAAGTCATTAAGGCACATCAGGCTGCTGATTGCTATTAAACTCTGCAGAGGGTTCTGTGTAAAAATCAATGCCATAACAGGGCTACAAGAATCTAAGAGGAAGGAAAAGCATTTCTTTACCCTCTGGTAACTCAAAAACGGATTAATAGATTTTGTGAAACCTCAAAAAAAAATTACTTATGAGCTAGGGGCCAAATGTAAACCTCTATGACAAAATAATACAGCTCAGAAAGCTCTGAGCACGTGAAAATGGGATTATAATGGAACTGTCACTGCTGTAACCTCAACTGTATGTTTCTGTGCTGGAGAAATCTCACACATCTGCACATATATGCATGCACGTGCTTATTTATTGTATCCCAAGGAACACCTTTTTTGCTGTATCGCCCCTAAGGAACCTGGAGGGAAAATGCGTTTTTAGTAAAGTATGATCTTGTATAGCTTTTGCCAGAAAAGTACTACAAGAATTTTCCAGGTGAGTTTAGTCCCGGCATCAGTGTTACTTAGATGGCTGGTGGGTTTTGCTTGTGTAGAAACTGCACTGAAAAATGCAACACAGTTTGCTACTAGTTGAAGACTTCTGTAGAAAAAATGTTTTTCATGGGAAAAACTAGTTTAAATCATATTAGGAAGTTTTATTGTAAACATGTAGTATATAAACCAGGCAAAGTCCATTGTCTGGCTCTGAGGCCAATTGCCATGGAATGCTTTAAATTCAAACTGTCCAGTTCTCTTCCCCCAGAAAGCAGAGTGGCAGCATTCAGTTCAATTTTTGGCATGAATTTTGTTCAATTTTTGATGATAAAATGTTGAAACATCTTTTTAATTTTATTATTTTTCTTTGATTCTTATATGAAAATAAAATTTTACTGAGCTGTATTAAATTTGCTTCATTCTATCATAGGATCATTTGGGTTGGAAAGGACCTCAGGAAATCATCTTGTCCAACTTACTACTCAAAGGAATTGCATTTTATATAATAAAAAAGCTAAAATTAAGCAATCCATGTAAAACCAAATGTTTCCATAAAACTAAGGAAGACCTAGTTAGGATGTTTCAGAACCTTTATTTCATGGCCTATCCCAGCCTTTCTGCTCAAGTAAATACTAGTTTCTCACCAGCTCTCCTTATTCATTTTAAAATTTTAGATTTCATGCTTTTATTGAAAAGAAGGTTCTCTTCTGTTTTTCCATGTTAAAATACATGGAAATATCATGTAGGACTGACCCACCCTAGGAGGAGGGCTGAGGGGTAGGGCCACAAGCACGTCCCTACATGGTGGCTGCAGGGCCCTGCTGGGTCATGGTCTGCCATCTCAGCTAAGCCCAGAAAAGACCTTTTCAAAGAGCGAGCACGAGGGTGAGCCATCTCAGTGTCAGGACTCAGGGCAGGCAGGGCTTAGGACCAAAATAGCCAGCTTTGGTCCAGGTAGAGGTAAGTTTTGCCCAAAGCCCACCAAGGCTGCAGGTGTCTGACAGTTTCCACCCTGTCCTGGGGAGCCACCACTGTGCATCCCCACCGAGTCCATGGCGAGAGCATGTGGTCGTGGCCGCAGCCAGCACGGCAAACCCTCCCAGAGTATCAGGGCCCAAGACTGAGACCTGGAGAAAAGGATCAAAACCAGGCTTTCTGTTAAGGACTGTATGAAGCGCATACAATGAAAAAGCTCTTAATGAGTGAGTTGTTAAAGCCTGTTTTAATGCATATGGTCTGGATCGGCTGCAGCGTGGGGGCAGATTGTGGACCCTTTCTCCAGCACAGCGCTGAGTATGGAGGCTCCTATACTCTCATTATAGCAGGGGAAAATCCACTTTTCTTGCATGGATAATTTGGAAGTTATGAATCAGCCTGTTGTTTTTATTTCAGCGGAGTACAGACAAGAGTTGTGTCAAATGAGGCTGCTGCCTGTCTGTCAGGCAGCTGTAGTTTTTTACCCTGCAGCCTCTTTTAATGTGCATTCTTGGCGAATTCTGAAGAGAAGCAGTCACAACTGTGTGCTCAGATGTTAGAGCAGATCTCATACCCTAGTCATTGAGCTGGGGACTTCACTCGTGCATCACGCTGTATTTGACGCAGCCATTAGGCATCCTGACCCAGTAACTAGAAAACTGAATTGGTGTCTAAGTTAAAAGGCACTGTAAAAATATGCTCTTGAATCATCTGTTTTTGAACAGAGATTAATATTTTCTTGCAGTGTATCTACTTTTCCCAGGTGTTAAATAGACCATTTGCTGCCTGCTGTTTTTTAGGGTTTTTTAAAGTAGGTGTTAAAGGCTATTCCAGCCTAACTCTACAGGGTTTTAAGGCATGAGAGACAGTTATCTGCAGAAAAATGCCCATCTCTCTCAAATAATTAGCAATTATCTGTCAAAAAAGCTTCTGAACCGACTACAGTAAGAAAAACACTTTTCATCTTTGGCTTTTTTTGTCTCCCTCTTTCACCCTGCTCTTCACCTCCCTCCCCCCTTTCCCCTAGCATTTTCTGAGCAGTCTTTGCCAAAGGAAACACTGATGAAAGTAACTTTCGGTGGCTGAGCAGTTCCCTCCGTCACCTCCTCCCTGTCCGCCCCCTAGATTGCAACAGACATCTGCCTTTGTACACACCATGACAGAGTCCAGCAGAGACATTTTATGTTCATTGTTTCTCCAAAATAAATAAAAGCAGCACAGACAATGCGAACTGGCTGTAGACATCCCATTGCTAATAATGGAGCTATGTTGGTAATTGCTAATAATGATGCAGTGTTTCAGCATGGGAACACTGTTCTAGCTGTAATGTGGATCTGGCCTGAATAAAGTGATACAGATGGTAACATTACTGCCTATTTCTTTGTAGTGGAAGTTGAAATTTTACTGTGGGAAAAAAACCCATTCCTACATTTCCTTCCAGTTATTTCTTTAATATTAACAGCACTGGCATGCTTGATCTGTGAACTGTGTCAGTGCCACCTAAGGAACTTGAAGAGGAGTCTGCGAAGTGAAGAGAAGCAATTGTTTCCACTTAGCAAAGGAAGCACTTAGATGCTGTTTGACAGAATTGCATTTGCCTCCCTTGGCAGGGATGACCCATTTTGATCACATGCAACAGCCAAACAACAAACAGCCAATTTGCAGTAAATCAGACTTTAAACATCTCTGTAGCTGCTATCTGCAGGACTAGTTCTGGAGTCCTCTCTTATGAACCAGAGCTCCCACATCTGTACCTTGGTCATCCGGGAGTGCTTCATTGCCGTTTTGCAGGCTGCAAACAGCGGGAACACATGCTTTGTGGGCCATCTCCTGGGTTTCAGCTTCCTTTGATGCGCGCAAAGTACGTGCTTCTCTAGGAGTGCCCGGCATCCTCCGTGCTTACGTGCACAACCACTTCAGCACCCTGGTGAGCCAAAACCAGTGGAAGCACACACTGCTACTTTGGCCTGACTGCAACATGTTTCCTTTGAAAGGTGTTTGTAAAGCTGTGGCAGCATGTCAAAGATAAGAGAGGCAGGAATTGGTTGTATTTGCCAAGCGCCTGCCTTTGTTGGCTCCGTCCGCAAGAGCAGCTACCCTCACTTTTGAACTCTCCGAACCTGTTGCACGTTCATCCACAAAAATCACTAGCTCACCCAGACCTAGATGTCAGGGCCAGAGTTGTCCTTCCTGCAAGATTAGGTCACAGCATTAGATCAAAGTCCTACTATGCCATTTTACACCACGTGGATGCAACAACCAGCCAAGTTTCAAGTCGCAAGCACAGGTGTCTAGTAACCATACGATGCACACATGGAAGTTAGAGCCAGAAGCCAAACTTACAAGCTAAATTTCATCTTTTTCCCCAACGTTACACCTTTGTCATCCACCCTTATAACTGCATTCCCAATTTAAATTTCAGAAGATCGCTGCTCATGTCTAAAACTTTCCTGCTTGTCTTTGCTTTGCAATTTCCTCTCTTCATCTGGCAATTCAAAACTGAGCTTAATAATGCCCTTTTAAACAGTTGAGAAAGAGTGATCCAGCAAAGAGGCTTTTTCCTGGCAAAAGAAGTGCTTCACAGTATTAATTACCATGTGGCGGGAACATGTAGCAGAAAGCAGTGCTGGCATGTGTGTAGGAAATAAACACAGAGTATTTGCTGCAGAGTTGCCGTGTATCTGGAAGTGCAAGGCATGAGCAGGAGCGATAAGCAAGTGTCATTTAGAAATGATTATGACAAAAATAGTGAGAAAGTGCAGAAAGAGCACCCGATTTCACCTAATTAATCCTTCTAAAAGCTGGATGTCTCCTCTAAACTGGATATCTGGGCTTCTCCTGTGGCTTACGGGGAGGGAGATACCTCCAGCAAAAATACATCCCACCTTAAGACTGATCACCAGGATAAATCATTCTTTCAAGGTGCCTTTATCTCTCTCCCCCAACTACCAAGGGATAACTAGCTCAGAGTATCTCCCTGGGTTTTAGACAGCTACTGTAAGGTGAAATAAATTCCGCCCAAAGTCCTCAGAAATGGCTGCCCAAAGTGGACAGGAAAGCTGGCAGGCTTAGATAGCTGCAGAAGCTCATTTCTGTCATGGTGGACACAGAGCTGATTGCCAGGGTTGGTACAGTATTGCCCATGTCAATGAGGTAAAAAAAATCTTGCACTCTTTGGAAATTGTTTGCCATGTCACAGGCTTAATGCACAACAAGCAGTATAATTGGTTCACAAGTGAAAATGAAAACAGAAAATGAGCACAAGACCTGTATGTTCTGTCCGTATAGCAGTAAACATTTTCTTCAAGAACCGAAACTGTTGTCTTAAAATATATCACATGTTGGTGTAAAACTGCGTTTTCTTGGGCAGTGTTACCTGCAGCTTCTGTGGCTTGGCTCAAAGCCTTTTTGAATCTCAGTGGGGCAGGCTGACAGATCTGTGCTCACTGCTCTGTGGCATTCGAAGTGACTCCTGCAGAGCACATGCACCACAGGAGCACACTGTCAGCAGTTAGAGATCTTCTGTAGCAAAGAAGATACTTGGTAGGACATAAGGATTTGAGCAACACCTTGAAGTGGAAGGGAATGAAAAGGAAAATACCAGAGTATAAGTGCACACAACACAGACTGTCTAATTCAGCAAATACAATTCACTCACTTGAGCTTCCTTATTCTTCTCTCAGCACACACTCAGCCCTGTTTAACATATGCCTGAGCCCTGCTTAATTTAATGTAGCCAACAGGTGCTTACAATTAGGCACATGCTTAGTAACGTGACTGAATTAAGGCCCAAATATTCCCATTTCAACACATGAACAAGACTGTTTGTATTAAGATGGAGCATTGCACGCTAGGATTTGTAATCACTGCGGGCCACACTGCATGGACAATGAGGCACTATGAAATGCTTCTGTACAGAAGACTCTTCATGTGCATCCATTTAGGTCTGAGCTCAAAACTTTTTCTTAATCAGGGTCAAAGCAATGACTGTGTCTTAGACCAAGTTATGAAGCCCAGATCCTGAAGTTCCTATTGCTGCAAAACTCCCACAGACCTGAAATGTGCAAATCGGATGCAGTTCATAGACTCCTGGCAGATTGTCAGGGCAGTGTCCTTAAGTTTCTGATGTTTTGCTAAATTGTAGTAAGTAGTTCTGTAGTTTAAAATTCAGGAAAAATAGAGGACACTGCATTTTCACTTACAATCTGATTTGTTGTCTCTACCTTATGTAACTAAAATAGGGTGGACTTAAGCAGCAATAGGTTAAGCAGTAATGACGCCAGCATTTTCCTTTGCTGAGGCTTTAGCCAAGCTAAGGATGCAATGCTAATCTAGAGTTGTTTCTCTTTTTCCTTAAATAATATTTTTATTGAGCAAGAAGCGGATGCCAGAATGGCCTTTTGATCAGCTAAAAACAACAGTGTCTCTAAGGGAATCTTTCCCGTTTATTGTATGCTGCTGCATTTGAAAAATGCTAGCCTACAGTAAAGCTAGACTCCTTAACATACAAGAAGCAGAAGCAGGGCAAAACAGGATGAGGCCAAAATGGGAACTGTATATCACAGGAACTCGGAAAGGCAGGAAGTAACAAAAGAAGTAGAAATTCTTGATTAAAAGTATAATTGTACCAGCTTGTGCAAGAGGATAATGACTTTCAAATGTCAGCCTTTGTGCCTGTTCATAATGATAAAGCTATTAAACCATATGTACTGTTCTTAATTCCATTTCTCATGGCAAGTCATTTAGGAACCACAACTATTCTGTCCACTAAAATCTAAAGCATTTCTTCAGCAGTATATTCAAACAGTAGATTAAAAGGAGTGCTAACTAGAGCAGGGCCAGCCAGGACTGCTGCACAGTAGTTTAAAATGTGTCGGAGATTCTGTTATAAGCCCCTGCTTTCCAGGATTTAAATATCAGCCATAAAAATTCACTCCCAGGATAAAAGTCAGCCAAGGAGTGAATATTTAAACCTACTTTGTTAAAATAAAAAGACATAATTTTTGTAGTTTAGAAGTTTTATGTGTAAAAAGGAATAAGGTCTTAAAACATTTTTTGCAGATCTGTAGTTGAAAAGTGAATCTATTTCAAAAATTAACTCAATAAGAAATTAACTCTTAAAGCAGTCAATGGCTTTGTTATTTCAGAAAATTAGTTATAGCAGAGATAGTCACAAACAAGTTACCAAGTTTTAAAACCACTGCTGCACAGATGAGCTTGGTCCAGCTCTGCGTTGCTAGTGGAAAAACCACATTTGCTTCAGTGGTAATTGGATCAAATGCTAACTTCCTCATCAGTAAGTTAGATTCTGGAAGAAAAAGTAAGAGCTCAGTTTTGCAATCACAACGCTTGGTAAAATGTTCACCTGTAATGTCAGTAAAGTTGCCCCTGAAGACAGGAAGACGAATGTTGTGCTGGCGTCACCGTGGGTGCTTTAGTCTTCCCCAGCATTTCGGTCAGTGTCAGTGCTTCTGATCCCAGGCCATAGGATGGTGTTGCTTCCAGACTGAAGCTGATAATAACATGTTTTATAATTGTAGGCACAGGCCAACGGAAAAGCTGTAGAATAAATTGTCATTACCAGATGGTTCAATGTTTCAGGGGGGAAGATGTTAGCATAGAATTCTGCAGCAGCTTCCGCAAGTCCTACCCAGCAGGTGATATTTATGGACTGTTTACAAGATTTTCACATATGGCATTCTAAAGAGGTTTGTAACTTTTATACTCTGCCATCCAGTTTATTTATTTTACAAAAATCTCACTCCAAAGGTCAGCTATGTTCTGTCTGTCTCAGCAACTCCAGGCCTAGGGAAAAATACTGAACGTAATCTCAGCATGGAGTAGTTAAACAAATGTGCTTTTAAACATGGTAGAGATGGTTTTGTGTCTTGTTCTCATATATCTTAGACCCCGTGTCTCTTGGCTTTAGGCATCATTTAAATGAGAGCACTGTTTAGCACCTCTTTCACATTCAAATGATGTATTTGTGTTCTTTTGTGTGGAAATGTCTGTATATTTGCAACACTGCTCAGTTCATGTGAAAGCAGACAGGAACAAACCAGGGAGACAAAGATTATGTCAAAGTGGGTGAATAATACTGAAGCGATCATGATGCATCTATTCTTTCCAAAATCTTCAGAAGAAACCCTCCTTTCCTTTTCCAGCTTCCAAGCAGGGCAAGGAACCTCATTTCAAACCCTTCCAGCCTGACACTCTGCTCTTGATGTTGGGTTTCCGTCTCTGAGCCTCCTCCTCTGCTCCATCCGATTCAGGCATGGAGGCCAAACCGAGTACTGACTTCCCTCCTTAGCTGACAGCAAAACAGAATACCTTCTCTTTTTCTTACCACATCTTACCCATATACCTGAATAGATCCCATGCTAAGTAATGAATTACAGGTGAATTCAAGTCATACAAATGCCGCCACTCTCATCTGGTCAATTCATTTTGCGGGTGCAAAACGTGCTTGCACACAGGGAAGCCACAGATCAGCTTTTTGATTTGTATCCTATACGTCACTGTAGCTGGGAGGTATTAGTACCTCAAAGTTATATTTACTGTAGAAGACCGGTGATAAAATCTCAACAATTGATTGAATAGTTGAATCTCTGATTCACAAAAGCAGTATGATTACAGGTCAACTATTATTTATACAATGTCTGATTTGTGATATATGTGTATAATCAATTGCAAATTATTTGCTTTTCAAACATCTGCTGTAGTTTATTGTGAGGATATCTAATATCCAGTAAGAAATGATGTGTAAGAAATCCATCACTTCTTTTCTGGCAGGAGGGCCTTGTAATTCAAACAGAGGCTCGACCTGGATATATATATATATTGACCCTCTGGATTTGAGGATCTGAGGCTTTCTGCTGAACCATCATGAAAATACCTTCATGATATTTTCATGTCTCCCATAATAAGCCTCTTTTCTGACCAAGAGGACAAAGCAGCTATACAGTATGCAAAAATGGGCACAGCTGTAAAACAGGCATTCATTCAAAGTCATGAAATAGTGCTGTTAGAAAAATAACAAAATCATGTTTTCAAGTCAAAATCACAACATCGTTATTTTCATCAGCTGGTAATATCACAAGCACTATTCCTTTAGGAATACTACCCGGGAGTACAGGTTCCCTTTGCTCTTAGGAGTCCGATGTACAAACTTTGGAAGCAGGATGTGTGGTTGCTCGTAGGATGCATAGGGAGGTTTGCGATTTCTGGTCTTAATGCAAGTGGTGTCAACCCACCACAATTTACAAATTCCACATTCTTCACTGGAGGAAGCACACTTGAAACCGCATCTCAGCTGCAAGGTATAAAAGCAGCTATTAAATATACCTACTGCTACATGTTTATAGGTGTACTAAGGAGGACTTGCCTTGGGCTAGGCCTCAGCGGGTTAAATTGCATCCACTTAAATTAATAGAGCCGCGTCAGTTTTCAACTTTGGCAGAGCTGGAGCAGCAGGACAGGACACCATGCAGGTCCTGCAAGCAGGACCAGAAAAGCTCTGTGAGAAGCACTTGAACATATTTTCAAACTGCAGATTTCAAATTGCTCTTTAAGAGCTGAGATTCTTCAATCAGTAAGACCTTTTCTCCTCCTGAGAGTAGTTGGCTCCACCAGCAGAACCTGCATACTGCCATGCCCTCTGCTACCAAAGTCTGCAGAGTTTCACAAAATGCCGGAGCGGAGAGTGTGATTGCAGCGTGTAGGTTTTTGGGGTTCCCTGTTGGGTAAGGTGTCTGCCACAGTCCTGTGCACGGGACGGCTGCTGTGCGGCTCCCTTCGAGCTCCTGGGCTCAGCTGCGTGGCAGACTGTCCTGAGCATGTTTTTCCCTTTTCTTTTCTTCTCAGCCTGGAAAAAGTTCTATTATCTCTGTGAGAATTTAACTTATGCAGAGACCGTGGGATCAGGACTGTGGCTTGCTCTGTTACACCTAATTAACCCTGGGAATTCATTTCCACAACACAGAACTAGGCCAAGAAGATAGGTAGCTTTATGAAAGAAAATGAAGGATTTGCAATGAAGACATGGAATATCCACAATTACATTTCATATGATACAAAATAATTAAGGGATGTAAGCCATAATGGTTCATGGCACAATCCAAGTTCTAACAGATGGGGATACGACAAAATTTCCCCATGGGAAAGTGATTTTGTAATTGTAGAGGTGGGTGTATTCCATTTACTTCTGTATTTATTTTAGTTGTGTGTTTATATTTGTATAAACATTAAGGAAAAGCATCAATCTATAACCTCTGGGTATTTTTACCATTTCTTTAAAATACAGAAGTAATTGCTGCATACTTCTTAAAGAATAAAAGGGAAAAAAAATTAAAACCCTCGTTTTTCCCCACCCACACATTTCTCTTTGCTTCATATATCCCAACCCTCAGATTGCCCCTCCCTCTGCAAAAGCCTGGGAAAAGATTCACAAGCACATGTGAAAAATGATAGTTTCACAAGGCTGTAGTAGGTTCACATCCTTATTATGTAAATGAGTGGTTTTGGTTTGGGCGTCTCTTTTGTGGTTTTTGTGCAGATGGTTAAATACTTAAACACAGTGGGCCAAATTGTTCCTACTGGAATTTCACTGGCTTTGGCTAAACTACACCAGGAATCGAAATAGGCCGTGGAACCAAAACCTACTTTTGCATATAATGAAATAGCCAAATGGGTAATGGGATTGCTGCACAGTAGCAGAAAGGAAGAAGCAGGCATGAACAGATTTCCCTTTGTCTGTTCAGTAATTAATGAAGTACCTGGTGAACGATAGCCCTGAGAAGCCTCGCTTTGCGCCTGTGATCTGCACTTCCTCCAGACAGGTAAGCGCAGAGCCGTGTGTGCTGGAGACCGATTAATTAGCCCAAGCCAGTTGTAAAATCTTTAGGAAACAAGTGGTGTCTGTTTTCTTTTGCACAGGATGCCAAGCGATGTATTTAAAGTGTGGGAGTCAAAGGTCAGTTTGACATCACGTACTCTAAGAAAGAGCCCTCGCTTGGATCCCTGTTTCGTGTTAGAAATCCCGTCTGCGAGCCGTGAAGCTATTGTACTTGATAAGAGAAGGAGTGGGATTAATCTGCAGCAAGGAAAATTTAGGTTAAATATTATGAAAAATGTTGTAACTGTGAGATCACTTAAGCAAAGTAGCAGGCTGTCAAGGGAGACAGTCAAGGCTAGAAGTGACACTTTTCTATCAGAGCTGGTTTGGAGAATAATTAATAAGCGTTTCTCTCTGGAGGGGGAGGGGCACCAGGCTCCGCTAGACGGCTCTGCCAAGGCGAAGGAGCCCGCGGATCTCACCGCCACGCTGGGCGGTAATGCCTACCTACAGCTAAAATGGAGCTCTCGGAAAGGACTTTTCCAGCCTCTTCTCAGCTTGTGTTGCAGATTCTAAATGTAAATTGAATGCAAATACTTGGAGCTGCTCGCCACAAAGCAGTTTACAGTCTCCCACACTGAATCTGACCCGCTGCAAATTTAAGGGGCCAGAGTAATGCTTCATAGAATTCTTTCAAAACTAATTGGGTTGCAAGAGTGAAAAAGTCTGCTCCAATCTCTATGATTTCTTATGCCTGTTTCATATTTATTTTCGCAAATTTCTTGTTATGGTTTAATATTTCTGGTTTTAACCGATCTCTTCCTCTATCAAAGTTAATGAATGCGTTAACATTGCATTCAGTGAGAAAATGCATAAGCTGGATGTGTGGCTGAAGTTCTAAATATTCTGCTAAGGTTTTTATCTTCAGATTGTTCAGGCTTATCCGCTTGCACTGAACCAGCGATAATAACATATCTTTCTTTCTGTCTTTGCTCTGGAAAGATAAAATTTGTCATTTCCTAGCATTATATCCAAGTGCAGCAAATTGCAAAACAAATGCATTACCTCTACATTATTTTGGGGGTGCAGTGTGTGTTAAATTCATTTTCAAAATCAGATTACAGGAGGTTAAATCTCAGTCCCTAATTTGTGCCAACAAAATTGGTAAATCGTCTTAACAAAGGCCCAAAGAATTATTGCCTTGATAATAACAGAAAATTTGAACTTGGCAGTTTTATAGATTGGCCCGTGTCTAAAAAGCTTTAGTAAAGGTTGTTCTCCACCATCTCCAGTGGAGCAGTGCTTCATAAAAGCAAACATTCATTTTGCCCACTAACAGGGGTTTTGGCAAAGTAAAGGGGGGCATAGGCAACACGAAATTTAATCCATAGCTTTCCATCTACTGCACCCTACAGAGCCACAACCCAGGGAACCAGAAGAAAGAGATCAAAAGGCTTTAAAAATGTCAGGCAACAGGATCTTATTTAAATTATTAGGTGAGATGCCCTCTTGTTTTTAACAATAGCAAAACATATCACGTAGCCTGTTTTCTTCTCTCCCTTTTATGCTGTTTTTGACAGGCTGGTGCAAATTGCATGTAGAAATTGTATTTCTGCTTTCCAGCATCACTTTGGACAACATTTGAAAACACATTTTTGTAAAACAATGTAATATTCACAAGTATTTGAATCATATAGAAGCTGGAGGATTTGTAACAGGTTCTTAACCAGTATTGACTGAAATAAAACTAATTTGATGAAAAACCAGAAACCTGCCTTCGGTGAGGCTGATAAGCACTTAGGGAATATAAGAAGGCTTATCTGTAATTCTTTTAAGTGATTCAACTTCAAGAATTGCGCATTTCTAATTCACATACATATGCTAAAAGGTTTTTTGCATTTCCAACAATTGAAATCATTAAAACCATATAAGAAGAGATTTTTTTCTTGTTATTTGTGTTGGCTTTATTGCAGAAAGATAGATACTGTCCCAGCCTTATGTCATACTGCAGAACAGTAAAACCTTTCTCCCAAGCTCTATGTGCAACCTCTATGCTGCTAAATCCGTGTGCACATGAGTAGTCTCACTGACGTCAGCAAAAGCAGGGCTGTACAGTCTAATTCTTAAAATGTGTCATGTATATATCAATTCTTGATGCTGTTGTTTTTATCTCAGATTTTGTAAGGTGAAGCATATGGCTTGAATATGAGACTGGCTGCATATTAAACTTCTCTAGCTTACTGAGTAATTCATGTTTCTAAATCATGAGTAGTGGCTAGTACTGATTTAATAAAGCACCAATTAGCCAAGACTGATGTGCTTAAAATGAAAGAAATACAAATAAAAGGTCATCAATATACACATGATTAACGATCACACTTAAAAGCAGTTTTCACCATGCCTCCTAATCATGGATTTGCATGTCTGTGTGTCTGTGTGCATGAAGGGTGGGCTGAAATGAGGGAAAACAAGATCTCTGCATCATTCTGTCTTCCTTACTTACGTTAATGCCTTTGGGATTCTTTTACAGAATAACACAGATATTGCAGATTAAGGGAAACAGGATGGGCTATTTTTAGGATTCAATTCATATGAAACCATTTACACTTACCTTACAGCAGCTCCCTGATTTTCTTCTCACAAAGTGTGTTGGCTTAAGGTAGATGGGCAGGGGACTGCAAAATTGAAGTGAGCGGGACTTGCATCCTTAAGGATTAAAAGCGTCAGGAGACAAAATGCATGTTGGAGAGGAGCAAGCTTGAGTTCTGGGTGTAAAGGGCCCTGGTCATACTGGATGAAAGATATTTCACATTCAGAATGACTTAGTATAGTGAAGTGTTTGCTAATATGTTCGCTTCCTCTCGTGTTGCCCCAGGTATCCGAGACAGTTCCTCCACGGCAAACAGAGGGAGAGTCATTTATAACGTGACAGACTCATGCTAAGGCTGGCAGGGAATATCGTTAACCTCACAAGTCTTGATGTGACTGAAGAGGCTCGAGATCTGTATGGGAGACAAGTCTGAAAATTAACAGCCTCATTAATCAAATCACAATGTTTTGACAGCTTCATGGTGTGTATGTAATCTATCCTGTATACAATTTGGCTAAGGCTTTTATGCAACGAGAGGTTTTTTGCCATAACTTTATGTGAAAAGACTCCACCCCACAGTACAATTACTGGATTGTATGCTGATTATCAAAGAGTGAAAAAGCATAATCAGCTGAGATTCGAATAGGACATACTGCCAGGATTACGAAGGAGGTAGCACATCTCCTTGTTTCCTATTCTGTTTTACTGACTGAAGTATAATCACCATCATCATTTAAAAGTCTGGGGGAAAGGTGGCCAACCTCTCACACCTGAGCTCAGGTACAGGAAATACCCCTCTTCAAAGAAGAAATCCTTTGAATCCATTTGCCCAATATGTTTGTCAAGACTGAAACGAGCGTGGATAACCTGCTGGGGCACCCTGCCACGACACAACAGTGTCTCCCTCAGATAACCAGTTCTCCAGAGCAGCAGGATGCTCAGCACAGGGTAATTCAGAGTAATTCTGGGTCCCTCACATGTCAGATGATAATTTTCTGCTTAAAAAAAGGCTCTCCCCCAAACCCTTTGTTCTTCAGACTCCTTGTAAGTAGTCATCTTAAGGAGCTTATGGATACACGGTAGCCGCTTTCCACACCTAGGGATTTATGCAGAAGGCTTATTAATACTTTTGAGTATTAATTGTGTAAATCCCTGCACATCTAGACAAGACTACATCCGTGAGTATTTCTGGGTTATAAAGAAATGTTATTGCTTGTTATAATGTGCTTAGTAGAACGAGGTTCGATGTAGTGGCAAGAGTAGCAAAATGCCGTATTTCACTGTGAACGTTTTGAAATGGAGGCTCACAAAAAACACATGGTATTTTAAGTCTGTCCATCTCGTTCATTGTCCATCTGCAAAGGTAAAAATTTTAAATCAAAGCTAAAAGGGTTAGGAGCAAGAATGCAGAACTGTCAACTAAATATATCTATTTACAAAAGATGTATTAAATCACAAAATTAATGACGGTGTCACTAGTATTGTAGCCATCTCAGTTTATCCAATGCCTTCAAACTCTTTCAGGGAAATATCAATACTGATTTTCCAGACTAAGAAACTGAGGCACAGGGAAGTTAGCTGGCACTTGGCTTCACTGAATAGCGATCGCGCAAGAGCAGAGGCTGTGCTTTCAGCCTTCCAGTCCAGTCTCTGCCCACTTTCTCCCATCATCTCCCATCTCCCTAAACAACCTAAGCCCCATCGTACTGAGGGCCATCTAGGCTCACATTTGCTTGCATTTGAGGCATGAAATCTCAACTCTCTCTCTCATCTCCTGACTTTATGGCCCTGTTAGCTACTGTGTGAGCAGTACAGAGCTGTGATGACATGGGAAGTTTACAGGTGACTAAACAGGCAACCCCTGGGCAGCACGGCAGTCCTGCCCGATTCCCTTCCAACACTCCTGCCTTCCCGGCCGGTGGCTCTCACAAAAGCAGAATGACTCCCAGCTTCCAACCTGCCTCATGTTGGACATCTGCATCCACACTGCAGTCAAAGACGTGACTGTGGCATCCATAACGGTGCCAAATCCTTACCCAGTTAGTGGCAAAGCTGTGGTGGCATAGGTTTTATTGTCCCTGGTGGGAACGTTCAGCACTGAACAGAGTCTATGACATTATTAGTACCTCAGCCAGTTTAAAAAAAGTAGTTCAGACATGCGTCCCTGTGTTGTAATCACATCTCCAAATGCAAGAACAGCGATTTTTGGTAGAGTTTATCACTGCTCTGAGCAGCACCATTAACGAGCAATACTGTTATTTTCCCAGAGCATAATGCTGCATAGAAACCTTACTCAGGTTCTTTCCAGCTGATACATCCTTTTGTTGCCGGCATGAGAGGCTCTTCCATGATCCTTATCCCTATGGGAAAAAAAGAGACCGTCCTTCATCAGTGCCTCTCTTATCCCTCTGCTAGTTCTGATTTTTGTGAATTCCCATGTGGAATTTTCATGGGGGAAGGGACAAAGGTTTGAAATACGTCTCAAAGTTGTCTGGCTGGTGTGGGTCCTGCACTAGGCATGTGGCCCTCATGCCAGGGCAGAGGACACTGCATGGTATCTGTTTGAGGAGAAATGTGCAGTAATTGAGGAAAAGCTGAAATACGGGCTGTTACATGCCAAATACGTGAAAATTCAATTCACTGGAGCCGTTTCAGGAATCTGTTCATCTCAACATGTGTTGGTACTGTGAGTCAGGCAGGATTTTGCCTCTCCAATAGTCTGTTAGTCTCTTAACATCCCTTTGCTCAGAGAGAGAGAAAGAAGGACTGGCTTTACAGCGCCTGCGAGACCAAACTCAGGTTAAAGCTAGTGAGGAATGTGCACGTTTAATTTGTTAAAGGGTTTTTCTGCATGTTTCAGGAAAGAGGGGAGATTATTACCATTTCACCCCTGTAATAAAAAGCAGGATCCTGTATCTTGGAAATGTTTACAATGTAACAAAATGAGGTTATGTTACGTTGTAAAATTTTAAAGGGGACTAGGCGCTGACACCTAGGCACGATGGCATGAAACACGTGAGCTGTTCAAACAGGAAGGGTTTGTATTTAAAAGGTATGAAAATAATGTTTCCGTTTGAGAAAAACAAGTGCTTTTGACAAAAAGGTCGAGGCTCCCCCCACTACAGTTCCTCCCCCTGCCAGGTACCAACTGTTTTACTCAGAGCGGGGGATGAACACAGTGCGCGTATCATCTGGCTCAAAGCTGGGTGTGATGTTGGTTCTTTGGGTGTCTTAGCACCGAGAGAGCAAAACCGCAGGTTTCCCTTTCATTAGCACGCTACCAGGTGGCAGGGCTTGGCTGTACTGCTGCTGGAGGGAGGACGGCTGCAGAAGCGCACCTTGCGACCTGCCGAGCACCCCGGGGGCTGCACCACCTCAGGCGGAGGTGGTTTTGCAACGGGAGGGTTTGCAACGGGAGGATGCAGGCTACGCTGCCAAAAGGAGCCTCCGATTCCTTCTGTGCAAGCCAGACATCTCTATGAGCCAGCTCAGGGGGCTCGAAGTGAGGAAAGGGATGGGGCATTATCTCATTTCCTTCCCAGACTTCCTACTACTGTTTTAGGCAATTTATACCTTTAAGAATGCATAAGGCAAACAAACCTTGTTCTCCCTGGTGTGCGAAAGCCTGTCTTTTGCATTATTAAACCGCAAAGGAAAGCACGGTGTTATCTTGCTCGGATTCTCTGCACGTACAAGAGAGTCCAGCCCAAATGTATTTCACGGCTTGTCTGTCTGGGTTAGCGTGCTGCTTGCCGTGAGTGAAGGAGAGGAAAGAATCAATGCTTAATACCACAGAGTCTTACAGATTGCTCTTGTATGCTTATCACTACTAAGTAGACAAACAAAAGTAGAAGCATTAATAGATACCTGACTAGAAGTGTAAACAAAACAAAAGCCATCGAATCAGGATTTTATCCATTTAATTGCAGAGTAGGTGTTTTCATCAGCTGTGTAATGGTTTATTGCCTTTCAAGGCATATTTATTGTAATTGATTAATGAAGACTTGGAGCACCACTCTCTTATGGGTAACAAAAGGAAAGAAGTTGCAACACCATTTATGTTCGTAATTCATAGTTACTACAGGTCGCCTTGATAATACATATTATAGCTCCATGTCACACTGTCCGTTTCCCTGAGCAGAAAGCAAGGACAGAACCCTGACCTGTGAAATGCAGAAGACAAATCAACATCATTATCCCATGCTTTCTCGGACCCACTAACAGCCCTTTCCTGAAGGGCTTTTCTGGATCACAGCTGTTGAAGCAGCCAGGACATGGATGGGAGAGAGCGGTTCTAGGAGAACATTACTGCTGACCTGAAAAGCAGCAACTTCTGTGTGAAGGTGTCAGTCCCGACTTAGGTTTTGCACTGCCCAGATTCCAAAGACAGGGGTCATCTCACAGCCACGCGGCTCCAACAAGGTTTAGCCTTCACTGAGTATAGGTCCAAATGCTCAGCAGATTTAAGAGAGTATGTCTCAAGAAGTTGCACTGATGAGGGAGGAAAAGGAAGTGGAAAGAAGACAAACTCGGTCCCATCTAATGAATACTTCCTTGACATTTGTGCAGCTCCCGCTGGGGATTTGAGCTGGCACGCATGTATGCAGTATGGTCCCAATTACTGAAGCCCACGCGCTGTGTATGTGTTTGTGTTGTGTGTATGTTCATTACCCTGCTTGCTTTCACAAGTAAGTATTTAGTACCAGAAGAAAACTATGCAAAATTCTTTAGCAGACACTTGTGGATTCTGGCAGGTTTTCAACTTAGTTTTCCATTTTAAAATAGCGTAGGCCGATGCACCTCTGATGCAACCCCACTAAACTCTGTAAATTTGTAGCAGGGATGATGCTGATCTGCTGTGCACATTTTCCTTCCTGTAAGTCATTATCACATGCCTCGCTTTCTAAGAAAGACATTTTTATGAGAGGTGGATCACCGGGGTGGGTTTTTTTTGTATGGCTGGTTTGCCCCATGCTCCAGCTATAACAATGCAGTTTCACTAGGCGCTGGGTCATATGGCTGACCTCAGCTAACAAGCTGTTCCTGTTTTTAGGCTACTGGGAATGTTTATTGGCCACTGTTTTCCTCCATTCTAAACACATAGTTATTTCTCAAGACCCATATAAATCATAAGGTCACAAAACTCATAAAAACTGTGACATTCTCTGTGATACAGGATACAAATGAACTAACTTCAGGCTTAGCAGCTTTAAACATCTATGGTATATTTTATCATAATAGAAGTACATTCGTTGAAGTTATATATACTTTTTATTTCAATGATACACACAATAAAATGGTAATAAAATTGCTCAATGGGACCAACTTTTATATACTGATGTTTCAAATTGGTACAGTTTAACTGTGAGCTCTATTACAAAAACAATGTACTGTAACTCTGTACTAAACTGAGTTTAAGAGAAATAGTGATCTGTTTGCAGTAAATTTTAAGTATTCACGTACTTTATAAGAAAATGGTGCTGAGGATGCTATTGAATTTCCTAATGTAGATTTCAAGAGCAGAAACTCGTGGGGAGGTCTGTGCTAACTGGATTGACACACTGGTGTGTGCAAAACCCAACTACACCTGTAAGGAAACACACTAAGTTATCAATAGAAGTTTTATTCATAATGTCTGTACTGAAATTGGACAACAAATTCATAGAAAAGGATTGGTAGCAATTACTATAGTTAAATTTGCATAGAGGTTTCCACTCTGCTTCCCTGTTCTCATTTGCTTTAGCTGTTTTGAAACGCACATCTTCCAGGCTGCAAGTTTCCCAGGCTGCTCCTCTGCTTGAGAACGAACTTTGGAAAGAGAGAGCTAAAATGATTCATGTCTTTTTTTTGTACAGAGAAGATAAAAATATACACACAGAGACATGCACACATACATGCATACACATGTCCCCGTTGCAAAACAGAAGAAGAACCGTGGGACTTTTGCAGGCAGCTCTTCAACCACACTTTCTAAGATCAGAAGGCTGAAATTTGAAAGCACCGTCCATGAGTATAAGTTCCTTGCACTGCTCTTGTGAAATATCGTTTAGATTTCACAAAGCCAGAGCTTCTTTAAAGTTGCCAGCTATGCATATTACTCGTGCTGCTTAAGGGTTGTTTGTTGAAGTGGCAATGTACACAACCAAATGATTTTGTGCTGAGATAACGGCCCACCAGGAAACATGCCGGCATTGTAAGTGGGTCAATCTCTGAACTACAAATGCTTCTTATTCAGCTTTGTGTGCCTCCTGAGCCAGAGAGCGCTTCTAGGTGCTATGGCCAGGCACTTTGTCTTTTCAAGTTTGTATTATATGAAAAAAGTCAGGAGACGTGGTTTTCATCTTTAAGTGTTCAACAGACTACCAAAGGTCTTCTCAGCATTATGACAATATTTAGCTAATAATGCCACACATTTCACACACTTTAGGACTCCGTTTTCAATCCAGAAAAGTCTTGAAAGTTTTGGTCTCCTTCATGTAATTCAAAATCTTTTTTCTTTGGTGATAGCGTAAGAGAGTCTGCTCCCCTTCTCCCCCTAAAAAAACACAGGGAAAGCTCTAATACGTGTACATGATTAAACACTGACAAGTCAAAAGTTTCAACAAAAAAGCCGTATTTTTTCCAATAACTCCCCTTGTTTGTACATATGCCTAGTCATGTGGCTGTATACAGGTTTTAGACGCAGTCTCAGCAAAAATCAATCCACTCATTTACATGTGTCACGCTTTCAGGCAGGGAAGACCCACAGAAATCATTTATATCAATACAGACAAGGTATGTGAAGACACTAATCCCACAGTGGATTTTTCACTTGGCCAACAGTCTGCCCAAAGGGAATGTGGTGCAGAAATCAGAACAAAGGGAACAACATTGAAAAATATTGAGTTCCAAGTGCCTAATGCTGCATCCTTAATACTCTCTTAATATAGTTCCTAACTGGAAATAAATGAAAATACCCATCCTTTTACTGCATTTGCAGAGCTTCAGGACATGGTTGCCATGGAAGAAAATTGCCATAACTTGTGTTCTAAAGCTGATACGTATGTCTGCAATTTCCTTTCTCCTTTAGCCTCTTTTAGTTTCATTAATTATGGGTGTTGCTCAGAGAGGTTGTAGACAGCCCACAAGGGACAAATATTTGAGTTTCAAAAGCGTGGAACTTATTTTATGTTCTGAACTTTCACAGTTTCTGTGAAAAGCTAACATCTACCTAATACTTTTAAAAGTCAAGTTCCTAAGGTTATGATTAATATACCACATAGATCCCAACAGGATAATTACAAATTAATCAGCAGTTCAAAACTCCCAAATGGAGTACTATAAGGTTGCCATCACTTTAAAGCATTCCTTTTCTACTTTCATGGAAAGAAAAAGAAATCACAAACGATTCTGATCTTCATTTGATACAACTCTTTCTCTGTTCTTTAGGCATTCGAGGAAGCAAACCTGAAGCTTCTATAACTTACCGATTAAGCAGGCTTTTTAGTGAATTCAGCAGTACATGCTAACAGCACTAATCCAACCACAAATCATAAAACTAGTTAGGCACATGAAAACAATGTTTAATGGATATAGAGGTGTACAGATAGTGCTTGACCCCTTGCAGCAGTGTGAGTGTGTATATACACGCATGAGTCTCTGTATGCAAGTAATTTCGTCTAGCTCTCCTACAGAAATCACACAAATGTATTTGTGAGACTGTGTGAGACTTTGCAGCCCCTTCTTCCAGTCATTCTATGGCTTAACAAAACTTCCAAGTTACGAGCCGCTGTTAAGAAGCTTTATTCGAAACCCACAGAAGCCGTTGGGAATCGTTCCATTATTTCAGGAGGAGCTAGACTGGGCTCTTACATTTAAACATGGTATCTGGCTATCTAGGCTTTGTTCCTTGCTGTTTGCAAAATTTCTGGGAGACTGTTGGCACTCAGTCTCTCTCTTCCGTCTCCACATATGTAAAATGAGAATGACAACTTTACCTCAGAGGAATGTTGCAAAGCTTCACTTATAAACAGATTGGCATACTTGGATGAAGTTGCTCAACTAACGAGAAGTTTTCTGATTGATGAGCATCTCTTGGGAGGTCATAAAAACAAAAACAAAACTGTATAATTGAGTTTTTGGAAATAATTTTTTTTTGCTTACAAGGGCCTACTCTTATGCAAGATGACTGCTTGTGCCATCTTTTTTCTCCCTTTTATCACCTAGAATATCTTTCCAAATCTAATCGTGTCAAATTAGTGGCTAAATACCAAACTAAGCCAAGGCATAACCCTCACACCTGAAATGTCCGTATGAAAGAATATAAAGCTTGAGATATAGTGAGTAATATGAAAATTACTTTAATTTTTTTTTTTTCCCCAGTTTCTTAAGGCCTTAGCTGGCTCAATGTAGATAAAGTAGCTATGAAACAACCAGTAAAAATTAGACTGCATTTTATTTTGTGAAGAACACTGGAAAGTTGGCAAGAGGTAAGGTTTTGCAGTGAAATAGGGAGGTGAACAAGTTGTAAATGACTCTAATATCTTCCAGATGGCATATTTTACTTGGGAACTGAATTTAGAGTAATTAGAGGCATGTGAATTTCCTATAAATACTAAACTTCACCAGTTTGACACGAGAAAGCTCCTTCGTCTCTGAAGTCTTTAAACTGCTAAGTGTTTCTTTTTTCCCCACTTAAAGTGGAAGTCATGGATTTGTAAATTTGTCTTATTTGACAGACAGAAATCTTTTTTCCATGAAAAGAGAGCATTTTTCTATGCCAGAAAGTTATGAACTGAAGTTTCTCACTGAAGAGGTTTAAAATTGAATGTTTCTTCCCAGAAGAGGTTTTCATTTTGATGTACTGGGATCATTATATTATAATTTATTACAGTATGTGGCAAGCAGTGAAATCAGTGGAGTTTGCCCTAACTTCGAGATCGGATCTTTTCATTGGTAAAATGCTTTTTGCAGATAGATATGCTGAAGACCTTAGCAGATGAATTTTGCTTTTACTTCCCGTAGGACGTTGCAATACTAAAATGGCAAAACCTGGTCCACAACCTCTGATTCTTCTTAATTTTCTGCATGACATTGTTACATTCATTCCCGGAGTGAATCCTGGTGTTGACATTTCTGTTGAAGAATTTTCCAGGTTTTATTTGGTGTAAATAGAATAGAACTAAGTAAATACAAGGTAAAATATTCTGTCACCACTTGCACCCTCTTTAGCCATATATCAATGTAAACTGGCTCAGATCCATTGACATAAAGGGGCTAATCTCATTTGCAGCAGCTAAAGATCTGTCTACTGTTCTCAGCAGAGCTGTATAGATAAAAGTGCAGATATAATCTTGCTTATTTAGTTCAGATCTTCAGTTCTGCCAGTCCCAGGTATTTAAAAGGCATGAGCCAAACAACCAGAAGCATGTGATAAGATGAAGGATAATCAGATTTTAAAATAGTAGTGATTATTTTTATTACTTCTGGGTTTTGAACTTTTATTGGCTAAGGTACGTTGTATTTCAAATTCCTCTGTTCAGCAGAGAATTAAAAGCTTAATTTTAAAATGAAAGGGCAAATCGCAAAGCATTAGATGATTCCAGAAACCAGTGTAATAACAAAACTGTTGCTAACATTAGTCGCAATCAAACTGTTACAGTGAGTAACTGTAGATCTTCATCGATGTCTTTGTTACATCTTTTCTCTTTTTCAGGACAACATTGTCTTGTACTAAAATAGACCCTCACTAGTTCATTCTTAATGGCGACCCAGTGTCAGTTAATGGCATTAGTAAATTACTGAACAGTGGCCAAATCCCAATGGCCTTATTCCCAGAAATCTCTTAGGCTGACAGGACCTTTGTATGAGTAACTTCAGTGAATTTTGGCCCTGGGTGAAGACCATAAAAACACCAGCTCACAAAAGACCAATGGAAACAAAGGCCCCCCAAACCGACAGGGATTTCAGTAAATTACAAATCGTTAATCGATTACAAATTGCGTATTTGAATATCCAGCACTTGAGAGAACTGTGGGATTCAGCTGATGTGTTGTCTCCCTTAGGGGGCTTCATCCACACCATGAATCCAGTACAAGCAAAACCAGTTTAAAAGCCTCCTGCCGTGGGCACTGGCTCCCGCCTCCCCCTTTCTCACGGAGTTTGCACTGCCTGGCTGGAGCTAATTCAACTGTTTGCGCGTCCACACTCGGAGAAATGATCTGTTGGGCTTTTTAATAGGTTTAAGAAAGGGAGAAAGAGAGAAAGAAAGGAGGAATAAAAAAAAAAGGTCACTTCACTCGTGCTGTCAAAGACACGTCCACACCAACAGTTGACTTGGCAGGATGGAGAAAGACTTCTCCATTGAGAAGACCGCGGTGTGTGATGGGAGCGAGCAGCCAGGCAGCAATGCACCACGCAGGACCCCGTGGCACCAAGCACACTGGGAAGGGGCTAAAAAAGCACAAAAGCCCCGCAGTTCCCTGCAGTTCCCGTGCGTCCCGGTGCTCAGGGGGTACCCGTGCCCTGCCTAGGCCTGGTGGCTGGCTGCAGACGCGGCAGTCGCCCGGGGTCCTCCAAGGGCCACGTGCTGCTTTCACCTCCGCCAAGGCGTGTTTTGAGGAGTTATATCCCCTCCGTGCGGACACCTGCGCTGAGCTGCCAGGACAGGCTGGCCGGGCTCCGCAGGAGGGGGCTGCCCCTTCAACGCCCGCTAGACGGGTCGCCTTGCCGGCGTGGGGCACAGGAGGCCCGGAGAGCAGTCAGGCTGCACGGAGGCTCGGGTGGAGAGCAGCCCGACAGACGCTGAGGTTACAGGCAGAAAAACAGCCCGTTTGGGGCTGTGCTTCATTTTTTTATTTTTAACAGCGTGTACTTCTTTTTCTTGTTGCTAATAAACTGGGATTAAGGTTGGTGTCCCTCGAGTGCCTGCAGTTCTTAAGCTTTTAGCTCCAGGATACAGATCGCCTTGTGCCACAAGCACGGCAGTAAATCCCACACTGCTAACCCTCAGTCACTAATGGGGCACAAATCCATGGTGCAGAACAACTCGAAACTCTTTATTTAGATTTCCTCTTGCAATGCCTTCTGTTCAGCTAAAATGGAGCCTTGCGAGGAATTAAAAAAAAAAATCTTTATAAAATAAAAGCAAAAGAAAGATACATGCTAAGAAGCAAATTCTCAGAACCCAAGATAGTCTGACCAGGGTGGATAATTCACGTCAGGGAGAGATTTAGCAGCTTGGTGGAAGTGGAACCAGAGTGATAAAAGAAACAGAGAGGTGGCAAATCTTTTAATTCTAACAGGTGAATAACCAAAATACTCACGACCACCCTATAGATGTATATCATAGTAGGCTGCAGAAAAATATGGCATATTCAGATGTCGAGTATAGTTGTATACACATCACTGGTTGTTTCATAAGGTAAAATGGCAGATATTTAGATTTCAGCTGGCTTCTGCATATGTCTTGGGAAGGAATTTTTTTAGGCAAAAGGCGTAAGATCTCGCTGCCCTAATAAGAGGAAAGCGTGTAGAAGCGGAGCGTAGCTTGGCAGAGAGGCTGGCTTCAGCAGCAGGCAGGGCTTCCCAGCACTTTCACTTCACTCTCTGCAGTACGAGGTGCTATGGTGCACTTCAGGGGTCGCCAGTATGTTCAGAACTGAAACCAGACGTAAGCACTGCTATCACCTACTAGAGACTGGAAAGAGAAAATTCAGCAAAATCTGTATTCTGCAGCTGTTTATGTTTTTCATTGCCCAGTGCTCATTTTATAGGTATTGCTTGGCCTTTTCCTCAAACACGTAACTTACACTTTCCAGAAAAAAAGAGCAAGTTTTTTGCAATTCCTTCAAGAATTTGTAGAGGAATTCTAGATTCCCTCATCTTTCCAATGGGAATCTGTCCCAGACATTGTTTTACTGAACCATAAAATTAGGACCGTCTAGTAACGGCATGTTCAGGCAGCGGCTGGGCGGAGCGGGGGGAGCCTGCTAGCTCTGCAGTGCGTTTCAGCAGGCTCCCACCCGAGAGCCACGCATGGTCCTTGCACACCACAGAGGGTGCAAACAGAAAGAAAACAAACATGGGATACCCAGGAAGACCCAGACAAGCAAAAAGGGAATGCTTTGTGCATCGTGGCATAGTGGCTCCGTGAACATGTCCGCTGATTACCCCTTCTTCTGGGCAGGCTTCTCCTATTTTCGCACATGAACTCGTGCTCTAGTCTTCCACCTGAAACTACACTCAATGGTTAGCGCCATGTTTATATTTACATCGCTGTGCCATAAACCCTAAAGGACTATAACATTACAAGAAATATTTGCCACACCATTGGCAGCAGTAACTGAGCGAAGAATTGCCAAGTGGGAAATGCAAATTTGCAAACTCAGTATTCTGGGCTGCGCGCCAAGACTGTCTGGGCGCTGCGGAGGTGACACATTCAGTCTCCTCACAGGGATGCCAATGTGCCAACTGCATCCCTGGCACAACATCTTCTCCTGACAAACTTATGGAGAAGAACTGCTCCCAAGTCCAGAGGGAGATGCAAGCTGCTTTCTGAGCTTCCTTGGCAGCAGCTCCATTTTCAAGTTGTGACTGTACTTTCTCCTATTTACAAGAACAGTTGCTTGTGATACACTGTGGTCTCTGGTAGGATTTTGAAAAGTGCAAAAATGACAGCAGGACATTGGTTTCCAAGTATAAACTAGTAAAATCCAGAGTAATTTCATTTCCCTAAGAAAAAAATAATATAGATACTCACTTAGAGCAGCCCAGATATCAGATGTTGCCGCCAGTGTGGGAGCTTCCAAGACCATTTGTTAGCTGCCAAGTGAAAGGCATGATCCGTAGAATATGAAGGTTGTAGGGCTGATCTCTAAAGTTTCCCCTTTTCAAATCATACTTCGTACCTATTGTCTTACAGCTAAACTTCTTTTCTGTCTGTCAGTAATTTTTCAAAGCAAAAGAAAAAAATTGAAAAATCTTCCAGTCTTCCACAGGGCTGCATGACCTGTAACTTGCAAAATCCATTAGAAGACAGCCTTTTAGTAACCAAATTGTGTCATTTACAATTGCACAGCAGCCAGAAAGAGCACCATAAATTACAATTCTGTCACTATAAGGGACAATGGAAAGGTGCGGGCAGGCTATCGCTATAAAGGAGGAAACCTAGGAGAGTGATAGAATTTAATTTGAATATTTTTTGCTGAATTTTCTTCATATAGTAGCAGGATTGGTACTTACAGGTTAATTTTTTTGTTGTTGTATACGAAAGACTTAGTAAGACTATAGAAGGTTGTTTATTTTTAAGGTGTAGCAGACTAAAAATACTGAATTCAAACCTTTGGGGTTTTTTTTTCTCTTATTTATACATGAAGTAAAAAAGCATGTAAAAATGTGCTTGGCATTTTTAGGTAAAATTTTTCATATAATTTAATAATTCAGAAATAGGGTTCTTCTTGATATTCATTCGAAAAATTATCTACTGTTGAGGCTTGAGCAATGAATGGTGCCTGGGAAACTGGTGAAATAATGACATCATGGAAAGAAGAGCAAAGACTGTCATTCAGATGCTGTGATTTTATGTGGTTACTCTTTCTCTCTAACAAGCAGTTAATTATTCGGAGAAAGGTTGTCTTGTTAAAAATTCTCGACATTCATTTTTCCCTAATGTATAAAAACTAGCAGCCTGCATTCCTGAGTACTTCCAATAGGTTTTGCAGGGAACCTAGAGCTGGTATTCTTAAGGATATTTCTAAAGAAAAAAAAAAAACCCAAAGAAAAACAATTCTGAGGTCTTTTTACCACTCTCCTCCCAACTTTCAAATCCCGTTATACATACATCATAAAGAAATTATAGAAAGAACAGAAGTCTAATTTAAAAAAAATGCAGGCTACTTAAAGTATCTGTAAAATTATCTCAGAAATGAACATTTCCACTTTGTATTTCCACCAATCTGAAATGGGACAGTGAAGCTAACTAGCTGAGCAATTGCTACTAGAAAAATCAAATACATAAGAGGAAATGCAGTTAACACAATATTTCACATATGTTAATGCTTACAGTTCCATCAGTGTCAGCTTTATTTTCTACTTGATATACACCAAAGCTGGCACACAAATTTAACTGATGAGGTAATGTCATTTTCAATTTAAGGAGCCTTAAGCTGTCCACTTTAACTAGTGATATCATCTTTGCAGTTGTCTCACGGGGCTTCATGTAAACATAAGTAATGTGCCCTGAACGGTTTGGAGCAGAGTTGTTAAAAATGACATTGGTCATCATGAAGACATTTTTTTCCTTTGATCTCTTTAAAAATGTCAGACACACTTTATTGTCCTGTCATTTTTAGCTCTTCCTTGTATATTAATATGCTCGGAACATTTCAGTGAACGTAACAGTAGAATAAAGGTCTAAACAAATTAATGGCAACATTTTAATGTCAGTTGTAGTAGGATAATGAAAAGTAAATGAGATTGTCTGGCTAACAGCAACTTGCTAAATAAAACGGCAGCACGGCTGAGACACAAAGGCGCGGGGGTAGAGAAAAGCCTTTCACCGCAGTCCGAAAGAGGCCCAGAGCTCAACCCAGCCTCCAAATGCCACCACCTTTTAGGAAAAGATTAAACTGATTCTACAAATTGTGTCTGCTCCTCCTTCCTGTCCGGCGTTGAGTGAAATCATCTGCTAATAAAACTTAAAACCAGACCTGTCTCCGCACCTGCAGCTTCTGCCTCTCCGTGACTCTCGTTCTCATTTGTATTCTCTGGGCTGGCTCAGTGCACCAGGCTGCTGGGCTCCCTCAGCCCGCTGAAGCCACATCTGTCAGACCAAGCCTGCACATTGGCATCTCTGGTGACAGGGCTGAGGAACCCTAACGTGACTGTTGCTCCCGGGCAACCTTTTACCACCAGGCATTATTGCATATTATATACCTTTTCTTATCAAGTCCTCTTGGAATTTCTTGATTCCTCCAGGAATCAAGCAAGTAACCAGGGGAGGATTTAGCCCAGCCTGTTCAGTAACCACATGCTGTACAAGTATGAATATTTTAATGTGCGCTTCTTGATTCAAATACCCAAGCGAAGATGATTTGTAATGAAACAAGTTTTGTCTGAGAAAAAACAAGTGCTGTGACTGACGTGTGGATTTTGTGATTTGCTCCAAACTATTTGTCCAGCTAACAAGGAAAATAACAGATTTTTCTACCACTGATCTGAAACATGGTGGAGTTTTGAACAAAATCTAATGTTTAGGGATTTATTTATTATTCTGTGGACATATGTTTGGAGGACAGCATATGGAAATCAAAGTATTGTTCATAAAGAGCTCCAGCCAAAAAGACATTTTTGAATTCATAACAGAACTTCACAGTTTGAAAAGAATGCTATGCATTATGTATTGATAACAACACTACACAGACAAAGGAACACAATTTAATAATACAGAATTGTGCTCATGAGATTTCCTTTTTTTTTGTTAATTGGTTACTTTAGCTGACATTGTCTGCAAGCATAATGGACACCATTCTTCCTAATAGTTCCATGTTGCCAGATGATGTCTACAGACATAATGTAGTCCATTTTAATTATTTCATTTTGCTTACATCTTTCAGCATAATGCATTTTCCAAGCAAGCTAGCATTTTTCTTGATTATCTATGTTGTGTTATGGTTTCTAAATTAATTAGGTCTCCTTCTTTCCTGGAAGTTAAAAGTTTCTTCCTTCCATTTATCTACCAGGTATGATTATGTTGAAGTCATTGATGGAGATAATGCTGAAGGACGCTTATGGGGAAAGTACTGTGGAAAAATTGCTCCCCCTCCTTTAGTGTCTTCGGGACCATATCTTTTTATTAAATTTGTTTCCGACTATGAGACACATGGAGCAGGATTTTCTATCCGTTACGAAGTTTTCAAAAGAGGTGAGAAACAATTCATTGTTATATAGCTCATAACCTGTGATTTTTGCTTTCATCAAAAAGTTCACCATAATTCTTTGGGATGTGGGGAATACATGAAAATGCTTGAAAGAGAAATTGTATTACCCTTGTCATTCCAAGGTGGGGCATGTATTCAATGGGTGTAAATCATTATGAGTCCAATGGGTCAGCTGTATCTGAGGATTGACTCCTCTGGGTGTAATGTGATAGTCTTCATCAGCTGTTTGTTTCGACCTTCTTAAAACCATTAGCTTTCTTCTTTTTTTTTCCCTTCCTTTTTTTTTTTTTTTTTGTGATAATAATTGCTGTATGATTTACAATGTTGCTGCCTTAACAGCACTGTGACCTTCTGAGTCCCTGACTTATTTTGGTTAGTGTTTTGCTCTGCATTCCCAAGAGATGGCTGTGGGCTCAGAAAGGACCAGAGTACACATGGGCAGCAGATGATGTTGCTGTTGCTTTCACAAATCATGTTTGGGAGGTAAAGGAGAGGAGAAGCTCAGACTGTTCACAGGCATGTCCTGCTGGATGCTTGTGCCAGGAGCTCAGTGCTGGTGAGCACAGAGAGCTGTATGGGGCACAGAGAAAGCCCAGAGAAACAAACAGTCCAGGATTAGCCAGACCTGTAGACAGTCCCTCTTTGATAACTCTCTTTCTGAGTCAATAGCTAGAAGGGGAGTAAGATCTTTTTTTTTGGCATACACCTGTCCTATAGCTTGATGGAGATAAATAATTCATATATTTCATGCCTGGAGAATAGAGGACCAAAACTCATAATATACAGAAAAACAATAAGCTTAACTTTACCCTCAAAAATATTGACTTCAACATCAATGTTTAGGGTCATATTCACAAAAGCAGCTCAAAACTCCAAATTTCCAATACACACCACTCCTAGACAGTGCCCCATTTTCGGAACCAGTTCAAGTCCCTTTTACACACCTAAACCAGAGCCAGATTTTCAGCTGCGTTAGCACACGCGCTTGGTGGCAGCTGTACTGTTAATGAGGAGAAGCACAGTAGTGAAGTCTCTTTTCTATTGCATGCTATTGCTGCTCTGCACAGTGCTAATTGGGGCCACAGACCTCTTGTTCACCATCTTCCCTGCCTGTAAATCCACTTTTGGCTCCCAGAAATTATTTTGGTGACCTTCAGGGTCACATTTTTTGAAAGAACTCAGCATCCAAATGACACCAAGCTTTCCTGAAAAAATATCTCTATTTGTTTTGGTGCCTTTAGGAGGCTAAACTCTTGAAACTGTGTCCTGAAGTTTCTGAAGTTTCTCATTGCTTATATATACAGTACCATCTTTCGTAAAGAACAAGGCTGAAACACAAGAACAAGTGAAAGAATGACCTGTGAAACAATCTATTTTAGCAACGGAGCGTTTTCAAGAAAAAAGCTTTTATTTATTTCCTAATAGTGTAGTGGCAACTCAGAGCTCTGACAGGAATGTTGTTTTTATTTCCTTGTGTGGTCATTTACATCTCTCAGTGATGCACATTAACCGTGGTAAGATGGCATTATGAATGTGATTTTACACACACAGAAGTCAGGAAACTCAAAATTATGGCTCCCAGAGCAACTTTAACTCTAGTTCTTTCCACATAAACTGTATATTAAGGCAGGAAAGTTATCACCAGGTACAGTGTTAGAAATGCTGTGTGTACACAAAGGATACAAGTTATAGTTGCTGTGGGAACACAGCCTTTTTTAACTTTTGAATTAATGCATATATGCTATTCCAAATTTACATTTTAATTTCTGTACCAAATAAAGCTGACCAGTTTACCCTGTTATGCCGGTGAAGCTCAGTTGCTCACACCAGACTAATATGCTTCATTTTAGCATATTCACAGCTTAGCTCATCATTTCCCAGGTATGAGAAGTATTAAAATGATCCCAAGCCCAAGGTCCTGTGATGCTGAGCTGAAGCCTGATCTGCATTCCAGCACACAGTGTATTTTTGCCCATTATTCCTTTGAGAGCATCCTTAGTTTTTGAAAAGAAAAACTACTTTATGCTACCTGTGTCCTAAGCTGAATTCTAAACCGGATGCTTAAAATGCCACACACCATGGAAGTTGTAAGGAGAGACCAGCACACGTAATAACTGTGATAAATGTAGTATGGGCTTTGAGAGTAGGAGCTGCTTTTAATTCTCATCCAGCTCCTTAGCCAGAAAGACACTGAAGAAGTTGAATTCCAGACTAAAACATGAAACCCATATTGCCCAGTGCTTACCCCATCTGCAATGTTCATCATTTTGGCTCCGTCAGCCAGCCTATCTGAGGATGAATGAGTAGTCTATTCGCTAGAAGAGGATCTACACAGTTCACATTCAACATTCCTAACTTCGGTCGCCTAAATTTATGGTGTAAACTGAAAGAAAAGACAGTGTCAGCCAGGAAGGCAAATTACTTTCTGGCTCCGTAACACCTACAGAAAGCGAGTGAAATTATCTCCAGTATCATCTCTTTCTCTTTCTTTGCTCTCTCTTTTGCCTCCTGTCTCTTTCCTTCAGCTCGTCTCTCTTCCTTTATTACATCCACATGCACACATGTAGTTTCTCCACCTCAGAAGCATCTATTCTGTCCGGTCTCTGCTAGAACCTTTTCTGCCAGTTTTCCATGAACATCGCCCTATGAGTTCCTCGTAGCCTCAGTGATCATTTCATTCCTGGAGTTCCTTCGCAGTGTCAATAAAGGGTCAAAATCTGTGGAGGGCATTTTAGTGAGGCAGCTCTTCTGAAAACAGTTTTTGTTTCTTGCACCAGATTGACTTGAACGTGTTTAAAATAAAGCAAGCTGGTATTGAGATACCATGTGTGAGTGTAAGGAGCCTGACGATTGTGCACTCACAGAGCCAGGATCTGGCTGTATTTAATAAAGCAATAATGATTCTGGCTTACATTTTATATTGCATCTTTTATTGGATTCCAAGAGGAGTACAGAGCACTTTATGCTATGAATGGCATAGCAAAGCTATTTTATCCTGGAACAGCAGCTACTGGTGGGAGTGAGGAGCAACAACCAGCATATAATCCTCCTATACATGACAAGGAGACAAGGGAATGACAGGGAGAGAAGAGAAATATCCGACTAATGTGTAAGGGGGCGATTTAATTATAGGCAAAATGTAATTTCCCAAATTGGAATGGGTCAGGTTGCGTGAGCATTAATATCTACATCTTCCAAAATATGCCATGAAGTGTTCTGAATATTGATGTGATAGCTCAAGCATTTCCTATCAGTGTCTGCTGAAGGACAAAAATACCTGAACTGACTAAATTCATTCAGACCTCTCTCTTGCATGCTGAATTTAGCTGGGAGGTGGCCAAATCTGTGGGGGGTAATATGTTTGGCACATTCGCAAAGAAAACATTTTCTATGGTGAAATAGGAGTATTCATACATGCAACAAGCCAGACTGTTTTCCTTCAATGATCTGTGTTAAGCATTGGAAATCCTCTAAGGCTCCTGACTACTGTCTCTAAGGATGCTGAGCATCCTCATCCAAACCGGAACCTTGCACACACTCATCCCCCAGCACAACCTGTTGCAACCAAACTCTGTCGCCTGTGTCCTGCCTGTACTGCATGTCTGAACACCTTCAGCTGAGTCATCCTCCCCAAGCTCCCCAGGCCAGCTGCTATCCACCGATGCCCCAAATCCTGTAAATCACTTTCCATTAAATTGGGAGTGTCAAAAGTCAGAGAGAGAGGGGTACCGATGCTGACCCTGTGGGAGGATGTGTGGGCAGTGCCTGCGGCTGGCTCTGAGCACACCTGCAGATGTGGGATCCACAGAGAGGATTCCTGAGGGACCTAAATAAAGGAGAAATGCGATCTGTCAACGGGAGAGGGACACCAGTTTTAGTCCCCTCTATTCACAAAGGCAAATCCAGTGATCTGGCCCTTTATATCCTTGCATCTTTACTGCCACTTTCCTGCTCCACCAAGAGCGGTGTTTGGAGCATCCCGTTATGCCATGATGGGGACATCGGGGAAAGCTGGTGTGTCGATGTTGACATTAGGTGACTTCTAGCAACACTGCCTGTAATCACACAGTTTATCATGCCTGCACTAACAGCAACATTTTACTAGTGCACCTGTGTCAACACCACTCAGAATGAGTCACTCACCCTTGGTACATGTACGAATTACCTTTCACATTTAGTTTGTCAAGGAGGCATAGGTCACATCTGGCAGAGTTACTGAGTCAGTGCTCCAGGAATCTGAAACCACTACTCCCTCTACTGAATTCACTCACCCGCTTTCGTAAAAAATTCTATTTCACCAATAAAAGCCTGTCAGCCGTAAGATTTAAAGATTTGAGCTTGAAGGGGCTATAATTATTTCTCTAGGGCTCTGTCGAGATTTCTGCAGCTTACACTTTCATTGTTCCCACATGACTTTGTATTTGTCATAATTTTTTTCTAGAGCTGGTACAAGTTTTCATATTGTTCCATACAAATTGAAAACTGGAGATCAGACAGTATATGCGAATTGCACTTTAAAACCTGACTATCAATAATAGGAACAAGCTGGCTGAATGATTAATACAGTGATTAAAATGAGGTGTTTCATTGAAAAGCCACCTTTGCTGCTGGAGAGACAATACGACCTAATTTGTTTTCCAGCTAACTACTTTGCTTAGTAGCACAGCGTTAACCCAGGTGATTTTTCTCTTTCTTTTACAGGACCTGAATGTTCCAGAAACTTTACTTCGTCAAGTGGAGTGATAAAGTCCCCTGGATTCCCTGAAAAATATCCCAATAGCCTTGAATGCACTTATATTATCTTTGCACCAAAGATGTCAGAGATTATACTGGAATTTGAAAGCTTTGAGCTAGAACCTGATTCAAATACTCCAGGGGGAGTGTTCTGTCGCTATGACCGATTGGAAATCTGGGATGGATTCCCTGATGGTAAGAGAAAAATGGACTGTGATATGCATAACCATTACTCTGAAGTGGGCTGCAGAAGGCATATTCTCATTTTTTTAAATGTCATAGTAGAGAGGTCCTTGCTTGATTTATGTGAAACAAGTTGAATTAGAGAGAAATGGGGAAAATGCTCTGTAAATTCATTCATTAAAGCATATCACAGTGTGAATGATTTTTTTTATGAAATATGTTTAATTTTGAACAGTTGGCTTGGGAGAAACCTCTATTTTTAGAAGGAATATGTGATGGACCTCCTATGCTAAAATAAATTAAATATGAAGCCTTATAATGGGTCCCCAGACTTTCACAGCTAACACATGAGTATTGTCCAGAAATTTCCAACAACTTGCACAAATTGGACTTCAGGTACTAACCCTCCAGCTTGAGGAGGAACTGGGTTACAGACCAGCTGTCAAAGCAGAGAATTTCTTTGCCAGAGAAAACCTGGTGTCCATACAACTGAAATCAGAGTGACTAAATGATTACCCAGGTCAGTAAACGGGCATCGAGTTATTCATTCAGGTGGCTTCGGTGATCGGGCGCTGCAGGGTTCCTCCCTTACAGTGCGCTCTCCTCCAGCAGCATAAGCAAATCCAAAGGTTTTATCTTAATTTGTTAATTTATAATCTCTGATTAGCTGGGCACATGTCAGAGTGGGTGTGTTGGGTACCCTTCTGGAACTTACTTCTCTGCCATCTCAGTAATTTTCCACTTAGTTGTTGGCCACGCTTGACCTTCTGCAAATTCACTAAGTGCATAGCTAGATATTAGCTAAGCCAATAGAGCCAGCGAGCCCTCGTTTCACCCTCCACCCAGTCTCATAGCCCTGTTTTACACTGAGACTGATGAACAAAATAGCTGCATGATTTCTCTATTTTTTTCATATATGGCAACGGGTCGCAAGATCCAAGTCCCCTCTAGGTAGGGCAGCCATGTACCAGTTCTCCAAGGACCCCAGCGTGATCGGCTGCAGCTCCAGCCTAAGAGGGACTGTTCAAGCTGAATGCCTAACCTTTAGGGAGCCCAAATGCCTGTATGAATTGTGCAAACAGCTCTGTAAAACTGGTTGTGATGCCCTTTTCACTGTTTCTGTGTATGGCATAAGCTGATAAAGAGAAGCATCTTGAAGCTGTCTTTTTTTCTTCTTAATTTTGTAACTGGTAGAAAAATTCAACGACTGAGGATTTATGTTGTTTGTGGTGGGCACTAATTACAGCTATTTCAGTTTTCCACTGGTGTGATAGCCCATATTAATAGATATTTTCTTTGCTTTTATGAACAGCAGTGGCAGTTTCTACAAACTGCTAATCCTACATTAATATTTCATTTAAATGAAAACATATAACTTAAGGAACATATTTTAATAATGCATTTAAACTTGCCTGTTTTCCTAGATAAATCCCCAATATAATTTTAATTAAAGCTTTTATTGATGCTGCAGTAAGTAGGTATGTGCTTTTTAACCTATATTTGTTTTTCCTTTTTGTTTTATGCTTAATGGGTTTATCATGGCTCTTTTCAATCCACTCCAATAAATAGTGAAGAAAGAGCCATAACAGTAGCTGAAAGACTATTTAGTATTTAATGCCTCAGTTAGGAAAACAGTATTGTAACACTACAATAATGATGTCTGGAACATTTAATAATAGGTTTATTTGTATATAGGCCAAATCTTTCCAAGCTGAATTCCTGTAGAACTTGCATTTAAACTGACATGTGAAAAGATGATCCAATCAATCAATTTATGTGTAATATTACCAAAAAGAAATGCATTATTTTTAGTGTCAGAGGGTTTCAAAGCGGTAATTTCCTGGTTCAAGAAAGTGACTGAGCCATACTGAAGAGCAATTAACAACAGGCATTATCAGCCTTCCAATTCCCTCACAAACTGTCTAAACCCAAAATGATCCTGACATCCAATAAGGGTGTTTACATGTTTGTAAATATTCAACTGAATTTGTAGACTAGAAAGAAATATTTCCTTAGATACAAACTATTGGAGGTTGCAGCGGTTGTAGGGAAATGTTTGCTACATCATTTCAGTGTCAGACGAACCTTAGCCAGCAGTCAGTCTCTCTTCTTTAGCTTAACATAACAAAGGCAGAGAGGACGTGATTGCTTCTCTATAAATGCATCACAGAATGAATCCCTGGGAGGGAGAAGAACTATTTCAGCCGAAGAGCAAAGCTGACACAGGAAGCCACTGGTATGACCTGGCCATAAACTGAAGGCAGAAATTAAAAGTTTCTAGATATCAAAAAGAGAGTATCCAGATAATCTTGCCAAAAAAAAAAAAAAAAAAGGAGAAAGGAAGGCAAAATAAATCTAATTTGCAACCACATGGGAGTAGTAAATTTCTGAAGAATATTAGACAGTATGGTTGCCTTTGATGAAGGGAGGTTCACCCACGGTGAGTCTTTCAGCCATTTGTCCATTTCCCTTTAGTCCGTGAAAAAATACTCTGAAGCTACAGCTACACTGTTAACTAAAACGGGGCCAAGGCTTGGTTGTGTGTACTCAGCTGCTGGCGTACTCCCTTGCACAATTTTAGCCCAGTCAGTTTGCACTTTTCCAGGCAATTCCTAAGCACGGTTTGGCGGACAGCAAAAGCTGGGGGTCATTCCCAACAGGCACATGGGGCATGGCCATCCTGCTTCAGAGGGAAGAGGCCTGCGGGAGCAAGCTGTGTCACACTGTTAGTCTGGTCCCAGGAACAGGCCCTGGCCGCCGGCTGCATGTCCGGAGGGTGGTTCCTGGCCTGCTCTGTTCGGTGATATAGACATAGCCATAAAAAAGGAAGCTATTTTGCTTTGTTGTACTGCATTGCTGCTCACATGCCCAGTTGTGTTAGAGGTTAAAGCCCCCGTTGCACTACACTGATATAAACGTGAAGTAGAAGGGTTTTTTAAATGTTTGGAAAAAATCATATCCTTCAATTCAAACCACAGCAACACAGCTGATGGCAGTTTTTAATAGGACACAGAGAACAGTTGGATGAAAAATAGTTGTGGCTGCAACCAGGGCAGAATTACATGGACAGCCTCCTGAACATGCTGCTCTCACCCAGTTCTGGAAACCAAGCATCAGTGTTTGAGCCAGGCACTGTCAGTGCCCCCATTCTCAGCAGAGAACAGCACCCCACTCTGATTTGTCTCCAACATCTACTTTAGGGCAGTTAATGGAGCTCTGGAGGTGCTTATCTCATTGACTGTACTGAGAGCTATGGATCACTAACTCAGACATAAACTTTAGGTACCTGGGTTAGAACAGATGAAACCCACCATAAGTGGAAGATGTTTTCACTGTAGAGTTTGATCAGCTACAGTCACTGGAGATCGGCAGGAAATGAATTTGCTGTTTTCTACAGTTGTGATTTTTTTTTTCCTTCCTCCCAAAAAAAACCAAAAAAAGAGAAATGTTCTCTTAAACAAATTTTCACAATGAGCTTTAAAAGGATATGTCAAAATCAATATGCTTCCATTTACATTTTGCTTCTACGTAATTGCCATTTTTCTGATGGAAAACAATTTTCTGTTAGACAATTTGCCAGCAACTATAACAGTCATTCACAAAGACGTTAATCCTGAAATGCTCTGTCACAATCATGGAGACCTCAGCCTACCTGGTTGTCCTTTTAGTGGATTGAATCTGGCAAGTGCTGAGTACTTGCGTCTTGATTCTGCAAAACGTGCTTATCTTTGAAGCATGTGAGCAGTTAGATTGACTTCAAAAGGAATTCACCGAGGACACTTACGGGTCTGAAGTTAAACACTGGTGTAAGTGTTTTGCTGGTTCAGGAGGGGAATGGTAGGCATTCAGTAATGCCTCAAACCTGGCATTTTGTTCCTGCATAACTGCATGCCAAGGGTACCCTTTGGTCTCTCCTTTAAAACAAAGCAATAAGTGAAACAAACCCTGGAGAATATTTGAGAACTACAGGTGCGTGTTGCAAATACTGTGCAGAAAAGGGACCATGGTCTGAAGGACATAACAGGTGGAGTTGGAGCAGGAGAGTGAGTAGATCACAGAATAGAAATATGTGATTTTGCATTAATAAACGAGACACCAAAAATGTCTTTGCCCAAGGCACAAATATACCTCAGCCAGTCTCGACTGAGAACAGTCCATTGATGACTTTGAAGAAAAATAGCCCACTCAAAACCAGGACTAGCTTAAGTGATGAATTGCACATATTCATCATGCAGCTCTCTTTGAAGCTCTATAGACTGTCTACTAGGGGCTCAAAAGTAATTTAAAGAAGTTTACGTATGGTTTGAGAATGACAGGCTGAGCATTGCTGCTTCGGTCAATACCACAAGAGCTTCCACTTAACTACAGAGCAAAACAGAATGCTTTACTTCAGTCATTAACATCAGTGCAAACGAAGGTTGCTGTTAATCTAGGTGTGTTTCTCCTCTGTTGCAGTTTCTTTCTACACTCTTGTGAGAAGCTGTTAAGACATAAGAGTATACACAAGCTCAGTGTAGGTGACTACTGGACTGTGAGGCTGGGATTAATTTTTCAGTTATTTTCTCTTTAGCATCCTAAATTATGTGCAAATGTTTTGTCAATAACAATCATACTGCTGTGAAAATACTGTTCACAGCACACCAGCATACTTCTAAAGACCAGCCTTAAAATTCAGTAAAATATCTAGTTAACATAATGTTTCTTTTAATATTTTAGAAGTCTGATATACCACTTTTCCTTGCTTGTGTTCTGTTGGGGTTTTTTTTTAACTGAATTTGAAAAGCAGATTTCCACTGGATGGACAAATGTGTATTTCAGTAAATCTCGAAATTTCCTGATACTGTTACTCTTTGTCCAGAAGGGCAAACAGTAGAAAAGAAGAGAAGAGTTAGTAAGGATAAGGTTTCTGTTTAGTCTTAAACAACCAGCCATATTCTATACGTTCCACACTCAGATCCTGTAAACCTTCAAACACACGTATTAAGAATAATCAAGGATTTATTCAAGTTCTAGAATTAGACTCTGCATGTTGGGAGAAGCTTGCAAAACAGGTTTCTTAGTTGCCCCTCCATCTTTTAACCTGAAAGTCACTCAGTTTTCCACTATATCATACTATGTCTGTCAAAAGAGGAGCCAAGGTCCCAGAAATAGCTACAGCATGGGCAGTCAAATGAACTAGCTGGCTCACAGAAATGCCTCTGTTCTGCAGGTAATGTAGCAGTGTCCTTGAGTGAGGATGTTTCCAAGTGACTCATATTTGGAGTAGGCCTTCCTAGGGGGTGCCGACAAAGTGACATGATGGTCTACAGGAAGAGGCTGCAAAGAGCTTTCTGGGCCTAAAGATTTTCAGCACCTGCCACCCTAAAATTCCCAGTTGGAACTGTATATGGTCTATTATGAAAGCCCATCTCGGTTCGTAAGGAAGGGTCAGGAAGATGGTTAAAAAAAGCAGTGGCGTAGTCTACCTAAGCAGACAGCAGTATCATCCCCCCGAAGGACTGCTCAGATGGTGTCCCCCACACAGCATTTATTTGATGTGGTGACACCTGAAACATATGATAATTTATTGTCATTCAAAAGTTTTCAAGACTTGAAAGGAAAAAAGGAGAACTTTGTGTTAGCTATTTATGTAAGAAGAATAAGAATCTCTATTTCATTCAGCCCTGCTCAGATCAATACTGTAACAGCTCAGTAGGCTAAGGTTTACATGTTGTGCAAAAAATTTCAATACCTCTTTGTGTCATATTCTGCAAGTTTTTAGCTCTTGCATCTACACAGCTAGCAAAAGGAATAGTACTGTGATAGCAGGGCCAATCTGTAGAAGACTGAAACGCAGAGTAACTAAATATGTCTTAAAAATTATAACCCAGTGAGTCATGGGGAATCTTAAAGCCTGTCTGCTTTAAACAAAGTTCTCTTCTGTTTGTCATTTCAAAGAGGCTTCCCTACAGGAAATGGGAGGAGGGAGGCTCAGAGTGCCATAACATGGTGGCCTTATCCTCCTTATTTTCTTGCAGTTCAGAGCAACATCAACAGCTATCATGTTGAAAGGCCATCATGGGAAAGAGCAGGATCAGAGCTGCTTGCACATAGAAAATGCAAAGAAAAAAAAAACCTACAGCAATTGGAGTAGGGGCATTATTTTGTGTTTTTACATAGTCACTAATGGTAACAGTCTAAAACAACTTTCTCATTCCAAATAATAAAACTGTAAAGCTTTAATGATTTCTAGGATGAGGAAGAATTCAACTCATCCCCTCTATAGGGTGTTTCATTCTATCAATACTGCATTGAACACCCCTGGTGGAAAAGGGCTGAACTGGCAGGTATTTTTGAATGCCATGGGATTGCCAACTGAAGACTAACTATGGCCAGAATATGGATAGAAAAGCACATGCTGGCAGCAAGAGCTATAACACCTGAGCCCCGTCTTTCTGGCAGCTCTAGGGCCTTACAGAAATGTGTAGCTTACATAATAAAGTTATTCCAAGCTGGAACTGTTTTACTTGTTGGAAAATGCCAATAAATGACTACAAAATTATGTTAGCTGAGGATTTTCTTTGAACTGTGAATAATTAGGATATATAAACATTTTATATGTTAAACTGAAAGTGAAATGGATTTCCTAGAGAAATGACAAGGTGTTAATTTAAGCCTGGAAAGCCAGTGGTGTAAGCATTAGAATGACGTCTTATGATTATTTTCATGATTGACTCCATGGATGGGTTTTAGCATTATCTCTTATTATTGTTTGTAAGCACAGATGTACCACTATTCAACAGCCTAGGGACCTATCTGTAGGGAATGCTCAAGTGCTAGAAGGCCACATATGTTGGTTGTGAATTGAGTAGCTTAATTAAGGAAAAAGATTATCTCACTGCACAGGAAATCCAGAAAAATATCAGGAACTGGTTTATACATTATTAACACTGAGAGAGATCATGTGTGTGTATGTGTGTGTGTTCGGTGACGTGGAGATATACTTAAGAAATCCTTGCTCTTTTGAAAGGATTAAGATTTTCATCTTGAATTCTTTTACAGTATTGTTTAATATCGAGCATATGGGCAAAAGATCCATGAGTGTGTGCTGAAAGCCTAAATAGGCAGGGATAAAGAGTCATTGGTCATAGCCTCAATATGAGTGCAAAACTGTTTTTTTAAGTTCGCTATAAAATTAACAGATTATCTGCAGTATTGAGCATAAAACGTGGAAGGTGCTGTTTGAACTCCTCTTCTCAGAGCATCTTGTAGGCTGGGTGGGCAAATCAGGCCATTCAGATGTCCTTGTCATAAATAGGTGCTTCAATCATACTTTGGAAAATACTTTTGGTGTTTTGTACATGTAGTTTTGTGCATCATTGCCCTCTCTGCACACTTTAAAGGACACTTTTAGAAATCCTGGTTCTCTACTTTTATGGAGTGCTATTTGGAACATTTTAGAAGTAAGATTACTAGGGTAGGGTAAGCAATTTATTGCTCACCTCTAAGTTATTGATGAGATTGTGATTTTGAACTGTGGTAGAGGTTCACTATTTCCTGCTGAGGGACTCTCTTTAGGAGGCTATTGTAGTGGCATCTATTGTTGTAGTAGCACTGGTAGTTTACTATTATATCCTGTCTCTTTGCAGTTGGCCCGCACATAGGCCGTTATTGTGGGCAGAACAACCCAGGACGTGTCCGGTCCTCAACAGGGATTCTTTCAATGGTATTTTACACCGACAGTGCAATAGCAAAAGAGGGATTCTCAGCAAACTACAGTGTGTCACAGAGCAGTGTATCAGAAGGTCAGTATCTATGCTGCAGAGCTTCTTGGAAAATATTCTCTGTTATGTCTTCTTGCACACCAGGTGTTGTGTGAAACTTTAAAGAAACCTTAAATAAATAAGATGATGGGGAAGGGTTGGTTCTGTTTTGCTTTTTTCTTTTTTTTTTTTTCAAAGAACAGCTGCCCTTTGAAAAGCAGTGCAAGAAGCAGAATTCTCCTTACAGTTTTATTCCGCAGTATTGCCAGGAAGTTGGGATAATTATTGTGAAAAACTGTGCTGACCAAGGAAATGCAGGAATGCAGAGCAATTGAACACTTGCATTAAAACAATGAAACATGAACAATGAATACACTATCCAAAGCCTTCTTTTATTACATGGAATAAGCTTTGATGATCGATTTCTTGAATAAAAAGAACCCATTTAATATATGTGCTCTTGTAAAACCATTTCATAAGCTATCTAAGCTTTGTTCTCTGTCTCGTATTTTTTCCCAGTTGCCTCATTTTCATGCTTACCCTTTGGACAGAAAATGAAAAGAAGTGAGGGAGATGCAGGAAAATAACGGGCTGTGTTACACCATGTCCTTGCAGATTTGCTTGCTTTACTTGATGATAAATCACACACTTTAAATCAAACTCTGTCTCCTTTCTGCAACTCACTGAGTTTTGAGCAGATTCACCCAGATTTGATGTACTTGTTTAGTCAAAGAAGGAATAAAAGAAAAATGAGTAAAGTGAAATTATGCCTGTTACTCCCCACCTCTCCTCTGCCCCTTGCCTCTTTAATAGCTTTCTTGTACGTACATAGCCAGGAAGAGGAATGGGACATATCCCAGCCTCTGTGGATGGGAAGCGTCCTCCTCCATCTCTCTCAGATTGTACCTCCAGCTAGTTTGGCTTCTCCTTGTGTAGGTGCTGCTCCTACCCCTTCATTAGCTAGTACAGCCAACTTGGGTCCCCATGTCCACCTCCTCCACATTCATCCTCCCTGGGCTGTAGAGGCATCATCACACTGGAGCCAGAATTAAAAATATCTGCTATGCTGGGATGCCTTCAGCTCTTAAACAGAGGACAACAGAACAGGAGAAGTCAGTGTGTGTGGAAACCCTTTTGGATTATAAGAGGAAACATTTTCTATGATGCAGGCTTAGACAGAGGAGTGATTCCTCTCACTTGATTTCAGCCACCCTTGCTCTTTGAGTTGTCACTACAGAGAGGGTCACCTCCAGAGGGCAACTCAGCCTACTTATCTCAGACACATGAGATGTCCCCAGGAGGTACTTGTCCCTCTCAGTAGACTACAGGGAAAGCCCAGATGTCTAGATCAAACTAGACACCTACCTTTTAGATATTTTAACATGACTCCCACCTACCATGTCTTGAGTTCTTTGTAGTGGCTTATGGCTCTCCTTCTGATTCCAAGCAGAAGTTAATTTACTTTGAGTCTTACCCTAAAGTAGTTCAGTTTCAGTACTTCACCCAAGGCCCCTGATACGTTGAAGCAGCACAGAAATGGGGAAAAGGGTGGTACGCCACAGGAAATGCAGTTTGGCAACAAGTTTGATAATTCAGTTATGGGGCACCCTAACTACAACTCCTATAAGGTACCCTGATAGCATTTCTGAATATAAGTTTCTGGATCCCAGATAGAAGTTTTTAAACTCTTTTTTTTTTTTTTTTTTTTCAAAATATTTTAATTTTCATTAAAAAATCAGAACTTTGATTATTAAAAGCTCATTTTTCCAACTCATAGATTTTGAAACTTTCAGCACCTAATCCTCTGTTAGCGATACATCAGCTCCAGAGAAAGTGTGATAAAAGGGAGTGTGTACCCAAATGTCAGAGCCTCCACTTCGCACACTGGTATTTTACCTTAAACTTCTAATGAAGGAATGAATTATATTAATATACTATGAAGTCCCTGAATAGAAGCATGGACACATATTATTTTCTCCTGCCCTTGCAATGGGGTTGGTAAACCTCTGACAGAGGGGCCTATGAGCAGCTGGCTGTGAGGATCCATCTAAAGCCCCCTGCCTCTCTTGCTTTGGTAGTGTTGGAGCCTTTATGTTTGAAGAGTGAGAGAAGAATTTAGTCTCCATGCCCTGTCAGCCTTTGAACTCTCTATAGTGACTGGGTTGTCAATTGATTCTAAATTATCTTGGTGGTTTTTGTGTCAACAAAAAGAGATTGGATGGAGATGATCAACTCATTTAGAATATATAGAAGAGGTGGTAATTCCCTTAGGTCAATACTCTTCTGGCCTGGATTCAGATTTTGTTGATCTGTTTCTTTGCAGTGTCCAGGACCAAAAGAGAATGGCTAGAATTTTAATAATGTTTTTAAAACATTTTATACTTTTTGTACTGGAGTAAATAGTTTTAAAATAAAATTATTTTATACAGTCATCTGGTTTGTCTTTCCTGACTTTGTGCATAATTACGACTTCGACATACGTTGTTTTATATTATGAATCCACAGAAGTGCCTATGCTACCCTAGAAAAAAGAATTCTATTGTCCTATATTGAAATGGCTACAATGCTGGGCTAAAAATATTTGTATAGCATTATTATTGCAGGAATTGCCATGGCAACTCAAATGACAGTATTAAGAATGATACCATAAGCCCAATACTGCCTCACTTAAAGTTGCTAAAGAATTCAGAGTCACATAAAAATAAATTCTTTAGATATTCATATTCAAAGCAGGAAAATGTTCTCATTATTCAAAGACTAAATGAAAAAGCTGACCATAATAATGATGGTAATTTATTTTTCTTCAGATTTCCAGTGCATGGAACCACTAGGTATGGAGTCAGGAGAAATTCATTCTGATCAAATCACTGTCTCCTCCCAGTACAGTGCTATCTGGTCTTCAGAAAGGTCCCGGCTAAATTACCCTGAGAATGGATGGACCCCAGGGGAAGATTCTAGCAGAGAATGGATACAGGTAAAAAGATAACATTTTAAAGATATTAATAATAATACTCTGTGGAGTTTATTGAATGTGGAGAATGCAAAAGAAAGAAAAAAAATAACACCGTAAAGTATTTCTACATAATCTAATTTCTACATAATCACATTGCAAGTGAATAGCTCACATTCCCTATTAGACACACAAAAAAAGACTGACTCCCAAAGGTATAAAAAAAGAAAAGGTCAGGAAGATTAATTCTTCTGCTTCCCACGTCTATTGTTTTTTCAGTCTTCTGGGCACAAATAACAGAGATTTTGGTTTAGTGGAAAAGTCAATATTAGTTTAACATGCACTTAAAGTGGAATGTCCCAGTAAACCGAGCATGTGCTATGTCTCTAGCTGATTACAGTTAAGCATTAATACGGCATGGTGTTTTCATGCACTCAGATTTCACCTCAGAAGACCTATGTCCCTTCTAGAATATGTTACATATGAAATGAGTTTAGTGATCTCCGTCTAGTGGCTATTCTTCCATGTCCTCAGACACAACATTCATTAGCAAGATTGGCCACCTTGGCTTTGCTCTGTTAATACGGAGAAATCCTGCAAATGTTTGACCCCACAAAGAGACTCCTTGAGTTCAGTTAGTCTACTTAGGCTTGTTGTTTGCTATTTGTCATCAGGTCCATAGCTTAATGGCACATGATTCCTGAAGAGGTTAGAATTATTCACATGAATTACTGTATACAAATAATCTATACTAGCAGACAAGTATTAATATAACTAGGTGAAAAAAATACTGATTTGTCTCAGCTGTAGGTTGACTTACACTTCTTAGTTATGATCTAGAACCTATTTCTGTTGACAAAAGCTAAGAGAAAGGCTTGAGCATATTAGATCAATATCACTAATATTGAAAACTTGTTCATATATTTGAAACATTCCTCCTGCTTCTGTTGTTTTCTATAGGAAATTACTAACTGACATATAAAAACAATGCCTTATTAGCCGCCCATACAAATGTTCACATTGATGTTTCCTGTGAGGTTTGCTGTCTGCAAGAAAGCTTAAAAACATGTTGAGTAGTAGTTAGTAAAGGGAAGAAAGAGGGGGAAATCTTTCATTTCTGATCCTTTGCACACAATGGGACTCTCGAGTGTCCTGCTTAGGGGCCCCTACACATCCTGAGCTCTTGGCAAATTGGTAATCGTGTATGATGGACTTAATCAGACTTCAGAGTGGCAAAAAAAAATCCGTTGATCCTTTTTCCTTACTTAGGCATAAATGTTAAAATCTCCCCAGCCTTATATAAGTGCAAGGCTTGTTATTAATCATTGCCACTTGCAATCCATGGAATGCACATGGAAAAAGGGTGGAATGCATCAGAATCAAATTCCATGTGTTTCATCTGGTCGGAAGGCCGCCACTTTTTCTTTATTTCCTTCTTTTCTGCTGTCACTTACGTATTTATGACTGGATAATCAAAACAAGAGAGCTAGTCAAATCTCATTCATGTGTTCTCTGTGCTTATTAACTTTATTAAGTTATGATGACTACATACACACATATATAGCTTAATCCTTTCACTTAGAACTAGACCTTTCTGAGAAAAAGTTTCAAAGGATTTTTTTTTAACCATTAACTTTTTTAATAACAAACACATAACAGAATCCAAGCTACTCTGGGGTTTATGCTTAAAACAGCTCAGGGTACCTCAGGCCTCCCGCCCATGAATTTCTCAGCCTTCTTTGCCTTCTGCCATAAACCAGGGTGCTCAGGGGCTGAAGCAACCACCAAGCATAATTTTTAGCAGCTTTACGCTGCCTCCAGCTACCACATCAGCCAAGAAGTTGGTGGATATTTGTATGCTGTACTGCTCATGCCACAGCTCTCACCTACTTCACCCAGCCCGTTGTTTGGAAAAGGCAGCATGAACCATTTCCCTGAGCAGTCTAGCCCTACGGCATCTCCTCCATTGCCCAGGGCCCGTGTGGAGGGACCGGCACCCCTAAGGCAGAGTTCATGACAGAGCAACTAGGCTGTAGCAGCCTTCACTGCAGAGCTGGGTCTTGTTTGCAAGACTGAGCCTACAAAGTCTTGCTTGAAGATTCATTGCATTGAACAGGCGTGCTTAACATGTGTTGCAGAAGAACTGTTAATCATTTCTACCACTCAACCTATGTAGCAGAAGCAACCGAGCTAGTTTGGAGATTGAGCATGCCATCACCTGGCTTTTCACAAGGTACAATGCTTTAACTAATCTTTAGTTCCATTTGTGTCAGGAGGATATTAATTCTTATTTATTATGGTTTAATTCAATACTAACATTGCTAATTCAGACTTCCAAATGTGTTCTAAATGCTTTCCTGTTAAACTTAATTGACAATCTTGAGATGGGTGCTAAGCACTTCAGACCATCAGGTACCTCAATAACAGGGTCCATGCACGTGCGAACTGCCATCTTCTACAAAGGCTTGATGCCAGTGGCAGTAAGCACATGTTGCGAGTTTGTATCTGGATAAAATATTGAAATCCCATGTTTCCTCTGTACAAATATCCCCAGGAACAGATGTTCATCTCCATAAGAGCTTACAGACAAACAACCAAGGACATGCAACTAATAAAATGCTCTGAAATTACCCATTGAAAAAAATAATAATATTTTATAAAAGGAGGAAGGCACTTGTATATGAAGGACTGAGGTCACTTTGTTCTGGTTTGTTCTGTATGCTATTGTAAACTCGTTATTTATTGGAAGTATTTGCTTTTGTGCAGTACAGAGTGAATGGATTTTTGTTGCATAGTGCAAGAACTCTAGAAAATATTCAACAGCAACAAACAGGCTGAAGGATACAGCAATGCTGAACTTGGAACTTTTAAAGTGAAAATTTATGCCTATATGCCCTTGTCTGAGAGACAAAGATTTTGCGTATATCAGTATTCATTAATCTTTCCACGATTGCAGGTTTCCATACCTGCACACACACTGCAGCTGGTTAAGTAGTGATGTCTGCCTTCAAAATGCTAATATGCATATGCAACTAGGGCATATATCTGAGATATGTACAATCATACATGGGCAAAGCAGCTTGAAAATTCAGCTCCAAATACTAATTTCCTTAGTGTATCATTTTTTTTATAGGGGAAATATTATAGTTCTCCTTTCCCTGCCTTTTACCCCTCCCTTCAAGGTTAATGTTTTTGCTAAGACAAAAGAAACAGAAAACCTCAGTTAAGTATCAGCAAAGGGAGATTGGTATCTATAGAGGACGTCTAGAGGGCATGTGATATGATTGTATCCTTTGAGGTGTTGACGTCTTTCGGACCATTTGGCTGAAAAGAATTAGGAAAATAGTGTTGGCTTGTTGTTAGTAATGGATTTGCATGAATTCCATCTGTGGATGTGGAACCCATTCTTTGGTGGAAAAACTAGATTGCTCCTTTGTGGCTGAGAAGGTACTGACTCCTGAGTTCATCCGAATGCTGCCTGCTTACCGGGCTCTGCCAAGTGAAAGCTGTCTGTCTGTTCCTTTCCTTAGTTGTTTTGAAATAAATGTCAAAGTTTCGATTCAAAATATCCATAGCACAGTCACACCATAAGCCTGCACAGTACTTTCTCCATTTTATTGTTACCCTCAAACACACTTTTTAAAATTGCTCCACTAACTTGAGATTTGGAGTGACTCCATAATCAGAAACAGAGTCACTCCAGATTGAATTTCTTCTTTAAAAACACATTAATAAAGTCTGTGGATTTTCTAATATGAATGGAATAAAGATATGCATGAGGCAAGGGCTGCCAAAAATAAGCATGAAGTTAGTTTATTGTTATATGGGATGTTATTAGCTCCTCAACCTTAAACTCAGTCTACTTGTTTATTACACTTACGTTTCACACACTCGACTGCCCTTCAGTGTGAAATACCATAATTTAAACTAAAAAATAAAAACAGCCCTTTAATTTAATCAAGAGCAGGGAACTGCCATTGCAACATAAGTCATTGTCCCTCATTAACGTATCCTTTCACAGGAAAAATAGTATAGTGTTTCCATTTCTGTAATCTGAACAACAAACATGTTAATAGGTATCAATTACCAGCCAGTTTCAGTACTTCGAACCAGTAAGAAGGCTGGTGCAAGGGGTTTCACATCTGGTTTTAGTGAAACTGTTCCTGTCTGTGGTATTTAAAATTTAAAGAACTCCTGTTATTGTGCAATTGGGAATCCTAGGGGAGTACAATGTTAATGAAATCCATAACGTGCGGGGATTTTATGATTGCATTTTCAAGACATTCCTTCAAAAGGGACGACTGATTTCTGCCATGGCAGCAGTAATTGTGTTTTTACAGAGTAGATTTAACGTTCGCATTTAAGAACAGCAGTTACGTTTACACTCATCTGAAAAAGTAACGTGAAATCTTTACAATTAGCGAACTTTTTGCATCTTATTTTTGAAGCCTTTGAGCAGGAGCCACGGGCCGCTGTGCATGGCAAGCCCTTGCGCCTCAGGGACGCCCCGATGGGTCGTGGCCAGCAGCCCCCGGGGCAGCGCGGGAGCCCGGGGAGCTCCAGGAGGAGGGCCTGGCCGCATAGGTGCCGGCAGCTAAAGACACTGGAGACCCACGTGTGTGTGTGGTTTTGAAGGGAGACTGATTGCCTATTACCAGGGTCACTGGGAACCTGTGCTATCATCGATCCTCACAATGGTGTGGGTTTTCAAACCCACAAGGAGCAACACCTCCTGGGTACTTTTACTGCAGAATCTGTATGTTTTCTATCAAAATGTTTCTTCTGATGCATATAGCACAAATCTTTACACTCCCACCAAGCTGGATGATAGTTTCTGGGTGGCACAATTTTTCTCTCATCCTGTAACACTGAGCAAGACTTCCAGCTTGCCCAGAAAGCAAAGCATGTTTGTTAATAACACAAGATCTTCAGTTCATATTATGGCTGCGGTTGGACAAAACCATAAATCCAGCTTTAAGAATCCTAGTATCAGATCAAAACTTTGCGGCCATAAAACAAAAAGCACTGCTCTGGTATAAACACACTCTGCCAGTTCAAATTTGTTCAAAAAAGGTTAACAGGGAGTTAACACAAATAGATATTATACTCTGGATTAGGTATTATCTGTCATTCTGCAGGTGACATAAGGCCATACACTAAGATGAACTCCGTATTGTGTGTTGTGGCTAATATGAGATAAATGGCTAATCCAGCCCAAAGTTGTACTGCTGGGTTTTTCAGCAGGGCACAGATCTGGTATCACGTGGAAACAGCTGGAGTCAGAGGTTGGCACCGGGAGCAGGTCTGGTCGCTCCCTCTGGCCTCTGCCTGCCCGTCTCCACCTCGTCCTCCACCCATCCCTTTGGCACCTACGACTCTTGCAGAGTATTCCTCTCAACCTCCAGATCAGTCACCCCTAGGAGTATCAGCTGATGTGGTGCAAAAGTCTCCCTCTGCATCTTGCAGCATTTAGGCATCTGGAGAAAGGCCAGAGAGAGGTAAGAATAGGCCTCCTCAAAAAGCAACCTGGGAGATCCCCCTCGCCTCCACTGATTGAAATATCAGTTGTTTATTTAACACTAACTCTCCCATGCAAGGAAAATACACTTCCATTGATTTAAAACACTTCTATGTATACACTACTTCACCAGAATGAGAGGAACCTCTGAGGTGGAATTTTCCTTCCACATTTGTCTTCATTCCTTTACATTTGCAGTAACCTACGTTCCTTATTATTTGCTCCTTTGTAAGCAAAACCCAGAAGCATGCATTGCTGATGTGAACTGGTTTATAGATTAGTACAGATTTATTCCTGTAGCACTTCTGAAAATAGTTGCAGTTCATCATTTGGTGTCTCGACCTTTCATCTGTGTCATAGCTTATTTCCTTATCAGGTATTCACTTAAAAATATAGTCAGTATTTATATATGCTGCTGCACAGCACATTTGTTTCATTAACAGGTTTATTCTTACATCAGGCAGCTGTTTAGGTTGACTTTACCAAGCAAGCTTATCTAAATATTTCACATGAAAGCTTAAGGAAGTGCAAGTCAACAATGCCTGTTATTTTTATTCTTATTATTTCTGTTTATTTTGGAGCTTGATATTGCCGTGAAGTGCATCATATTACTGCATAGAATAACATGAAACCTGGGAAACCTCAGCCTCCCAGTTCTCCTAGCCTTTGAAGGACTGCCTGAGAGCTGAAGTTCAGAGGCTTTGTGGCTGGGCTTGCCCATCATTAGGGAGCACACTGACATGAAAGCACAAAAACTGTCAGTCCTTTGTCTTCTCTACCACTTTAGAATACAAGTCATGTATGCGGTTCATGTCATTCTACAGTTCATAACTGCACTCCAGAAATTACAAAAAGCAGAGTTAGCTTTGTGTGGAAAAGTGTTACAGTTATCTTACGGTCTTAACATACTTCGCACATGGGCAAAGAATGACAAAAGAATATTCCTTTCTGGAAATCACAGCCAGTACAGACTGTGACACAGCACAGAACCGGGGTTAATTGACCCAGCAGGATACATTCGTACCTTTATTTACTGTGACATGGGAATAAATGGTAGAGTTTCACAAAGGCAAGTACTGAAATTAGACAAGAGGGAGAGGGAGAAATAAAAGGGCCCTACAAAGTATGAAGGTTTTTTTGATTATTCCAAGTGCTTTAAGAGCTATTTTAGTACCAGAAAGTTCCCAGCCATAGATTTATCACTCTGGGGAGGCTGAAGGGATGCTCAGAGAACTGTGCAAAACTGTTGGCAGCCTTATTGCTCCAGAAGCGCAGGTGCAAAATGCAGTTTAGAAGAAAATCCTCTCTACCTCCCCCTGACATGTTTCAGCATCAGCCCTAATACAGAGGGGAGTCCTGCGTGGCTTCGAGCAATCCTGCGTGCAACATATGGAGGAGCAGCAGAGGCAGAGCCCCTCCGAGCCTCCACTACCAGCCTAATCATTATAATAGTTTCAGTTCTTTCAGGGGATCCATTATGCAGAGATCTGAGTAGTTTGTGTATAACTCTGTAATTACCTATGCATCCACTTCCCAGTCCAGCCCTACATCCCCTCAACGGCTGCAAGACAGATGGCCCTTTAGAGCTGAGATAGCGAATTAAAAATGTGTCCAGCAAAAGCACTGATTCAGCAACTACTAAAATAATTTTGTAAATTTATCTCACTTTCACTAGTTGGTTCCAGGAGGGAAAGAAATTAAAACCTTTAAATATGGTTTTAAACTAAACACCACAGGTTTTTTTTTAAATCACAACGTCTTTTCCTTCTACTTTCTTTCGCAGAAATTAAAGCCATTTAAAAAACCTGTGTACAAAATGATTCTTCTCTCTTTTTTTTCCCATTCACTAGCTTCACGTGTTTGGCTTGACTCAAAACATTATTGTTTGCTGGTTTTTAAACTGCCATCAAGCCAAAAAATGTTGTTTGTGCCATTCTGCTTGGTAGGGGAGCTCTCTCCCAGATGGCTTGCAGACCCTGTGGGGGCTGAGGCAGCCTTGCCCCCCCAGCTACCAGACACTGCAACACATCTGCTCCACCACAGCCAGGACTTTCTGCAGATGTGAAGGAAGGTATCTCAGAAGGAGATTTTTCTGAGTCCAGCAGAAATAAATTAATCTACAAGACTAGGCAGGTGTCAAACTGCGGGTGAGGTAGAGCTGAAGGCTAGAAGTTAAGTGACCAAGGGTAGTGGCTAGAAATACAGCCTTGGGTAGGAACGCACAGCTGAGGCATGTTATAATAAGCAGAGTTGTTACTGAGCTAAAGGTCTCTGTTCTCACGGGGCCGACCCTGGGTTGGAGATGATAGCTGTACTGCTGAGTGCTTTGCAGAGACAATTGTGCATTTTTATTCACTCTTTCCACACCTGCACAGTAGTATGAAGCTGAAGAGTTCATGAGTCCTATGGGCCCTTCCCCATTGCAGCATCCATGCTCCAGATTTGGTGTTGCTGAGCTATTATTTTTCTCCCCGTCCTTGTGTCATCCTGCTTTTCTGTCCCAGTTTAATTCTGTTCTGCCCATTAGGTGACATTTTCACAGCAGTAGCAAGATAGGTGAAGTGGAAGGATAAATGAGATTTCTTCCAAGTGGTAAATACCTGCCCTTCAGAAAGCAATTTGTCTTCTTCCCATGAAAAAAAGAAAAAAGAAAGAAAAAAAAAAAGAAGTATATTTCAACAGGGGAATACTTCCATTTTTGCTTTACCTCTAATGTTTTCATTCAAGGTTTTAAAAAACTCTTTAAAAAGGCATCAGAGTAAACTTCATAGCGGTCTGATAAACAAAACCTACTAGCAGAGAAAACACAGTTGACCAAACATTAGGCTGAGGTTTGGTTCCTCTGTTTTCAGGAGCTGGCTTCTCATCAGAGAAGCACTGTTTACACACAACTTCCACCAAGCAGCTGTACCTATGTAGTCTGGTCTTTCTCTTCGTTGCAGCCGCCTGCATTGAACACTTTGGGCCAAATTCATTTCTAGTGGGGATCCTCTGAAGCTGCTCAAAAGATCAATTTGTCCTATTACATATAAAACCCAGGCATATTTTAGCAGGTCATATTTAGGTTATAGATTATTGTACTATAGACTAAGGTGGCTTTCAGCCTTAACACAGACAGGAGCAGACTCTTCCGTTGCAAATCCTATTAAATTCAAGCTATGTGCTGAAGGGCTGACATAGCACAGAATAATTTTAAAATGCTCTTATCAGGCCGTAAAAATTAACTGTCCATAGGAGTGTTCCCCCCTTTCATGGCATGCTTAACTAAGAAAATACATCCTGTGTTTATTTTAAAAAGCCACGGCACTTAAAAATCGATAGTTTTGCTCTTTACATAGCTGGAGATAGAGCAACTTTTAGAGAGGCCAGGTGGGGGTACACAAACCAGGCACTATTCTTTGGCCAGAGAAACCCTGGAAATTAAATCCCCACGGCTGGAGTTTGAGCAGGCTTGGTTGAGAGAGGGCAGAGCTGGGGGCAGCCAGTCTCCCTGGTTTGCTTTAGCACCAGAGGGGAAGTTGTCTCGGTAGTCACTGGCTTTCACCCTCCCTTCTGCTGTCCCCCTTCCTCCCCTGGCATGGGACGAGAGTGCTGCTCTCAGCAGCGGGTCTTCCAAATCACAGCCTCAGAAGTATTTCATCTACATGTGTGCATTTCCTCGGGGCTATGAGGGACATACCAAGGAAAAAGCAAAATGATCTTTGTATGTATAGTCTTTGTCTCTCGTTTTCCCCTGTACATTTGCAGTACCCTCACCACACCATCTAACTGCAGCTACCTGACATTTTTCTAGAAGGTAGCAGAAACTCATATTTTAAAAAAGCAGTGACTTGCTTGGTGACCCAGTAGTAAATTAAAATCATCATACACAATGTGTATGAAATAGAAAATTGAATTTTGGTGCAACAAAACTGACAGTTCCATTTAACAGAGAATAAATGAATGCAGACTCCTGTGGATGACTGACTGATTTAAAAAGACTGTGCCAATTTTCCAAGATGAGAAAGCTGATCACAAGAAAATACATATATTTCTATGTGACACAGGTTATACACCTATTCCAATTGCCAGTGAAATTAGGCTTAAAAAGTATTAAATCTTAGCCACTGGCAGTTTTTCCCCATTTTGTTGCTATTTTTTATAGAAAACCCAAAGCCTGAACTTTCAAAAATATCAAGTGTAGCAAATTCCAGTGATTTCAGTGGAACTCTGAACACAGTGGTTGCACGGTCAGATCTGTCTATCTACACCATCAAGGTGTGCTGTCTGAGACAGCAGAGGCTTAATCCTGCATATTATATCATCCCCTCCCTTACCAGCTTCCTACCCAATTAGCACAGGTATGCTGCGAAACAGGAAGAAGCAGAGGTTATTTCTGTGTGGGTTTGCATGTGTAATATTGTACTTATATTCAAAATACCAAAATGTGTTATAAATCAAGCCCTGCTGCCTGTACCCTCTGATTTTAACAGGACAGCAGCTGGCAAAAGAATGCTACAGAAGAACTTTATAGGCAAAATTCAGCATTTTGCACCCAAAGCCCAGTTATTCACATGTGAAGCAGCCTGATAGAGAAGCTTTGGATTACTTGTTTCCCATTTGTGCATTAGTTGCTCAGTACACTTGGGGGAAAAAAAGTCCTACAATTATGTCCTTCTCTCAGAAAAGAGTGGTTCTGCAAGTATTGCTATAGAGTTTCCCTTTTCTATAGTTTCTAACACAAACTGGGGAAGGTTACATTCAAACTGCACTAAATAGTTGTCTTCATTCCAGATCAGAGGATTAAGCTCAGGTTTAAAATTAAATGTAAATTACAAATAAGTATTCAGAAAACGTTAATTAAAAGTATTACGTTCCTGATTCATTTATTGCTCAGCAAGGGTTCCTAAGTATCTTAGCTGGAGAAAGGGGCCATTCACATTCCTCCTTTTTTGACCAAGTCATTGTACATGTCTTAGGTTATCCATTTGCAAGTTAATGTAGTGCTGAAGCAAAGGTTTTCATTTTAAAGAAGTAATATTTCACAGCAAGATATGCTCCTGCAAGATGTAAACCAATCTTTTTCTAAAGCACTGGGAGTTAATCAGCCTTTCTCTTCATTGCTACAGAGAAGGTTCGAATGGCATAAGATGCTGATTACTTAGATCCCAGAGTCTATAGAAATCCCAATACGATTACATTTTCCTCCCTTTGTTATCAGAGTTTATTGTATCTTGGTGTTCAGGTTTTAAGTAGTTTTCAAGCAAAAAAATAAATTAAGAAGAAGGTATTTTCTCAGTCTTCTGAATAACGATCGTGTTACATCAGAGCACCACATGAATGCGTAAGGTGGAGCTTGCAAATGAATAGCAGAAGGATCGTTCCCTATCACTGCATGTGCACTGGATGCATTTCATAAAATGCAGTGAGCCCATTTCAGGGGAGCATTGCATTGCCCTTGATTTTAAACCAAACTCCTTCAAAGTCTCACACTAAAAATATCACACAGAGCTAATGTGTACCAGTGGCAGTGCTTCTCCCGGCCCACTCACAGCATTTCTCTTTCACATTTGATCTTTATAGTTTCCATACTGGAGCGATTTGGTTTGCTGAATTCTGGAAATGTCTCAAGTTGAAATGCTAGTGTATTAACCTGCTGTACTGAGTCTCTTTTGTTTCTCTTTACCAGAGTGCTGCTTGCCAATTTTTACAACCACAGCAGATTTTACTATTCAAACAGAACCAGATGGAACACCAGTTCAAAGAACATGTCAGAATTAAATATTTCTTTTTTAATTAGTTGCTTCTGATTTATGCAAAAAAAAATTAACATAAGAGTGGGAGAATGTGCCATGAATCCAGATGCAACACAGCCCACACAAGCATTATCTTTTCTCTGTCAGAGACACAGAGGCCTTTTCTTTCATTTTTTCTTGTCTTTTCTTTTTTCCTTTTTGTTTCTGGATTTCATTTTTCTTACACTTTCTGCATCTTTTCCTTCTTGAACCAGCCCTGTAATGATGACTGAGATTCTCTTATGTTCATCAGTCATACTTTTTCATCATTATCTTAAATTTTGTCTTGTAGAAACTGGCTGGTCTGCCTCTAAAAAAATTACCATACTCAAAACTACAATCCCAGTATTAGTATCTCATTGTGGTAGCATCCTTTGAGCCTATTCTTTGTTTTCAGTTGGGAGAATCCTTACACTTACATTTTTTCTGCCGCAGAAAAGGATTTGGGCAGAAGGTGAAGATTGTGAGGAATATTTCAACTGCTAAAGAAAGTTCATTTCCTTTTTGCTGCCAAGCATTCCTATTTCTTTGGCATGAATGTTTGCTCATCTTCTCTTTCATGCTTCCCCATTTTTGCCAAGTCACATAAGCATCAGTTCCGTAAAGCATACTGACTGAGGACAGTTGTTAGGCACAGACTAGACGTTGAGCGTGTGATTAGCTGCTTTCTCTTCTGGGGCTTTCAGGATGTTGCTGTCAAGGTCAATGAGAAAGACTTCAGTGACTCAGGAGAGATCTTACTAAGAGCAATATTTTCTCCTCACTTTCTTTATGGAGCTGCCACAAATATCATTGAGAATTTTGCACAAAGATCTGAGATGGTTTACAGCCCTTACTATTTTCACTTAAACCCAGCATGAATATTTACACCCTGTCATTAATCAAGGAGTTGTGCACTTGTAATGACTACTCATTTCAAGGACAAAGACTTTTGGAAGTAATTTTCCAACCAAATTAATGAAACTGTTTTCAGAATTTCTACTAGAGCCTGTGCCATTTTTACTTGGCATTATATTCTTCTTTACTTAAAGCTCAATAAATAAAGGAATTAAGTGATAGTTGCATATACATCATGGGAGAGCATGATTGGTCAAATCAACAGCAACACCTAATAAAAAAGATCAACTCTTGCTTAATTAAATATTTGACAGAAGAACAGTGAGGCGTCACAACAGTTAATCTGACTCAGAGCACTGTATGCTATCTAGGGAAATGACACAGTTCTCTAAAAATATTTACTTTGGTATGTTGTGTAAAGCGATGGATTATACAGCTTTTCAAGCCACAAGAGATGCCCACAACAAAAAGCTTCCTGTTGTTAATCAAACTCCAGCACTTTGTCCTTTATTTGCTCAGGCTGTTGAACAGATCTACAGTAGGAGTGTTAAAAGCTGGTAAAACTGCTCCCTTGCTACAGCTCCCTCAATGACTGCATTTTATTTAGCAAGGCAGATTTTCATTCTGAAAATAAGGTCTTCCATACTATGACATGGTTATGTACGGCGGCAGGAAGCAGCAATATTCATTTCAGGTTGTGCATGTTGTATGTTGTTCTTTTTCCAGCAGTTTGCTAACATTTGCTACATGATATATTGTGCAGAGCTAAATGTTATTCTTTTTCTTTCTCCTCAACTGGTCTCTAATAAAATGCATATGCCATCATTTGCATATCTATGTCTTTAAAATGTGTCACCCACCCACATTTTTTGGAGACAGTAAGACAGCAATAAAAATATTTTTCCCGGATGCTAAAAGATATTGCAGAATAAATAGAGAGGAAGTAATTCATATGTAGAAACAGCTAACGTCTTGCAATACACTTTCACAGGAAAGAAATTGATTTTAGAACTAGGAACAACTGGTGCTTTTTTTACACGATCATTTCTCTCCTGGAAAAAAAATACACACTTGAGATGTTCCTCATTTCTTGTAAGTTAGGGGCCCATTCCTATAAGCAAGTCTGCTCCCGGTCTTGTACTTACCAATAAAGGCAGTCACATTGCAGCATAGGCAATTATCAAAGGCTGTGTTTGTTGGATGAGGCCCTAAGGCATCATTTTCCAGAAGAGATATGCTTTTTAATCTGAATGAAAGTGAGCAACATTTGAGAAAAGAACTAGCAACATACTGCAGTTAGTCAAAGCTAAAACTCTGGTCATGGAAATGAAATGTCATGATTTCAGGTTTGGAGACAGCTGCCTATCTCAGATCACAGCCATACAGCATGCAATAACTTACAAAATCGCTTGCATCCTCTAAAATAAATACCAGATGTTTATTTATCATATGTGCAGAAAGTTAAATGTCAAATAATTGCATGGAAATGCATTTGATGTTCATCTTCAAAAGTACTGTATTTCATCACCACCTCTCTCCACAGTTCATTTTAACGTGAAACACAAGTTCTTGAAACAAAAAAGGACAAGAAGCCCAAAACAAAAAGCTAGTTGTTAAAGATTTCTATTACTATCTCAGCTGGAGGAGACTGGATCTGAGAAAAATGAGTTACCTCTGGTCATGTTAACACTTGGAGACCTCTGTGGAGAGGACATACTAAGCTGACTGGAAATTACACAGCCAGTTGGACTCTATAAGCACAAGCCTCCAAAAAGCAAAAGGACTCCTATCTTTTTGGTGACACAGCTGTGCTAGAGCTACTGCCCTCTACAATGATCCCTCTGGGTAACATGGTACAGAAGAGCTGTGTCTTACCACAGCTGCATTTTGGTGCCTTCAGGTTCCAGTTAATAGCAGTTGATATGGTTGAACTTCAACCCTGAGCAGTCCCTGTGACATTTAGAATGTGTATTTTATGCACAATTTTGCATTTTACAGAAAGCAAAGTTTCAAAAGACATTGAAAATAAAACAAAATACATCACAAAGTGATTAATGGTGAGCTTAACAGCCCCTTAAGATGTGTCATGCAGTTTCCAAGGTAGTCTTCTACATAATTTATTTCTATCACCTTACTTAGCAAAGAAGATTGGTACATTTAGAGCTTGATTTACAAACATACTTAGGCCCCACAGAGGGGTGCTCAGTGTTGCAGTGCTGTTCGTATGCACCTGGAGAGGAGCGGTTCCTCCGGAGGCCACTGCAGAGAACTGTCAAAGGGAGGAAAATGCCTTAAGCTCTACCTCTCTCCACTGCGCTGAGTCAGAGTTAGTACTTAAAAACTCCAACCCTTCTGCTTCTCTGCTGCTTAACCCCACCTTTCTTGTTTGCACTGTTCCTTTCTCACAAAGCACTGATGGAGAAAGGTTATTCTTTTTTCCTCTATCAGCTTCTGAGCAAACAGCCCCTGGCATGTGGCAGGTCTGGGGTACAGCTGGCTTTTGCAAGGGCTTTAAAGCCGTGGCACGCAGCTGAACACTGGAGCCATCAGCCTCCAGGCACTCCAGGAGAGGACTGCTGTTGACATAGTTCCAGTTTTCAAGAAGCACGTAAAGATTTGCTGATCCGGAGAGAGCACATCTATGCGAAGGGATGTTCTCCCTAACGACAAGAGGTGCCCCCCTCCTCCTGTACTCTATTACACAGTTACTGAAGCCAGGAGTGCTAATGAGGTTGCCTCTTCCCTACCTGTAGGCAATAAATTAGAGGCCTTCTCAGAGTCTCTCTCTCTCCCAGTGAGCTGTTAACTTCTGGCTGGAGAATTTCTGCCTACCTTTCGAATTCTGCCAGGTTTTAGGCATGAAGGTAGATGTCTAAATCCCTTGCATTTTTAGGACTTAGTTCTGGGCAGTGGGATAGATGCTGTAGGATATTCAGTGCCCCAAGAGTTAAGCGGGAATATTGAATAACAGCATTTGGGACTGAGCAAAATTTGGGCACCTGACATTATTTGATGGGACAAACCTGAGTGGCCTGAACGGTCAGTGACTGGTAGCTGTAATTGTTAGCTCAGACATCAACTAATCAAACTTTCCCCTAAACCCCCAATGTTAAATTTTAACTTGGCTTCAAATACCTAGAACTCTTGTAATAGGCCATTGCTTGACTTCATTCACAATGAAGTACTTACTGTATATTAAAAAGCCCCTACTAGAATAATTTCAAATCAGTTGGAATGGTGCAGGCTTGGGACCCTAATCATTTCAAAACTGAAGAGCTGTTTCAAATTGTAAGAGAAGCAGATCATTTAAATAACTTAGCTCTGCACTCCCTCAGACTTCCAGATTTTCAAGTGCACTTCAGCCTGGAAGTGTATGTGGTATTGGACATAACTCAGTGCAGCACACTTTACAATCAGCAGAGTACAGTTTGGAGAGCATTTGAAGTTAAGCTGAGATTGCTCAGAGCAATGATGCCCAGATTCCCCCATTAACTTTCAGATTGCAACAATCTAACATCTGAGACTCTCCAGTTACTTTAAATCACTTGATTGTTTTTGTAAGGTGGTGCTGGGATTTTTTTTTTTTTTTAAGACTGAATTTTTTTATCACGACAAAACAAAATGTTGCAGTATTTCACCCCTGAAGACAAGGGCTAAAATGTTACATACAGACTTTACCAGCCTTAAAAACTGGGGCAGGGGCAGGGGCTTTGCCCTGAAAGCTAGTTCTATCTGTCATACACAAGGCTGCTATTCTTGTGTTGGAAGACTTCAAAATGCCTTGCATATGACATGAGCATTGAGAGAGCAGCCAGTCTGTCCTCAATAGCACTTCCTTCAGCCTTTTGAGAGAGAATGCAGAGCATGTTGATTTATCTGCTCCAGTGCCTTTGGATATATGACATACATCCAGGAAAAAGGATGCCTGTGGGATGCAGGGCACATATATTGTGCATCCTGCATACTTTGGAAATAATGAAAAAGCCCGAGACATTCATAGGGCATTCACTTGCGAAGGGTTAATTCAACCTATTATTATCCTACTAAAGTCTGGACAACTGAAGTTTAGAGGAATAAATTACTGTGATTAATATTTTGTGAGTAGTGTCATTTTATATTGACACTTAATGGTTTGCTTTAGGAAACAAAGAGGAGGTTCTAGCTGTGGAGAAAGAGGGTGATGAATTTGATTTTAATTGGTTTGTCATTATGGCTAAAGAAAAGCTGTAAGGAAAGAGCAGGTGTTTCAAAGCTGTGGTCATCAACCTGGCTGTGAGAGAGTTTTGTGCCTAGTTTCAGCCATTTGGCAGCTGGACTTGTGCACTGGGACAAAGGTTTCTTTTGCCCGGAGAACTGACTTGGGTAGCCGCACTCCTGCACCCCACGTCATCCTCCCAACTATGCCAATACAACGTCTGTGATGCCACAGGATGAACTAGATCAGGAAACAGATCTGGATGACAAAATAAATAACTGGGGGAGGGGAAGGTTAACCTAAATCACTTGTCCATTTGGTTGCAATGTAACTTCATGAGAGAAGGAGAAAGACAGAGAATGAGTGAAGAAGAGGAGGAGGCCTCTAACATGCATTCATATGCACACCATAGCATTCATTTCTCCAGCAAGTGCAAAATGCCATTATTTTCTAATGATTAAAGTTCACTATATTTGACAGTTGGAACAGAATTATTGCACTTGTGTTAATGCTTCTTTCTGTTTTCTTCAAATACATCATACAGTACAAGCAACTCATATGCTTTCTTCCCAACAAAATCACACAGTGATTCTTAATTATCTTGTGACTAACTAACACACCACGGGATTCTTTTCTCGTCTTCTGTTTGCAAATGATGAGCTCCTGGGTTTTAGCAGAATTCTTGTTATCATTCCCTAAGTGCACGACTTTGATATTGTACTATTAAATTTCATCCCATTTCTAATACTCCAGTCCTCAGGGTCATTCAGTTCTCACTGCATGACTCTCCTCTGTATTGACAATGCCTTGCAGCTTTGTGTCCTCAGCAAATTTCATTAGCATCTATGCAAGGTAGTTAATGAAAGTATTAAGTAAGATTGTTCACCAGACTGGTCCTTGAGGAACTTCTCTAGTAACTTCTCTGCAGTCTGGTGGTTCCTGCCCACACTGATGGGGTCTCTGGTTCCTCCCCCATAGAGGAAAGATAATTCTCTGGTATGTGACTAGCCCTCCTGGCTAATTAGGCAAACGTTCCCGTCTCCTGTGATGATACCGTTTACAAAAGAGGAGAATATGGCTATGTTATTATCAACAATATGCTGCAATTTCCTTTATATAAAATTGTTATTATCTCTGTAAAACATGGTCAGGGCGGGTGTCACTTCTGCATTACTGTTATGCTCTGAACAGGTTGTCCTCACTTCCCTCTTCATTCCTTACCACAGGTAGATCTAGGCCTTCTCCGCTTTGTTTCTGGAATTGGGACTCAAGGAGCCATCTCAAAAGAAACAAAGAAAGAATATTATCTGAAAACATACCGCGTAGATGTCAGCTCCAATGGAGAGGACTGGATTACACTGAAGGAGGGAAACAAGCCTGTTGTAAGTCTTTTCTCTTTTACCTCTCTTCAGCCAAGAAATAGGCTATTGAACTGTTTAGTTACTATCTGTTGTTAAAAAAAGAGGAATAAGGTATCACAGGTTTAATCAGCATGATCAGGGTTAACAATATCCCAAATCCCAAAGTTAGCTATTGTCTCAGTAGTAATGGGCCACAGAAATTGTTTATGCAAAGCCTAGAGCAGCTGAAAAGGGTGCAAGGTGCTGCCCCGTCTGTTGTACCCACCAGAATTTGAGTGGTGCTGCTGTTTCCCAGTTTGCCAGAGATTATCTATGTGACCTTGAGGAAAACATTATGGAGAACCTTTTAAAAAATATGTAGGTCCCTTATCTGCTGTGAAGCTCTGGATATGCAATGTGTCAGTGCCTGCTTGTGCATAGCCATGCTGTCTTGCAGGAGTGCTACCAAGTCATTAGTAGTTTGTTAGACTTCCAAGCATCTCAAGTGATGGGGGTCATGCAGGCAGATAATTAGGCACATCTTTCCATCCTTATAGATTTTTATCACCTTTCCATTTATCAGCGGATTTGCTCTCTGTGACCTCCCAATGAAGCTTTAGACACTCATAAGAAAAATCTTCATTATCCACTACCATGAGCATAAAGCTCATTACTGAGAATTCAATTCTGCTCTAACTCTCACATGAATAGTCCCAGTGAGGCTGTGCCTCGCTTCCCACCTCGCTCAGGATGTGCCTGGGAGCAGCATCCCCAGAGGCTGCCAGGGGCTGATGCAACTGGAAAGGTTTTGTGGTGCCTTCCTTCAAAATAGCTTTTTTGTGACCCTTCTGTGAAGACCCAGAAGAGCTGTGTAATATTAAACTCTGTCAGTGTAACCATATCTAGCTCTAAATATTTGGTTACTGGTTTGTGCCTGATTCATCTGTAAGTGCTATGCCAAGTCCACTACATTTATCTAATCAAAATGGTTGCAGTGTTTAACACGTATGTCTTTCTTCTTTGAAGACCTTCGTAAAACAATAAAAAATGAATCCTGAAAGCTTCTCTTTGACAGGTATTATCCTGGTTTTACAGAGAAGGACTTTAGGTTAAATGCCACAATGTGGCACTGTGTAATGATGTATAAAGGTACAATAACTGACTTGCCCAAAGTCACAAGAGGAGCCAACACTGCGACTGGTATGAGACACAGGGTTTCCTGGCTCTGGTTCCTATAATCTGAACAAATGCCTCTTTCAAAATCAGACCATGCCTGATTTTCATTACCAACTTCAATTTGCAAACTCTCCAAGAGTGTATTTTACATGAGTTTCTATTGTACATGCTGTCCTTAATTAGTGAGAACACTTCCTAAACCTGTGTTATTTGTTCAAAGGGTTTATAAAAAAATCAGGTTTCTAAACTGGCAATATTTTGCTGTTGGTCAGGACAAGAAAAAACTACACACCAGTCTTCCTCTGATATTTTTATTCAAATGAAAAGTTAAGGTGGCTTGGCTACTGAAGGAACAACAAAAGCAGGCAGCCGCAGATCTCTTCAAGGAAGCCTCACACGAGTGTCGCACTAACCACATATAAGGAGTTGTGTACTTTTGAGAAAAGACTCGTTTCCTCTGTCAGATGCAGACCTTGAGAAAACTACAGTGGGTCCTCCCAGAGAAAAAAGTTGCTGAAAAGAAACATAGCTCCATTTGAAATCTCTTGCTAGATATGAAACTCCTATATTAAATTACTTGAGATATAACTGAGCCTGATGAGTTGACAGCTGTGCGCTGCTGGCCTCTGCTCCAAGTTAGTGCAGTTATTGCAAGGAACAAACAGGAAAGCAGACAGTGTGTGTAAGAAACAGGAGAATCTCCCATAAAAGGAGAAGGGTTTGTATCCATGGAAAACAACAGGAAATTGGTCCTCTCTACGTGAGGAAGAAGCAGGAAACTGAATCACCTTCTTTGGACTAGAACATTGCAAAGTTTCGGCTCTGCTAGGAAGGAGCGCGTCTGCAGGATCCTCAACATGAAAGCACAGCATAATCCTGTCCCTTCTTGTGGAAGTCTCATTGTTCATCTAATTTGACTGTTAGCCTCAGGGGACGCAGAGAAAATCTTACAGCCTGCTATATAGATTTTAAATAGACTTCCATCTCAGTATGCAAGGAGAAACAAAGTCTGAGTACTTGTTAAAAAGGATTTAAAAACGGAAGATTGACAAAGCAAGGTTTGCACAACACACTCTGCAAAACTCTTAAGCCCAAGGATGACAAAATAATATATGTTTTTATCCTAACTCCATATAGGATTTTTATGTGGTCTAATTGAAATCTAAACCTTTAATTTGGGTCTGAGGTTCTGTAGCTGTTTGCATCATTCTACAAGTGTACAAGGAATAAAACTGCCCTAATGAGGCATTGAGAGATTCTTCCAGGACATGACAGTCCTTGGGTGACAAAGACCAGTGTATGTCATTCCTGCAGATAGATCTGGGCATTAGGAACACCTCAAAATAGGCACTTGTTGCACTCAGATGAGCTCCTGCTCTCAAGAAGGCCCTGAGCTCTCCTGGTCTGCTCTGCAGTGTTATGGTGTGTTATGGGACCCTGCAGGTGGCAAGTATTTTTTAGTATCATTGAACACCTTACATCTTCTTTTTTCCTCCCCAAGGAAAGTTATCTGTCTGCAAAAGTTGTGTTAGGAGTTTAACGAAATTGTTCCCCATGCAAGTCTTTTGTCTCATCCCTCCTAAAAATAACCCTGGTTAGACCTTGTATCGTAACTACCTGTAAAACACAGAATTATAAACACCATTTAAGAGAAAGCCTAACAAATATGTACTTTTTCTTTCCACACAAAGGTGTTTCAAGGGAATAGCAATCCCACTGAGGTTGTTTACAGACCTTTTGCCAAACCGGTTTTAACACGGTTTGTGCGAATTAGACCTGTGTCTTGGGAAAATGGAGTATCACTGAGATTTGAAGTTTATGGCTGCAAGATAACAGGTAGGTCTTGGGAACGATTTTTAAATCAAGGGAATTTATTGTGCCTATGCTGTGGATTGTATTTTTATGAGTGAAATGCATCCTCAGTATTTCCACCGTCATCTGAATGTAGACATGTAAAAAAAAAAGGTAAAGAAAACAAAACGTGACAACCCAAACATCCAGTGTTATCTGAATGTTGTTCTGGCATTATCTTTCAGGTGTTCAGCTTTAAGAAGTGAAAAAAAAAAGCTTTAATTACTTTTCTTGCAATTATTTTACAGCTCCATGCAAAATACCTGAGATAGATATACAGATATTTTGCAAATTCCCATCTTGTTTTTCCTTTCTAACCCTCCAGTCCCCCTCTCTCATGCCTGCTACTTGTAGGTAGCTCTCAGCAGGTTTCCCAAGGAACAAACATACATAACTAGGTTTAAAAGCATTGCAAGGTACAAACACTTCGATCTGAAGCCTATTCAAGCAACTAGACAAATATAGTCAGGTTCCCACTAGTGATCAGTATTGGAATGTAACTCCTTTATATCACACAGTTAACTACCAAAATAACTGTCCGAAGTGCTTTCTGAAGTAACAGCAAAAGGCATTCATTATTATCAAAATAATATCTTGGGGGAAAAACAACCACCAGGCACAAGCAGGAAGTTTTTAGAAGTCCTTTTTTTCCAGTTTTAGGATTTCTATAACTCCTACAAAATGGAGGCATTTTTATATGTAAAGTAAAAATACAAGTTATAGATTAAAGAAAATGTGGATGATTTAATATTTTTTACAAAGCTGATTTTTCTAAAAAAATCTAGCGTCATTTTATAGCACTTAATACGGTTCATTGGCACTAACTTTTATTAGTTTTAGGGATATTTTTTTTTCCCTTAAGGTGTTTCTTTAGTCTTGAAAATGTTTCTTAGGACTGGTTTCCATACAGCAGGAGAATAAGATTACTGATTACTATGTTATAGAATTCCAGGTCATTCTATGAAATCTTTTCAGATTAGATAAAGGTAATATCAGCAGAACTCCTGTTACATTCTATATTGGAAATCTTCATTCCTTTTAGCAGCTTTTCCTACTTCTAATTTGTATTCATCTGGGACCATAAAAGAAGCAACTATTTAGCTTCTGTGTCATTTGAAAAAGCCTGAGAGACCAAAGAAATACAATAGGAAAATCTCAAGTACAGCAATAAATTGTGTTTTACAGAATTTATAAAAGATTTCCATTTCCAATGTTACCAAAATTAAGTAATCTGCAACCAGGTTTTGGCTGATTTGGGAAGTTTTCTCTAGAGAAATATTCAATTCAGATGTGACCCTGCACTCTGCCTTAGCAAGAACAGAAAACAAGAATAGAATAAGATTTTCTGATCCTTTTGGTTCCCATCAAGACAGAAATACTTGTGGTATTTTGGTACTTCCTGCCAAAACTAGGATGTGCAAGTTTGAACAAATGAAAATTACAAACAAATCCAAAAAGATTATTTTGGATATAAGAAAGAAATAAGTAATTGCTTATGATAGTTGAACTGACTGATATGTCCTGTTTCTGTTTTGATGCTTGTTCAGATTAACTATTTATTTGTTTTTTTTCTCTGTAGATTATCCTTGCTCTGGGATGCTGGGTATGGTGTCTGGGCTCATTCCTGACTCTCAGATTACTGCATCTACTCAAGTTGATCGAAACTGGATCCCGGAAAATGCTCGCCTCATAACAAGCCGTTCAGGTTGGGCGCTGCCACCAACTACTCATCCGTATACAAACGAATGGCTTCAAATTGACCTTGGTGAAGAAAAAAAAGTGAGGGGCATAATTGTCCAAGGAGGCAAGCACCGAGAAAACAAAGTATTCATGAAAAAATTCAAAATTGGCTACAGCAACAATGGATCAGATTGGAAAATGATCATGGATTCCAGCAAGAAAAAGATAAAGGTAAGGAGGATTTTTAGCTGCACTAAAAGAAAGTTGCATTAAGAAAAAAGCTTGCATTAATTTTTTACACATCTTTCTCTGACCTTAGAAAAGGCACACAGCTGGGATGAAGCCGAGCAGGAGGACTCCTAGGGCAGCAACCCTGAAGGGATGCTGTGGGAACGGTACCATGCCTGAGAGCAGGAGCTGGCCTTCTGTGGCAAAGGTCTTGTTTATTCAACAGCTTGTTCAGACTTGATTTCTGACAAGGGTGGTGTGCCTCTGTGGCCCCTAGGTTACTGCAAAATCCCATGCAATGGTAATATGCAACACTGCCAAAAAAGTAGAGGTCCCTGTGCAGTTTTTCCACTGACACTGAATGAACTTATTTGAGACACTGAATTACTTTTCCTTTGCTTCTTTTTTGTCTGAGCTGTGGAATGAGAATGGTGTTATTTAACTCAATGGGGTACCTGTTGGATTTCTGAATTGCCTGTAGACTGCTTTGAGAGCTTCACAGGCTTTCTGTAACGGTCTGATACAAGTCCCTCCAAAAGAAAGTGATGGAGTTTTTGATGTCTTATCCCATCCCAAGTGAAAAGTACTATCATACTGTCACAAGTGAAGCATCTTGGAGGTTGCTTGGGAATAGAGGGCAGCTGGTTCATAGGTTCAGGCAGAAACTGCAAGACATTTACAGAGGAGGGCCACATGAATTGCTGAGTTAGATGCCAAGGAAAAGAAAATGAGTGTGGCCCAGAAAAGTTTCTGGGAATGTACCTATTTTGGTTTGTCTTTGAATGTATGCTTTTCAGGACATAAATTGCACTGAGTGTTTAGTTTATTTACCCCAAATCCCATTCATTAAGTCTTCCATCCCATTTTGGTATCATTGCTCATAAAGTGCATTTTTGCCTCAAAAAGCACAACTGTTTTTTCGTCCTCCTACCCTGTTCCTTGAGGAAACCAGTGGGCATGCACTCCTGTTCATGAACTGGTGCTGCAGTACTGGGATGATCAGGGAATCACATACCAAAATGTGCCCTCAAAAGGCAAATCGGTGTGATGCTTGGCAGATGGGAATCCTGAGAGTTGCTCCGTATCTCAGCTGCGTTAGTCTGAAAATTAGATGTAAAAGCTGTTTTGCCATATAGACTCATCCATTGGACAAACCTGTGTTTCCTTAAAGGAAGAGCTGAGTGGGCCCATGGATGTAGCTTTTCCAGGCACATTTGGTAAATATTGGACTTCATTCTCTCCTGTTTTAATCTCACTGAATATGTCTGCATTTTCTCACTTCTCATCACTTTTCATCATTTGTTTTGGGGATTAAAACTAAATGAATTCAGCCTTTGCAGTCAGCTCCTTTCTCTTGTTACCATGAGTTTTGACTTCATCATAAAGTGTGAAGAGAGTGTAAATCAACAATGGGATCTAACCACTTTCTTTCTAAAATAGATGTTGTTTTGACATGTACTTCTACACTGTGGCTCAACGAGGGAAAAAAATAATGCCATATGCTTTCAAAGCAGTGCGCCGTCTGCTGCATGGCGTTCTGTTTTCTAATACAAGCACTTGCCATCATTGTCAGAAGTTAGCAGTTTGACAAGAAAACTAGTGTGCTAACTAACGCACTGAGCCCATCCTCAGCTTTCATCACTAGCAGAAATTAACTTTCAAGATTAGTGCAATGGGGAGGGCTGGAATTCAAATCTCTTGTGGCATAATTATAATCCTGCTCAAAAATTCAAGACATTTAATAAACTTTCTTCTAAAACACAAGTTTTCTTTAAAGAAAATCAGATAAATCCTATGATTTGGGAGTCTGAGAGATTTAAAATGTTAGTACTGGCATGTAGTATTTTAAATGTAAGTGGAGCTGGGTGGGACAGAATGCTTATAATGAGTCACAGCAGGAATGTGGATTAGAAACAGCCCTGTTATATGAAATGAAACACATCATTTCACTTGGTTAAAGTCTTGACTTTCAATAAACAAACAACTGCATTTTAGGAAAAGAAAGAGCAATGACAAGCTAAACATAACAACAGAATATGTCCAAAGGATGACACATCACCTTGTTTCTCAACTTAGTCTTGTCATCCATGCCTGTAGCTCCTTTCACTAAGACAACAATAACTTTCCTCTGTGGCTGACCCAATTTCTGTTATTTTTGAATGTGCAGAAAGTTTCCCCTTTAGCCTACCTCAAGCACTCAAAGGAGTGAACATCACTCAAATCCTCAAACAACCACCCAGAACCCCATTTTCCTTTCAAGATACAATTTGTATTTCTTCTCCATAGTCTTATTCAAGCTTACTCCATAAAGTCATCTTTCTCTTTCATACTTCTTTCCTCCTTCCACTTACCTACTGATATTTTTGGGGGGGGGGTTTACACCTCCTCTCATCATTTCTGGTACAAGAAACTTCTGACTATCCTGCCATTTGGAACAACCTTTTTAGATTTTTCTGCCGTGTTTATTTTGATTTTAAAAGATATTAGGAAGAATTTTTTTCCTCTCATCAGTTTAGCTTCTTTTTCATTTAGCTATTATTTATTAAAACTTATCTTTGTAATGAAATAAAGCAATTTGTGACATAGCATGTATAAAAGACACAAAGTGAAGTTTTACTGTATACTCCTCTCTCCTCCCCCACAAAGAATATCAGTACGTGTTTTAAATGAACAGTCAAAATTGAATCACAGGCAGCTCTGCACTACAAAGGACAATGATTCAATATAATTATGATTCAATATAATTCTAGATGCCTATTGAATTCTAATGTCTATGTGTCAGTACTCCAGTACTGATGTCTTTTATAAAACAGTTTTCATTATAATATGTTGCTATTAAGACTACTATTAAAAAGGAAGCAAGGATTCCTCAGATACATGTGTCTGTCTACTTTTTACACATAAAATGGCATTCATTCTTTCTTATATGGTAGGTAGTTTTTCTGATCATTTGCACTATATTGCTATTCAAATATAATAATATGTAATTGCATGTTAATTAGATCTGACAGGCTATCTACATGTGAATTCTTGACAACTGTCTTCCAAGCACTGGCAGAACACCAGGTCAATCAGTGCCCCTTGAAGACACCTTGGAGGTACAATCTCCCCTAGGAAATAGGAGCAGAAACATTAATATCAAAATTATTTTTTTAATTTAGTTGGTCATAGTCTCCCACCATTATTGGCTTTTGTGACTGGCACTCTAACCAATGGCCGGAAGGGGTTGTGAACCATTGGTTCATAATACAGAGGTGCACAGTAAAAACAAGCAAGGCTTTTAGGACTGCACTGAAAATACAAGCAACAATCAGTTTTACCTATGCTGGTTTTGTGCTTTGGGAAATACAGCCAGCTTTCCCCATGGCCTCTGTTTTATCTGCCCCCAGATCAATAGGAGGAGTTCATTGCAGGTTGGGTTTTGTTCTCATCCAAAATGAAGGACATCTGGTGGTTTCTTCCTGAAGAAGGCTTCAGGCTTCGCAGCTATGAGTTGGAAGTATCTTATCAATAGCGCTCCTAATCCCAAATTTGAACTCCAGTTCAAAGAAGATGGTTTTTAATGTTTTGCCATTTAACTAATAAAGAAAAGTTGAAAATATTGTACTTTAACTTCATTGTTAACTACATCTTCATATTTTGTACATTAGAATATTCTCTACATGATATTCCGAAGTTATTTTTTACCATAAAATAGGGTAAAAATAACTCTTTTTGCCTACCTTGGGTTATAAACTCCTCATGGCAAGGACTGTTTCTTTGTACAGTTAATTCATTCTAAGGACCAGTCATCTCCATGGAGGCACCCGAGGTGTTGCTCTAAGCACAAATTATAACTTGTTCTATATGCAAAAGATCACTGACAAGAGAAGCTGAAGGTATCAAACGAATGCCATTGAGAGCTGCATTATGGCTGAAGAACCCAGAGTGCAACTCAGAGAAGAGATTTTTGTCTGAAATGTACATTTGCTGACCTGCCTTGCCCGTTAGATTATATTGCAGTTTTGTCAGGAAGCAGCTTTCTTCTTTCTTTCTTTCTTTTTATTCTTATTCAATAGCAGGCTCACTGGAAGAACTCTTGTAGCTACTGTTCCCGGAGTTTAATTTATGCCTTTTGAAATCACTACAACTTGTGAAACTCTGTCACTGGGGGAAATCAGATTTAAATTTTCTCTTGAATAGTTGGATTATTATTGTAACCACTTAAAAGGTGACAGGATCTTCACCTCAGCCATTTTTTTTCCCTGAGAAGTGTTGAAAATGTCAGCCAGTTAAACCCCAGATCAGAGCGTCATTTAAAAACATGTCTCATTAAACACTCAGCTCTTGTTATGACCCTGATGGATTGGTTGCTACTGAGTTTATGAAAAATGAAATGCATTACTTTTCCGAGAAGCTTTAACTATGTATTTTCCATTCTCATTTAGGACAGGAATGCCTGACACTTATTAAGCGGTTAGAATCTGGCCTACTGCTAGCCTAATTCAAAGAGCAGAGAATGAAGGGAAAGACATGAGTGTTGAAAATAGCTTTTTTTTTTTAACAAGTAGCATTTTTCATGCTTTGTAGACTTTTGAAGGCAACACCAACTATGACACGCCTGAACTGCGGACTTTTGAACCTGTATCGACGAGATTCATCCGCGTCTACCCTGAGAGAGCCACACACGGAGGACTGGGGCTGCGAATGGAGCTGCTGGGCTGTGAACTTGAAGGTAATTGCTCTGCTAGAGATGAATGCACTTTATTATTTTCATAAATACATTCTCCACTTAGACTACTGCTGAACACTGCTGTGTCTGTACAGGCAGCACGTCAGACTCTCGCTTCCGTGACTGCCATTAGTGCTGTTTCTTGGCCTAATCAGTTCCTTCTCTGCAGACATTTGAATATGCCCAAGGCACAAATATTATTCTTTCTCCCATTCCTTTGTTGAATCACAGTGATATTCTCCACATGGTTTTCTGTTCCCTTAAGCAGCCTTATGATTATACTTTGGAGAAGCATAGAGCTATTAGGAGAGAATAAAGACAGGAATTTATATTTTATGTTACGTGATACAACACTGGAATGGATGTTCTCTGAGAATGCAGAGGGAGCTTTGCACTAAATATAGCAATTATGTCCCTTGCTCCTTCAAAGGACATGAAAATCACACCAGACACTATGGTGGGCAACGATTACTTGGCTGGACAGGCTCTGTGCTGTTCCTTTTGGGGTGCAGAGGGGGCCTCTTTGTTCCTTACCAAGCTTTAACTTTGCAAGAGTGTGTAGGAGATGAAAGACCTGGAAAAGCAGTTTAGACATTTATCCTTGGACTGTGACATGAAGTCCAGCTTTGATTCTTGTTATATAAACAATAATTATTTAACTTCATAGATAACTACAGATAACACTACATGAATTTCACAATTTTATACGATGGATAATGGTATAGTGGCACGGCTTATAAACCACACAGCTGAACAATACGCAGAATAACAAACCATGTTATTCAGGGTTTCATATGATACCTCATATAGAAGTAACTGAACAGGCTCCCAAGATGAATGGAACTGACTGCTCTGCCTCCATTTCTTTCTCACCATTTCTCCTCCAAGGCGGAAGAGTGGGAGGCATTTGCTGTGAGAACTGATGAGTTCTGTGTTGTTTTTTAGTGAAGGCCAGATTGAATAAGTGTGCTTTTTACTTGGCCCGGAAAGTGGGGAGGTTAGAAATACTTCTTAGTTCCTGCAGGAAGTCCTCATTTCCTGTGGGAATACTTAGTTCCTGCAGACTATTGTGCTACTTGCTCAGAAAAAAGAAAACCCAGCACCTGCCTCATGTACACTCACAACCTGTGGGCAAAGTCCTTCAGCCACAGGGCTCCTGTAGCCACCTAGACATCAAGAAGCAAGTCTGTGGACCACCTTACAAGAACACATTACTCAGTGAGATGGAGGAGCCAAAAAGGAGACTGACCAGGCAAAACACCTTTGCTTTTAGGGAAACTGCAGCAGCAAGTACAATTTTTCCCTGGGACGCATCTACTTGCATTTGTCTTTCTGCTGTGGTGTACTTTTGAAGAGTGGTCACCTGTAGGTCACCCATGGACAGGTGAGGTCAATTCCCATTTTACCCGTGGGAGAAGCACTATAAGAAAATTTTGTTGTATAACTGTATCTTAAGGAGGGATTTGAATGAAGAGAAGTCACTTGAGATTTACTGAGAAGGAAAGGAGTTGAGCTGAGAAAAGAATCATGGAGGTAGGCACAGACAGGAGTAGAAATCAGCTGTCCAGCAGTAACGAGCAAGGGGAAGCTTAGTGTGCTCAAAGCATCCCAGAGGGGCTTATATGAAATGATGGCAGAGATGTAGGCAAGCTGGAGGCTATACAGGGGCATGAAGATCAAGATAAGAAACTTAACTCAATGTAGAAAGGTAGAGGGAGCTCCCAGAGGGGTTTTTAAAGAGATGTGGGGAACAGACGCTCTGCATAATTCATAATAGGTACAGAAATGTTTCTTTAACTAGGGCTAGATTTTACCTGTAAAGCATAGGTTAGGGTCCTAAAGAGCCAAGTTTCATCCCAGAATATAGCTACTTCAGAAACTACCATCCCTCCTGACATTTTCAGGCCAAGAAGTCAGTGCTTAAGATCTTATGTGGCCAGCAGGCTCTGGAGGCAGTGGAAGGGTAAAGAAGAATCCAAGAAAGGGATGCATTACTGCATAGCTTATAATGAGAGTAAAACATTGTTAATGAAAATAACAGTAGGTGAGAACAGACAAAAGCCTGGATCACATTCCCAGTCTGGTTATCTTAAGCCAGGGAACTATACTTGCAGCATAAAACATAAACCTAAACATAACACCAAGTATCTGCATTCTGATTTTCCAGATGTGGTATGTTTTGCAGATACGGGGGTATAGATATATTTTCTGGCATCTTGCACAAATCTCAAGCTTTTAACTGTAATGACAAAGGTCAGACTTTTACTGGTTATGCAGCAGCTACCGGAAAGTCATCACCAATGAGAAGCAAGCAGGTGGCCAGGAGGAGTGACTGACATCACTGATGTCTTATTTATAACTTCAGCAAAAACAAAAGAAACTCCTTCCAGATCTCCTCATTGAGCACAAAGTGATTCTACATCACACTGCCTTCCTGCCACTGTTACCAGGGCTCTGCTCAGACATTTCCTCTCCTACATGTGCTCTGCAGAGAAGTTTCTTCAGCAATGTGGTGGGTGCTGGAGAAGTACCACCTTGAGCATGCACCCCTCCTGCTCCTCTGTACAGGCCCACTCACAGGCACTTTGGCCTGCAATAAAATGATGGGTTTTCTACCCCTCCCCAAGCCTCCCGTTCTGCCTTGCCAGGCTTTCACTCTTCATCGGTAGGAACAACAAACACTCATCAGCCAGTGAATAGACAGTCCCGGGCTTTGCTGCCCAACTCCGCTCGGCCCTTGAGCTCAGATACAGCAGAGTGCCTTGGCACAAGGAGGCAGAACAGATATGTCCCATTGCAAAGAAATACTAACTAACCTGCAAAGTGCAGTTGCTCCTTTCCTCAGATACAACACGTGAAGACAGCATATGGTGCTCATCAAAATGTTACTGCCAATTGCATGCTGATTCTCCAGCACACGTCTTAACTGAATGACTGGATTTTGTTTCAGCTCCTACGGCTGTCCCTACCGTTTCCGAAGGCAAGCCCGTGGATGAGTGTGACGATGACCAGGCAAACTGTCACAGTGGCACAGGTGATGACTACCAACTGACAGGTGCAGAAACCATCCTCATTCCATTGCAGCTTCATTGTAGCTCATATCCATTACCAGTTATCAGCTAAACATTTGCACTGATTTAATCACTCAACATAAATGGACATTGGTATGCAGTTTGTATTGTCAGTGCTGTCAAAACATAGGCATCTGCCTTTTACATATGACAATACTTTTGATTGTTTTCTCAGCTATGTAATTTTTGAAGCAAATAATAGTGACTAGCTGGAAGAGAGGGCAAATTTTTTGAGCAGGAATTGTGTCTAATCAAATGTCCTAATCAAACTTTCTCTTATTAAGAAAAAAGCTGGACAAACCTTTTGAGGTTTATTGTCTGAGACTGAAGAACTCGAAATGAAATATTGTTTAGGTTCAAGATACATATACGCTTCCATACCCAAAATTTTGTATAGGACTCAAATCTCAGCGCCAAACCTTTCCCAGACAGAAACAAAGCAGATTCGTTTCATCAAAGCATACTTACACATAGACTGCCAGAAGTATTTCCATGAGCTTCCCCACCAACACTGCATTACAGCCACAGAGGGGCTGATGTTCTTCAAGCTGCCATCACTAGCAGAAAATAGGAGGGAGAAACATAACATAGTCTGCATCTGGAATGGAGGAAGCTTGCTAGTTTTCATATTCTTCCACTTTTGCACAGAACCACTGTCCTTCTGAGAGAGCTGACACTGCACCACTACGTTTTTGATCTCTTCTTGGAGGTCACTTGCTCCACAAAGCTCTGGGCCTGTTTGATGAGATCTTCCTGTAGCAGATCTATACATCTACAGTAATTGAGCTTATTTTTGGACACAGTGACACAAGTTATTTCATCACTGCTCCCTGGTGTGCTTATCTAATAAATGTTTATTGCTTCTTATATCCATGATATAAAATAGCATTAAAATCTGGCAATAGCTGTCCAAGAGGGCACTGGGAAACCTTAGGTAAGAGATTGGCTTTTTGGAAGCAGCCAAGTAGAACATCCGACAGCAGATACAAATGAAAGTGCAGTTTCAGCATCAAACCCTTTCTGAGCTTTACCAATGTCTCCTGTAAATGCATGTTGCAAATCATAAATCGAAAAACAATTCTTGAGTAGAAAAGACACCGCATGGTCACTGTCACTGCTTTTCAAATCAGTGTCCCAGATGAATCTTATTCTTTTTGAAAACAGCCATGCAGGGAGTCTGATAAAATAGTCTGTATTGTGTTAAGGTAGCTCAGAACACTTTCAATGTTACTAAACATTGTAATTGATTTATTTTTCTGAAAGGAAACAGCCAGGTAAGGAAGCACTGGGGCTTCCTGCAAAGCCCTACACTGAGGGCTGGCTTGCAAAGCCCAATAGGTAGAAATATATTTCACATAGATGGAGGCTGTGTGAGGGGAAGGAGACAGATATATGCAAGCACCTTCTCTGTTCACTCATAGTCTCTGCACTTCAGGGAGCTCAGGACTGCATCCCACATGTCCCTTAGGGAAAGCTTATTGAGCAGAAGAAACTCCCTCTGGCAATTTTTGCAGGTTGTGCTTAGGGAGCAGTTTATAATCTCTAAGACAAAGGAACAGCCACCGGCTTTCCTGAGCACCAGCTCTTTTGGGGAACTGAACCTATTTCAGTGCTAAAATTGAAAATGACTACATTTCCCTTCTACAAAAGTGCAGACGCTTTAGTATAATTTATTACTATACCGCCTAGAAACCCTGAGCAGTGCATGCCCAGTTGTTCTGGACACTGTAGAAACGCTGCATTGTATGTATGATGTTACATGTAACACTAAAATGCACAGAAGTGATTTTACCAATAATTTCAGTGTAAACATTCTTTTCTTCCTCCAAAATGCGTAGAAGGAAAGTATGTAAATCTCGTGGCCCGTTAAGGATAGCAGGGCAATGCAGAGGGGATGTCCTCAGTGCCTTACCCTCTTTTATCCACTCCTGATGTGAGTGTGGCACCCGCATTCTCATGGGGACGACAGTTAGAGTCACTTCCCTGATAGCACTTGCACATATGTGAGTATCACAATGAAGCCTCCCTTGCAATTAACTGTAATTGTGCTGTAGGCCAGATTCCTTCCTGCTCTATTTGGACCCCATACAGAGCTACTCTATTTGCGTGGCTTATAACATTTCCCATCAGATCATTCTCACAAACATAAAGCTGATATAGCTTGGGCATTCATTCTCATTGGAAGTCATCATAGTCATCCTTTCTATAATGCTTTAAGCACTTGCTTGCTGGAGAAAAGAAAAGCCATTGACTGGTAATCAGCACCCCACTGTGCATTTATAATTGTGCTAATTTACTTTTTGTTTCCTTTATCAATATGAGGCTTGCTTTAAAAAGTCAAGTATTTTAAAAATATCAATTAGTGAGCTTAGGAGAGGGCCATGACCCCACTCACCTCTTGTTCATCTGCTTGAAGAAGAAGACAGAGGGGAAGTCCTTAATTCCTCCTGCTCTTTGAGACACAAGTGAAACCTGCCTTAGACTATAGCCTAAAGTTGGGCAATTCCCGTGCACCTCTCTTGTGAGCTGGTCTCACAACGCAGCTGTGAAACAACGCACAGGGAGGACCCAGCGTGGCAGGGGCTGGAGGACCTCACATCCCTGATATGAGAAACAACATGCCATGGGTGAATGCACAAACTGGTGACTATTAGGAGATGCTACAGAGATCAGTCGCTGACTTCCCATGTAATTTGGAGCAAATCACTGTCTATAAAATGAAGGTGGCCACAGGGACATGGTGAGGATTCATTAGTTGGTGTTTGCAAGGACTCCAAAGATATACAGCTTTATTTAAGAATGCGTTCTTGTTTTCTTTTTTGATAAAGGAAACCAGATCTTTAATGTCATATTTTTATGCTTAAGCTCACATACTCAGTTACCTACATGTCTAATAAAGATGGTAATACTTCAGATTTATATATAGGATATTTCTAATGACTGCTGTGTCCTTTGTTGTGTCCCATGTATCATGATATGCTTAATTTCTTTTCCAGGTGGTACTACAGTGCTGAATACAGAAAAGCCAACAGTAATAGACAATACATTACAACCAGGTAAAAAAAAGATTTTTCTTATTGAAAACATAATAAATTCCATACCCAAATTTCATGCCAGATACAAAATAATGAATTGCAGCACTTCCTGACTTCTCATTCCCTAAAAGTCTCTGAAGTAAAGAAGCATCTGGTCTCTCAGCTCTGTACAGTAAATATTTTATTCCTTTCATCCACATGTAGACACAGCAGAGAACAAGATTTCCTTCTGCATCAGCAAATGCCAAATGCTGACAAAATTAAACTAACTTAATCACACAGTGCACTCTGTTTAAATGTGGCATGTCAGTGACACAAAGTGTGTTTGCAAACTCCGGGAAAACAAAAACAGAGCTACACAGGCCCACTCACTATTTATATCCCTGGTTTTACAAAACTAAGACAAGTAAAGTTTGCCAGTTTTCTCCACCAGGGAGCTGGCAGTTTTACAATATTGTTTTCTAGCAAGTTTTCTCAAAATGGAGTTACATAAGCTGCTACCATGAACTTGAAAAGGGAAAAACAAGTTGTGGCTGGCAGCAGGTCCTTTTTACTTAATCAATAGAATAACTAGCAGCTTTTAAAATCCTTAGTTTGCTGCTTCCACAGCTTTCATACCATTTTTTAATATCCTGTACAATTTACTGGGAGTGGGGGAGAGGATAGATTTGGGCAGAAAACCCAAACTCCAAAAACTATGAGCACCAGTTTAACATGCTTTGCATTAATAACTGTGGAGCGGTAAAGAGGTCAGTTTTCAGTTACTCCCATTTCCTCCATTAAAGTACGGTCAGGCACAGTCTTGCCAGTGATTTATTAACAGGGTGGGTAAGTGTTTATCATTGTTTCCTCAACCAAGTGACACAATCCGCTTTTGCTTCAAGTAAAAAAATGGGACTAATAATGCAAAAGTTTCCTAAAGGACACTGATGGTGTCGACCTGATTAAGAGATAGAGCTAACTTACCTCAGACATTGTTCCCACCCTCGGCCTCTGCGTTCTGATGTTGCAGAGGCGAGTGCTTTTACTCCCCTCAAAATTTGTCTCCAGGGTCATCCAGTTGGCTTAGTCAGCATACGCTATTTCTGGCTCTGCCCTGCTTTATGAGCAGAGGGAGATTGTGGAGTGCCGGTGCAGCGAGAAACACGACGGCAGGCCGGCCCGCCGTGGCGGGACACCTCTCCACGCTGCTCTCCCACAGCCAGCGTTGCTGAAGGGCCGGAGGGCTGCTGGTGATCCCACCGTTCGGAGAGGGCTGGGGGGTGCAAAGGAATAAAGGATGCTGTGCAGTGGTTTTAGAGTAAAACACCTTAATATTTATGTCTGAAATGATCTTTTAGCTTTCTATTTTGCTGAAACGAAGGATTTTTTTAGTGTTTGTAACTATCTTCCTGCATTTAAACAAATTGCAGATTCATAAAGTGCCTCTGTGCAATGCAGTTTTCCTCCCTCCTCCCCAGTGCCGGTTGCATTTACAGGTTGTGTTTAATCCCTTTGGCTTGGGTGGGACTCTCCAGTCATAGATTGACTGTTTCTGCCAGAGATTAAGATATCCTCATTTTCTCTCCTTACTTCCCTCCTGCACCACCTTTGCTTACTCCATGATGAGCCAATTTTTTTCTCTAGTAAAGGAGTTTCTGAGGTTCCCTTCAGAGCATGCCAATGTTACTTCCATGCATTGTGCTGGTAGGAACTGTTTCCTTCCGGGGAATAAGGGACAAGTTCACATCCCAAACTCCAGGCTCCCACATGGCAGCACATTACAAAGATCATAGATAGAGATCAGTCAGATGCTAATAAATAAGAATAAGGTTTCCAGAATCTCCAGTTTAAGACATAAAGGTTTCCAGCTGCTTCATAATCCCTCACTGAAAACCAGCCAGAAAACTCCCAAAAAGGGGCAGACAGAAATTCCTCTCAACACGGGGAAACCCCTCCTGGCATGAAGGTGGTGTAAGCATTTCCTTTTGCATGGTGGGGCATGGGTGGACCTAGCTGGCACGATGAAGCACATCAGAGCAAGAGGCCATGCAGCAGGGAGCGAGAGTCTGCTACAGCAGCCACAGATAATGTCGTTCAAACTGGCCTTGAAGTTACAGAGCTGCTCAGGGCCCCTCCAGCTGGCTGAGGATCAGTGCACTCCAGCTCTTTCAGCTATTCTCAAGCTGAACAAGGTATGAATTTAACACACCAAGGACTGAGCCTTCAGCTTCAGCCTTAATTCCCGCTAAGGGCTGGTTTAAGATGCTAATACACCTTGAGGTAAATGGTGAACTCCAAGCCAAAGAGCTGTTCCAGATCAGTTGCAGATGCAGGCTCCAGTGGGTAACGCTGCATGGGCTATGCCGTGCCAGTGCTGGCCACAGCAGCTTGTGCCACAGTGATTCAGGACAGAGATTTACCAGCCCTCTCAGTAGCAGCCCCTGCCATGGCGCAGGTACTTCCACAATAGGTGCTAGCACCATGTATTGCTGTCCTCCTGCCTGCATTCAAGCTTGCAAACACCCCTAATCTTGTTATCCCAGACTAACATGCTTGTGTGTGTCAAAGCCTGAGATTATCCTATTCCAACCAGCTTTCATACACTGGAAACAGTTAAGAGCAAATAGCTGGAAAGCCTCCATGTATAAACAAGCTTTCCATCAAGGAGACTTTTACAGTTCATTTCAAGGGGACTGAATTGTAAGAAAATAAAAAAGAATCATTATTTCAAACTGCTAAAAATGTTCAAAGGTTTTGATTTTTTTTAAGAGAGGATCTACTTTCTTCCTCAAACTTAAAAAGATGCCTTTAACAAATCTGTCTGTCAATGTAAATACCTTTAAGGCCTCAGTCCTAAGAGTTACCAACATCTAGTCTTTTTGAACACATCTTTTTCAATTCCAAAGGACTATTTGAAATGCTTGACTCTTAGCTATTTACATACAGAGCAAGCTGTTCATTTACATTATGTGCTCTCAGCATGTAAGCTCAGTCCTTTGTAAAGCAGACTGTTCAAGAAGTATCTTGTTTTTCACACATGTAATAGCTATTTCAGAAAAATATAACTAAGAAATCCTGAGGTTAAAATCTATGCTAAGAAATAATTTAAAGGTAGAATAGGTCTGATTCGCATTTACGGTGGGACAACTTTGCATCAGTAAAGGGATATTAAAGCAGTTAAATTATCATTTACTATCATTTAAGGTAATTCTGTGCTGCCAGCATAAGTGGTATAAAAAGGTGAAATGCAAATACAAATCAGACCCAATATACTACTTTGAAGTGGTCCAAATTATGTTTGTAATTTCCCATTTTACTGTTGATTTACCCTTTGGCAAGAGCATCCTGTAGAGAATTTTCATAGCATCTTTAATGCCATCATGCTCCTTCTTGCCTCTTGTTGGAGGAGTTATGAAAATATGTCAAAGTCTGTGGGCCACAAAAGATTAATGGACTTGCAAGAAACTCACTCAACTAGATTTTCAAATGACTTTCTTGTTTGTGTGCAGTAGTGGTTCCAGCTGTGAGCAAGATGTGGTCAAGAAGCACAGCTGTTGGTCATTCTTTGAGAGGATAAATCTGTTTTAATTCAGTATCACGTACCCTACATTTTGAAAAAGGCATATGGGATTTTGTCACACCTCCCTCTCAGATTCTCATCTGAACTGCTGCTATTTGGTTACATAATAGCTGGTTTTCTTCATCCTCTCAATACATACAAACCCAGAGATCAATCACCTATTGGCAGGAGAATTATCCTAGCAGAGGAATGGGCCAGCGCTGCAGAGGGAGCCCACCAAATGCTACTCGCCCCTACTTTCCTTCCTTCCACCAGAGCTGCCAAGCTATAGTTCAAGGACAAAGAAGAGGACAGATTGCCTGTAGCTTACTGTGAGCTACTGTATCAGCCCCCTGGGACCTTTAATAGAAGTGTTGAACTATTCTGTCTTTTGCTGGGGCAGATCCATTGTCCATACAACTAATGAACCTATCCTGATGCTACAAGTGTCTATTATTAATTTGCTAGCAGGTCTATTTTTTCTTTTTATGGGTCCCTGGGAGAAGCATTGGAAGAGACATGAGAACAGACAATAAGAGATGGCATGTTTAAGGAGCCCATAAAATAAGAGCACTCTGAAATGCCTTGCCTTTGACCTTCAGTCCCGTTGCTGTGATTGTCTAAGGAATATATTAACACAATCACTTTTAAGAAAACAATAGGAACCTAGCAAGAAATAGCTAACTGAGAGCAGGTACTGGTCAAATCCTGCTCAGTTTCAGGGGATTCTCATTAACTTCTGCATGGAAAAGAAGTTCATTTTTATGCTACACCATGCTGTCTGTGAGACCAAAGCCAAGGAACACAGGCATGGCCAAAACATATCAGACTTGGGCTCTTTGCCAATTTCCTGGACTATATATTTCAAATGAAAGTGTAAGAAATTCTTTATTAGATGGTGCTGTGAAATATAGCTCTGCTGTGAAACTCTCCTTCTAATCCCAATGTTCAGAGCTGGCTTCAGACCATGAAGCAAAAGGCTTTTGTCACTCCCTGCACTTTAGAATTAACAATTAAATTCTGGATATTTTCCTTATCCATTTTAGTGTCCAGTTCTCTTTGAATTGTGTTCAGCTTTAGCAGCATTTGAGGGAAGCAAGTATCGCTCACATCATATGAGAAATTTTTTTCCTTTGATCCGCATTGAACTTCACTGGATATCTCACAATTCTCAGGCTATGAAATGGAGAAAACAGAATATTGTAATCTTCCTTCTCTGGATTCTTCACCCATTTACATATTTCTCCTGTGTCTTCTGCTATTTATTTTTATTCAGAGTTGAACAATACCAGTCCTTTCAATCTCTTTGTGCTACGTGCTCATTTATGCTGTGTGATATCTTCAGATTGATGTGATCTATCTACCACTGTTCTCCTTTCTTGTGGTTTGAATACCACACAGGCTATCACTAGCTTTGCATGATATAATCCTTCGGGATTAATAAGATTAATTTTGTTTTACGTTTTCTAAGACCTTTTCTAAAGTTCTGTTTCATGGCTCTGATGTCAAAGCCATGCAATATAGCTCTCCCTAGGCCTCCTTGGCAATGAAAGGCTATTTTTCACGAACTTAAAACCCTTTAATTCATTTCAATGTCACTCTGTTTCTTTAAAAACTCCCCTTGATTTTCAGATGTCCCCTTTCGGGCAAGATGTCTTTGATCATGGCCCCATTGTCTAGAAAAAAAAAACATATACTGAAGAAAGAAACATAATGGATTGCCTTTCTGCACTCATGTGCGCACAGGCTGAGTTCTGCTTCTTCAACGTTTTGAGCCCAAAGAGGGATTATTCACCTCAATCTGCCCCTTTCCTAGAAAGGGCTAGGGTCCTCCAGGAAACGTTTTCTCCACAGTGAATTCCTGTGCCAGACATTATCTGTTTAATTCATTTGTTCCCAGCTAGGATGCATATTCGTGACACTGTGGAGCAGACCCCCTTGGAGGCCAGCGGGAGGGAGGGGGGAGGCAGGCGGGATGGGGCAGATGAAAGGCGGGAGCCAAGAATGAGGGCTCAGTGCGGAGAGATGCCACAGCACAGTTGAGGTACTGACAGGCGGAGGAGAGGGGCAGGAGCTGCCGTACGCTCAGACCTCTCTGCTGACAGAAAGAAATGTTCTAGGGGCCAGAGGGGAGAGGGCACAGCGGCTGCAATGCAGGAATCCAGTGAGCTGAGTTAAAACTGTGTCTGGGAGCAAGGACCCGCCAAACAAGGACACAGCAGGCAAGGAGAGAATGATAGATGAACCCTTTTTATATCCATTCTGTCCCAACCTACTCACCTGAGGCTTTCTCTGTGTTGATAAAATGATTGTTCTAGTTTACTTGCCATTAAAATCTAGGTTGTGAGTTCAAAAGCCTTTCCAGTCTTCCCTGGGCAGCTCACTACGCGGAGGAGGTCGTTGCCTCTTCAGACTGGAAGAGCTCCACCTCAAAGGTCTGGCCAGCCACAGGTCCCAACACACTTCCCATATTTCTCCATATTTTCCCACAATAAACAAAACACATTCTAGGGGCTGCATTATCTTTCCTGGCTTTTTTTTCTATAATGGGCAAGAAAGCAAAAGAACACAATTCTTCCCCCAGAGCTGATACTGATGGGAGCACAGAGTCCTTTGTTCTTAGTTCATACTTGCACAAAGCACCTCATTAAAGTAAACCTAAGTTATTCCTTTAATAAGGCGTGAGTCATGCCTGAGAAAAGACTTCAGGATTTGGTCACATTGCTGTGGGAAGGCTATTGCTCTACTGGGAGTTGTCATTGCTCAAGGTGAGGTAAAGGTTCATACCAATGGGGTAGGAACCAAAAGCCCAAAAGATTCCAAACTGCTTCTGAAAATAAGAAATGCAAGGGATTTATATGCTATCTTTGTATAATCTTTCCATTCAAATTCCAAGTTCTATTGAAGAAAATAAGCTACTATGTATTAAACCTTTGGGCAGAATTTAAGAAAAGCTGAAAACAAGATATGATCTCATCCTGACCATAATACCAGACTTCCCTTGTTTTACGTGGAGCTTGTTTTGAAGCTTATTTTGAGTTCATTTGGCAATCAGCCACATTTGTCCCTTTTCCGTCTCAATTTGTCCATTTCAATGCTGCCATCTTGTGGGCCTACTTAACTGTCTGGAAGATGCTGAAATAAGTTCCTTACTGAAGCCATGTACTATACATTTCACCAGAAATCCTCTCCTGCCAAGGACATTCCATTAGTGTTTCTGCCCTTTCTTATTTTTGTCCAAATCTTATTGTGAGTTGCTGCAAAACGTTGCACAGTTATGGTACAAATAGATATTATCAACCAGCAAGTATATCTGATAAGTAAGCCAGAGCTTTCTTTTTGAGTCATATATGTTACTGTACAGTTACCAGCTAATGTGGGCAAATCAGAAGAATTAATCTAACCACAAAAAAATCCACAAATATGGGTCATAAAGAGACAAGAAACAACCACATCATTTACTAGAAATAGTCGTTCTTCATCTGTTTCCCAGCAGAGCTGCTCTTGCTATATCTTCTCAGAGTTTCAAGTAGGAACAGCTCTGTTAATGGTCAAATGCATGCATTCGGTTTCGAAGTACAAAATTTGAATTATGCAATTAATAATCACATTTTGTCCCTCCTTTTCCCTCTTTCCCTGCAGAGCTGCCACTATATAACTTCAACTGTGCCTTTGGCTGGGGATCCCAAAAGACTTTGTGCCACTGGGAGCACGACAACCAGGTGGATTTAAAGTGGGCAATCCTGACCAGCAAAACTGGGCCGATTCAAGACCACACAGGTAATCATGAGTTCATGACTTAGCCATTTTACATGGGAAGAGGTTGTTCTGTTTAATACCAACATGCCTTCCAAAACCAGAGGAGAATGAATTATACCTGAAATATGTAGAGTCTCAAAGATGATTCTCTAGGCAACCTAACCCATTATATGTAGTCACAACTGACCATAATTGTCCTTTTTGTTGGGGAATAAAGATCATTTATTGTCAGGAATTGAAGATGCTGCCTTCTCCTGACTTGCCTGTGGATAACCACCATCTAGGGTAGAAAAAATCTGAATGACCAAATATTCTGCAAATATCATGTACCAAGTGACCATACAGTCATAAACAAACCTCACATTGTTCCTGTTTGCAGTTACAGGGACTGCCCACCACAGAAAGCTGTTGTAAGTGAAACTTCCCAGATGGATGTATTTTCATGCCCTCCTCCTCTCCAGCAGGAGTTGGAGATTATAGCCATCCCTTCGCTCACACATAGTTTTTCCAGAAATATCACCCTGGGAAATTGATTGGTTGGTTTTGTAGTATCGAACTCATGGCTCTGCATAATTAGGCAATAAATATGCTGCTGGCTAGTTGCGAAGGGAGGGCGCTGCATGACCTGCGCAGCCTCTCGCTTTAGTGTTCTCTCTTGCATACGTGCAGATTAATCAAATGTGTTGAGATGAATCCCCCTTCCCACTTCTGCAACCCCTTTGCCTAATGAGAATGACAAGGAAATTAGACAAAATTGGACTTTTTACATTCTGAGACACTTTCAATTGAATCTTAAGACAAGTACAGTAGTTTCAGGGAAAAAAAAACTTATAATACTTTGACTATAAATGGCATTGTACAAATAAATGGCATCAAATTAACTAAATGCAGTTAGCTGAAGTGAAGGCTGTAATGGTGGAAAAATTGATGTAAAGTGAAATGGCTCAGTAGGATCTGACATTGAAAGGAGGTTAAAAGCTATGTTAGCCAGAGACTGACAAAATCTAAAAGGCATGCATAAGTAAAGCTCTAATTAAGACAATGAAGACAGAGTTCCTGACCCAGCACTGCAATAATATTCTGGAAATGAGAGCTATCTGCACTTTGCCACCAAGGATTATAGAGAGACTGAACCTGTCTTCAATCAAGAGATGAAGAAATTATATTCTTCAAATGAGATTTTGTTGTTTCCGCTAGGCCCTGCTAGTGCAGACGACTTATTTGTTCCATTAGCTGTAGCTTCAGCAAGTCTTACAGGCAGCCCCTTTTGCTCCTTACTGCACTAACTTTCAATATTTTCCAAAATTTTCCTTCAACTCTAAGGGCACCTTCACCTGCCAGGTTTGCCATTCACCTGCCAGCAGGTATGGAATGAGTGGGGTGGGTGTGAACGCAGACCACAAGCAGTCTGAATGGCACTGCCGTCCCAGATAAGCCCCTCAGTGTCACCACTACACAGCAAGGCCATCCTATATATTGGGAGAACCGCGATGAGCAATTCCCAGGCATATCTTGCTCTCAGCTGTACTTGTATAAAGCTGAAGAAACTCCACAGAAGTGATCTTCGACAGCAATTTCTTTAAGACGGCAGGATATGCTGTATGTCACTTCAAATTATACATGTTATGATTAAATCTGGCTAGAGTTAGGTCTTCCAACTGAGACAGCCATCCTAATGCTGTGATTATTTTTCTTTTTTCCTCCCTTTGGATTTCCCTATCACCATTCTTTGATGAGATTTGCACATGTTGTGCTGCCCTCTGCACAGAAGCAAAGCTGGAAAGAACATATAGGCACAAGCACTGCTGCTGAAGAAGCTGGACAAGATGTTACTGCAGTAAGACAGAAAAAAGGAAAAAAAAAAAGCCTACTTTTTTTGGCAATTTAATATGATCTTCCCTTATAAAATTCTTTAAAGACCAGATACTTCCACATGCATATTGGCCAGGATACCTCTGACTGCCCACAGAAAAATCCAAATAAAAGAAAACACCCTTCTCTCCTGTTAGAAGAAATATTTCCCTTTCTCATTTATTAGGCCCACTCCTTCCAACCACTGGGTTTAACCCACTCCTCTTTGTTCCCGGTCTACCTTTTATGACCCTGTCCTTCTTATACTTCCCAGAGTGGCAATGCTCATCTTCCCTTCTTCATTGGTCCACAACTATACCATTACAATCCAGCAAATCTGAATTATACGTTATTTCAAATAAAATTCAAGAACATCATGTATAAGCAAAGACCAATGCTGATAAAACATCACCCTTCCAAAATATCTTATTTCACCTCTTTTTACTTTTCTTTTGTTTAAGCATTGGTATAAACAGAGATATATATACTTATTTCAGCATTTGAGAAATAGTATTTGTTATTATTACTTTTCTCCTTCCTACTTTCAAAATAACTTTATACCAATGCCAAAAAATGCTATCTCCATCCTTTCGTGCGAGTGCATTACACATGCAATCTATTCTTACACACACCAGGATGAACTTCATATTTTTCCATCATAATTCTCTGCAAAGGAGCTGATCAAAAGCTGACTGGTATGGATGCCTGACTGGTGTAAATCAGAAGCACTTCTCTGTAGTCAGTATCTTACTTAGCAATTTTCTGTTACCAAACTAATCACACTCCCACATGCTTCTTTCCCAGTGTGATTAAGCAAGTAATTTCCCCAGTTAAGGGCATTAGGTATTCAGATTTCAACATGTATAAATCCATTACGTTCTTCAGAAAATACCAGCCATAATCTTACTTTTTCAGGAAGTGGCTCACAAATATACGGAGCCCAGTATGTTCTTGCCAAAATCAAGGGAATAACTCTGGCAGCGTTTGTGACAACGCTCAGACTCTGGGAGCACTGTGTAGATCTCAGTCCCTGATCTCTGACCATGGCTGTTCAAAGCTAGTTTATCCTCCAGTGTTCTTCCCATTCTAATCTTGCCTTCTCGAGCACAGATTACTTTAAACAGAGATTAAAAATAGCTCTTTGCACAATTAGTGTAGAGTAGGCCCTGAGGGATTTCTGTCTAGCCTGCTGAACTAGGGCTGGCTCTCTTCAGGAGCTGCATGCTGACTAATGGAGCATACGCTGTCACACCAAACATGCTTTTGCCTCCTTCCTTGAGCAAAAGAAAATGCCTCGTGTATGCCATGTAGTGAACATCTTGTTACAGTTCACTCTCAGCACAGCATCCCAATGAACAGCAAAGGAGACTGCCAGAAGAAATAAACTCTCCTTAGAGCCCATCAGCTTTCCTAGAGCTCCCAAACCAATGCCTCTAACCCTCTTGGTTGTGAGGCTTGGCCCATCAGCATGGAAAGAAAGCAAAATGATCGGGGGTGGTTGGGGCTTCTTAAGTAAACAAAGAATATGGAAGCTGGTGGCTATTCCTAACACAGTCCTTCTGTCACAGTAGGAGATGGCAATTTCCTTTACTCGCAAGCTGACGAAAGCCAGAAAGGGAAAGTCGCCCGACTGCTGAGCCCCGTGATTTACTCACAGAACTCTGCCCACTGCATGACTTTCTGGTACCACATGTCCGGTGCACACGTCGGCACCCTGAAGATCAAACTGCGGTACCAAAAGCCGGACGAATACGATCAGGTGCTGTGGACCCTGAGCGGGCACCAGGCAAACTGCTGGAAGGAAGGACGCGTTCTTCTTCACAAGTCTGTGAAACACTATCAGGTGAGCTTGGCCGCTCCACACTGAGCTAACACAGTCGAGGCCAGTAAGACCTTGCTGGTCATGGTTTATATACCCTAGCAGAAAATGTCACTGAAGGATTTATGTAGACAGTATTATACCTACAGATGAGGTGCTGTTGCTATGACAGTAATAATAGTGGCATATTTCATGGTATCTCAGATGACAGTGATACAAGCAATTTGTTATCGAAGGCCAAATAAATGGTTTAGAAATCATTTCTCATGTCACAAAACTGCATCCTTGCCACAGTTCTGCTGCTGGTGTAAAAGTCTTTAATGAAGTTATGACATTCTATAAATGCACATTTGCATATGTAAGTTCATAAAGACGTGCAGTGCAGATTGGCAGGCCACAATCAAAGTACACGTAGATGTGGCATCTTGGCAAGTGAAGATGTGTGTTAACAACTAATTAAGATATCCTGAATGCTGGAATTGTGTGTTAACAGGAAAACAATGTGAACTTTATCTTATTTTGCCAGGTGGTAATTGAGGGAGAAATTGGAAAAGGAACTGGAGGAATTGCTGTGGATGATATTAAAATTGACAATCACGTAGCACAAGAGGATTGCCGAAGTAAGTATGAATAGCAAGAACATATAGAAATCTTGTCCAAAATATTATTTATTTTGTTTTAATAGCTGGTTTTTTCTGTGAGAAAGGGATAGATAATTATTGACTCTGTAGGAAGTTTTGCACTGAAAATACCCTGATCTGGCCCATAGCTTTATTCATAGTAAGTGCTGCTGGTGTCACCTCAGTACTGCAGCAACTGCAGTCTTTTGGATTGGAACTGGCACCCTACTGACATGGGTCACAGCATGTTCACATCCTCACATCTCTCCCTGTATTTCACATTGCTCTCCTCTTTAAATTCCTCTGCTTTTCCTAATGCTCTTCCCTGTTTTAGCTAATACACAAAATCCAATTTTATTTCTTCACCCTTTTTAGATCACTTACCACCAAACCTACTTTAATTCTACCCTAGGTTTTTTAAAGGACAGTATCAAACCCTTACAGGATACACAGATAGGGTGACATGGCCCCTGCTATATCCTCTGCTGCTCTGTAATTCGGAGTTTGCTGTGGCTTGCTTGCTGTAGTTGCCAGCTCCCAGACACATGGGACACGAAGTAATGTTAGAACATGGCCTTTTCCACATCTGAGCCAGGCTATTCCTGAGATGCTATTTGAGTCCTTTTATTTCTGGCCAGTCTTGAGTTATTCCAGTCACTGCTGATCATATGTGCATTGCACGTAATTTGGCAGATAAAAACACAAGCAACTGAACCCTGTCCTTCATGATGTAGATGAAGCAGTGACTTTTATGTAGGAGAGGGAATAGAACTGAGAACCCTCAGCATTAGAAATACAAACTTATGCCATGCGAGCTGGCAACACAACTGAGAGCAATAATAGAGGGTGTTCCTCACCTTTTGTAGCTAATAGCCTTTTGAGTGTAACATGACAGACTTCAGCTACACGGTAATTTCACTGCAGGATGAGAAAACCGTACAATCGCTTTTTATCACACAGTCCACCTCCTGGGGTTCATCATCTGCCACCAGAGTGGCAGTTACCAGGAAGGGGAGGCAGGATGCACTGCTTGGTCTTCCTGCTGTGTCCTCAGTGCCAAGAAGGGTGCTGGGACCACAGTGATGGTATTTACCTGACTCCAAATGAGAGAGGAAAGTAACTTCTTTCCTACCTCCACATGTTGCAGTTGTTCAAAACAAATGTTGAGCAAAGATTTTGGCCTGTGGGAGCTAAAGCCAAAAGCTTGGTCTGAAGCCCAAACACAAGTGGTCTCGCTGCAGTCAGTGAAACTATTCTTGTGATTAACTATGCCTATGCTGATGAAGTGTTACGGAATTGGGCTCCAAAATTGTAAATACAATGAATGAGATGCTAATTCATCGCACTGATTTCTCTTTCCCAGACATGGAAAACCCCTGCTGATAACTAAAACTGTGCCAAGGCTGGGCAGGGAGGAGTTTTTAAATCTTTCTTTTTTTCCCCATTAATTTTCAGAGACCATCATAATGAACAGTTCTGTCAAGCTGACATAATGATGCTCTGACAGGAAAATCTGCTATACCATTATTGCCAGCATGATAGTCAATCAGTGTTTGTAACCCTAATAATCAATGTCAATTCTCTTTGCTTCATTAGAATCAACTGATGTGGAGAATGAAATAGATGAAGAAGAAGACCCAGAAAGTAATCAAACAGGTAAAAAATGTGTTATTGTTGAAAGGGAATGAATTTTAAAGTGTATTTTCATGTGAATTTGTGTATTCTATTTATTTATTTATAGATTAGTTCTCTAACTCCATATTGTATTAAGGTTTCTTGATTTATCTAGATCAGATGCTAAGAAGGCCTACCGTTACTTGAATGATTTAATAGTTTTATTCTTCTATGTCATATAATCTTACAGACTTTATATTATTTATAACTGTCTCAAACCTTTCAGACTTTATATACATAATTTGTTACACTGTATACATATATATGCATGCACACTATAGCTCCTTAATATTTTGTTATCTATAATATTTTGTTATCTAAAAGGCTTGTCCACAGCTGAAGAAACAGCTATCATTATATCTTACAATTTATGACTTGCGCAGTGTCTAGGTAATTAGGTTCAAAACTCTTCAGGCTAATTGTTTCTCAGACCTGGCTGAAAATGTCATTTTATGACCAGTCTACCAAAGCATTATCATTTTCAATGATGATAGCTGTAAATGGATCATTAAATTGATCATAATTGTCATATTGTCCCAATAATAAAATATGCTTGCATTTTTCAGGCAATGAGCTTAATTTTTTTCTGTTACAGTCAATGGAATTGCTATCATTGATTTCAGTGAAAGTAGGGTTTGTCCAAAAAGACTTTTTGGCTTTTCCTGCAACAATTAGCAGCATTTGCAAGCTTCTTGGATCTCTGTCATAAACTGAAAGAGTTGAGGGAAAACACTATGATACCCAGTGAATATTTTACACAAGGGGGCAGAGTGCTCTTCTGTGTCAGTTCTGTCACGCTTTCCATTTCAAGGTCCAATCCTGAAGTCAGTGAAGTGCAGATGGACGCAAAACGGCTGGAGATTTCCAACCACTGTCTAAGGCTATAAACATTCACACTGAGCTGAACAAGATTTAATTAACATTTTTGAGCTAAATACTGCAAGCTGGCAAAATATAATCAAAAGGTCTGGTTATTCATTCCTGAGACTCCCACTTAATCCAAGGCAGAATCAGACCCCCTACTAACATGCAGCAGATTCAGGGATTGGAGAACAGTATGAAAAAAATCAACTATTTGGGCTGCATCATAGGTTTTAGCTACTTACGACTACCTCCAAGCAGCTATGTTTTCAAATTATGTAGCAATTTATGTCAGAAACTCAATGTCCTTTCTCCAAATTTCCAACTCATCAAGCGAAGTTCTACCTAGAATCAGTTCTGAAAATTTTGCAATTCTTTACTCCATTTCAGGGTTTACACCTCCGTACCATACAGGTGAGGACTACGATGATAACATCTCCAGGAAACCAGGCAACGTCCTGAAGACCCTAGATCCAATCCTTATTACCATCATAGCCATGAGTGCACTCGGCGTGCTTTTAGGAGCCATCTGTGGAGTTGTCCTGTACTGTGCCTGTTGGCACAATGGGATGTCAGAGAGGAACTTGTCTGCACTGGAGAATTACAATTTTGAACTGGTTGATGGTGTAAAACTGAAAAAAGATAAACTAAACACACAGAATTCATACTCGGAAGCATGAAGGTATAAAGCGACTGGAGAAGTTTCAGAGAATCGGGATGGAAGGACGTAGCTCGGTCGTGCTGGGGAACTGTTGATCTTCTTTTACTGTACAGGCTGAAAAGTGCATTGATGACACTGAGCCAAGCTTTTCTCAGGAGCTTCGATGAGTGTGTAACCGATAAACATGGACAACAATCTGTGTTAACAATCTGAATCATGTACAGTCTGCTTTTTCTGTTGGTTTTATTTGAAATAATCAAATGCTGGTGTTGAGACCAAGTATGATTGACTTATAGTTCATTTTGTCTTTCTTTCTCTCCCTCTCTTTTGTTTTCCGTTAATGGATAATTTTGTTTTTACTGTGCAAAATCCAAGATGCTGTCACAAAATGTATTCAGTGGGGTCCTTTGGATGGACATGCCGTCTGTAGCTCAGTGCCCAGAAAATATTGGAGTAACAGCAATTTAGTGGACTCCTGCACCTGTATTTGTGTATAATTGCTCGTGTTGTGCATAGGCAAAGAAGGGTTAGGATGTTTTTGAAAGTACTGCTGCATCAGTACCGATATAGTGTGTCAGCTCTGTTTACGAAGCAATACAGTCAAATTTTATTGATGTTTTTCAGTGTTGTACTAAATTTTGTGCTTGTGAACTCCATAAAAGAGTATGTGCCATCATCAGACACAACTGGTAACCGAGTGTACTGCCTAAAAACTAAACCGGAAAGTCCTTGGCACTGGCTAGTGTATGTCCTCTCAAGTGCCTTTTTGTTTGTACTGCTTCTCATTGTGTTAACATTAACTACAGCTCTGCTTCTCTGCAGTTATGCCCTTGTCTTTAATCATATTTTGATGGCTCACTGACTAAAAGAAAAGTATATTTTAGTGTAAGAAAGTAGCCTCATCAAGGCAAGGGCTAATCAGATTTGACAACCTGGCTCGATTGTTCTGCTTTCTGTATTTCAACTTCATGTCTCTTGACCCTTTTGTATAAAGCTGCAATATCCCCTTTTATTGTTCTTTCATATAGAATGTATTTTCAAATGTAAAATCTCTCTCCCTTTCTCTTCTCTTCCTTTCTCTCTTTCTCTCTCTGAGTAGATTGCATAAGCATTTGCCATTGCCAAGGAAAGAAAACTGCAGCTTTAACTTGCTGGTAATGGCAAAGGATTTTATTAGAGTTTGTGTTAAAAAATAAGGGAAAATTCTTAACTTTACCCTCCAAAGTCGAACTTTGGGTTTCTTCTTAAGAGCATAAAGTGACAGTATCTTTTTTCCTGAAGTCATGAAGCATGTCTTTTATCCTGAACAGCTTGCCTGTTAATTACACTAGGGAAAATTATTCGCTTACTGAAAAGATTGCCTTTAAAATGAGAAACTTTCCTCCTCCTGCCCCTACCTGAACCCAGAGTTCTGTTCTCTCAATAAATGTGTATTTTCATGCTAATCAATGCTAATTGGGCTTACGCATGGGTATTGAGGGCAGAATAAAATTCCACAGTGTATGTAGGGTATGTTCTTACCATCCTGTTATATCCAATTGGCATTTCATACCAGGAGGCTTCTGTTTGACCAGAAGTGCAGATAGTGACAGATTCAGTGAGCTGTGTAAACTGTCGGAAAAATGTGTTTGACAATTATGTGGCAATTTTTTAATATTTTAGGACAAATATTCTTGGACAAATAATATTCAATAGCCTATGCAGCTGGTGCAACAGGGTAAAAAGAAACAAGATTTTGTTGCCCTCAGGGGTCCATAGGAGGAGGTGAGGGACCAGCGGGATCATTCCCCTCCTGCAGGTGCGAAGGGAGCCCCTGGGTTTTCTGCGGTGACCCACACACAGCACAGCCATAACTGGGGAGGCAGTGGAAGAAGGCAGCTTTAACCTTCCCCTGGGTAGCTACCAATCAGCGGGTAAAACCAGTGCAAACATGGGGAAAGGAACGTCCTGCAAAGTGCTGAACTCATGTTTTTCCTCACTGAATTCCCTGAGCAGAGTCAGGGAAGTGATTGTGACTTTGTGAGTTAGTCTTTTCCAAAATTGCTTTTGTAGTAGAGCAATGAAGTATCCTGTCCAGGATTAGGACTCAAGAAGGGCTAATTCAGCCTTGAATTACTAGAGCAACAGAATCCACCCCTATTTATCAAGTAAATGTTTTGAAGCATATCATTTCACCAATACGAAGCATAAAACAGAAAAACCTGTAGAAAATCCACCAGTAACCCAGAAATTGAGGAAAAGGGAGGGAGGCTGGAGGTAAAAATATGAGTTTGGAAATTGAAAATATTTTGAAGGAAGACCCAATAGAAAAAACATTGGACAGTTGCTACTTAAAAGGAGTCCTACAGGCAGAGACTATAGTGAATATTCAAACACCTACTTAGATGCCTAAATTGAATTACCTCCCCAGGCTCTAGACCCTGGTCCTCAAGAAGGTAAGACAGAGCACCTAAGGCCTGAAAGTTCGGCACGAAATGTCCATGAAATGTCCCAAGTGACAAACTCACTCTGGCAAAGGCAGAATTTTCATTTGTATCCAACAGTGTAATTTGACCATAATAGTATCACAGCAGCTAGTTAATTAACCCAAAGAAAAAAATGATTTTTCAAAACTATTTTCAGCACACTACCACCTTGTGATTCAGGTGTTAGTGGCTGTTCTCCTTAGCTGAAGAAACTTCTAGTCCACTAACCTGACTGAGAGTTACATGCATATATTGCCTTGAAGAGAAAATCCCACTGGGGAGCCCAAGCCCAAAACCTTTTGAAATATTCCCATGGATTTCAATAGATTCTGGACTAGCTCTTGGTCTTGATCTATTTGAACAGTACAGCTGGTGGTTGGTGGTTTTTTTCTTCTTTTAACATACTGAGAATAGTGAACGTAAAAAGAAGTGTATCTCCTTTGTGGTCTTCAGACCTTACTATGATAATGAGGATCTAGCACTGAAGATTTGATGTCTCTGAAGGTAATAGAATGAAAGTTGCCCTTCAGTAAAGGAAAAATGATACTGCAACTTTACATTGAAAAGTATCTTGCACTGATAAATATATTTAAAAAAATTATATGTTTATAAAGTTATTAATTTGTAAAGGCAGTGTTACAAAATGTTCAGTTTATATTGTTTTAGATTGTTTCATAATTTTTAAAGTGTAAAATAACATATTTTTTCTTTATTGAAAAACTATAAAAATCTTCTGTAGTAAAATGATTTCATTTTACTGGTATATTATTGCTTCATGTTTTGTACCATCATAAAACTTTGTGCAAATTTTTTTTACAGAAATTTTTATTTTCTATGACAATATGACACTTGTAAATTGTTGTTTCAAAATGAACAGCGAAGCCTTAACTTTAAATGACATTTGTATTCTCAGACACTGAGTAGCATAAAAAAAAATCACATAGAACTGAACTGTAACTTAAATTTCCAAACTATGACTACTACATTCCAAAGAAACAGTTGAATTAAACATTTTCATAAAATATCCCATACCTGATGTATTTTATTATACTAAAATGGATTGGTTTTATTAAATGGCTGGTTTTATTTAGCATCTTGTAACAAGCACAATGTTTTAATCATGGTTACATTTGTTGGTAGGCAACTCCAACAAACAGACACCTTGGTGGGACTGTTCATGGTTTAGGATGGAGGGATTCACTCTCTGCCTGCCCAATTCTCTCTCCCTGCTGGAAGACATTCCCACTACATGCCTAACTTTTAGCCAAACAGCAGGGATTTAAGAGGACAAATCTGCCACCACTACCGGCAGGTTGTAATTCACCTCGCAGCCATGGGAAGCCCAAGCCGCACACCCTATGTAAGTCATATGCACCCCTTGTGGCCTGCTCTTAGGGGGGGTGAGTTTTACCAGGGTGTAATGTCCATTTTTGACAAGTTGCTCCACTAAGTCCCTGCTCAAGTAGTAAGGTTTGTACTGATGAGCTCCCTGCAAATTTCCACTGAAGTCATCAGAACTTACCCAACCATGGCCAAATCTCCCAATGCAGAGCAGAAGTTGCTGATGGGAGCAAATGCTGCAAGAGCAACCTATTGGGCCTGAGTTGGCGTTCAGTTTGATACTGAACTCATCTGTGGAACATACAATCATGGGTAGGGAGACCTTCAAGAAACTTGCATCCAGACCAGAAGCTTTATATTGCACATTTCCTGTTTTATGCAATACTTACCTATTTGTTTCTTTTTAATACTGAGCAGTCTACACATTAAAGTTTGTCAAATCCTTTCTTTATGTTGCACATATGAATAATGTACATTCTGTCAATATGTCACTAGGTTGAGTGTTCATGAACAAACATTTTACTTCAGCTACTTTACTACTCCTGGGAAAAATATTTACTTATTACCACATATTTGATGATTGTTACACTTGAAGAGAAAGTATCTGTCCTGGTTTTGGCTGGGATAGAGTTATTTTTCTTCCTAGTAGCTGGTATAGCGCTGTGTTTTGGATTTAGTATGAGAATAATGTTGATAACACACTGATGTTTCAGTTGTTGCTAAGCAGTGCTTACATTAGTCAAGGATTTTTCAGCTTCCCATGCTCTGCCAGGTGCACAAGAACCTGGGGGGGGGGCACAGCCAAACTGGCCAAAGGGCTATTCCATACCATATGGCGTCAGGTTCAGTATAGAAACTGGGGGGAGTTGGCCAGGGGGCAGCAGTCACTGCTCGGGAACTGGTTGGGCATCGATCGGTGGGTGGTGAGTGGTTGCATCACTTGTTTTTTTCCCTTGGGTTTTGTTCCTCTCTTGCTCTCTTGTTGTTTTCCTTCTCATTACAATTTTTTAAAATTTTATTTTATGTTATTCCACTTATTAAACTGTTCTTATCTCAACCCATGAGTTTTCTTATTTTTGCTTTTCAGATTCTCTCCCCCACCCCACTGGGGGGGAGGGTGAGCAAGTGGCTGTGTGGTGCTTGGTTGCCAACTGGGGCTAAACCACAACAGTCCTTTTTGGCACCCAGTGTGGGGCTCAAAGGGTTTGAGATAATAACAGATTAACCAGAGCATGTTAAGGAATTTATATCTGTTAACAGTTGCGGGTCACGACATTGATTCTTCTGTTCTCGATATTAGTTTATGTGATCTGCACCATGCTCATTTTTTTGCTATACGTGTTAAAGATCAGTGTTGGTTTTTGCAGTCTGCTGTGCTCTGCAGTAATTAGTGATGTTTTGCCTGGGAGATTTGTCATTAAAACACTGTCCTTGAGCTTAATCTGGTATTTGGGTTTTGTACTGAAGCCATTACTGTACTTTGGGTACCACCTCATGGAGACAATTAGCAACTAGACCTCTTCCTCTGAGAGGTTTTTTATGGAGGAAATACAGAATGGCATCTTCGCTACCTTCTTCTATGATGTTTCCTCCTTCATTACATTAACGTTTTAGTATCTTGAACCTCCTTGGGTAGTTAAGATACTTCTATTGGTATTTCTTGGGAATATTGTTTCGGTTTTGTCTAAGGTTAATAAGCAATTTAAGAATATCATACAGAGATCTGCCCCAAGGCTGGATAGTTATGAGTGGCAGGGAGTGTGGGATAGCATGGGCAAATGCCTAGGACAGTGGGCACCTCCAGTGTTTTGGAACCTCACCCCTGAACAAGTGCAGAATCCTGAAAAATTAGTAGAATATTTGGAAAAGGAATGCTGGCAATTCTAGGGAGACACAAATCACTGCAATGTGCTGGGGCCTGGCCCATGCCTACCGAGCCTTGTTCAACACTATTCAGTACCCTCGAGGGGAAGAGAAGGTCTCTGGATCTGATGACAAAATGACAGGCACCGCAGCTACTGCAACCCCGGTGACAGGCGCTGTGACTACTCCAAACCCCCACGACAGGCACTGCAGCTGAACCAGGGAACCAACCCATGCCTGTATCAGTTGCCCCTATACACAAGAAGAAATTTTGGAAGTGAAAGTCAGCTCGTTTAGAAAGGGAGGATGAAAAAGCAGGGCCATCACAAGGAGAGGATGAGGAAGAGGAAGAACTCATAAACAAGATGGAAACCACCCGATCCCTATCCCTGAGTGAGCTGCGAAAAGATTTCAGCTGTCATCCAGGCAAGCACATTGTCACCTGGCTGCTCCAATGCTGGGATAACGGGCCCAGTAGCCTGGAATTAGAGGGTAAGGAAGCCAAACAGCTGGGATCCCTTTCTAAGGAAGGGGGCATTGACAAAGTGATTGGAAAAGGGGCACAAGCCCTCAGCCTCTGGAGGTGACTCCTGTCAGGTATCCCTTCAAGGAAGATGTTATATATCGCCCAGGCCAATGGACCACCATGGAGAAGGGTATCCAGTACCTGAGGGAATTAGCCATGCTGGAGGTGATTTATGGTCACCTGGACAACAAGCAGTTATCCAAAGATCCAGATTAAGTCCAGTGCACACGACCCATGTGGTGGAAGTTGGTACGGAGCACACCAGCGTCATATGCTAACTCATTGGCAATACTGATCTGGAAAGATGAAGAGGGACCAACGGAGGATGAAGCAGCTAGCTGACTCCAGGAATACGAAGAAATTATCTCTTCCTCCCTCGTCTCAGCTGTGGAGAAACTGTCCCAGGAGTTCTGACAATTCAAAGAGGATATGTCCTGCTCCCCACCTATATGGACAAGTATCTCAGCTCTTAGGAGTCAATCTTCTTCTGCTCAAGAGAAAGGATATAGAGGGTACACACCACAGAGCACCCTATGGTTTTACCTGTGTGACCACGGAGAGGATATGTGGAAGTGGAATGGAAAATCTACCTCGACCCTAAAGGCACAGGTATGTGAGCTGCAAGAAAAAACAATCACACAAGGGGGTTCTTCCAGGAAAATTGCTGCTCCAGTTTCCAGTGGACAGTTCCCCAGACAAAGTAGAAGGGCTGATCTTACTCCTGACTTTAATGAAGGAACTCCTGACTCTCGTTTACAAGAAGTGGGTAACGAATACTATGACCAGGACTAGAGGGACCCTGCCTCCAGCCAGGTGGAGGAAAGGGACAACCAGGTTTACTGGACTGTGTGGATTTGATGGCCTGGCACATCAGACCCACAGGAGTATAAGGTTCTAGTGGACACCAGTGCACAGTGTACCCCAATGCCATCAAGCTGTAAAGGGGCAGAACCCATCTGTATTTCTGGGGCAACGGGGGGATCCCAACAGCTAACTGTACTGGAAGCCAAAGTGAGCCTAACTGGGAATGAGTGGCAGAAGCACCCCATTGTGACTGGCCCAGAGGCTCCGTGCATCCTTGGCATAGACTACCTTAGGAGAGGGTATTTCAAGGACCCAAAAGGGTGCCGGTGGGCTTTTGGTATAGCTGCCTTGGAGACAGAGGAAATTAAACAGCTGTCCACCTTGCCTGGTCTCTCAGAGGACCCTTCTGTTGTGGGGTTGCTGAGGGTTGAAGAACAACAGGTGCCGATCGCTACCACAATGGTGCACCGGCAGCAATACTGTACCAACTGAGACTCCCTGATTCCCATCCATAAGCTGATTTGTTGACTGAAGAGCCAAGGAGTGATCAGTAAGACTCGCTCACTGTTTAACAGTCCTATATGGCCAGCGCGGAAGTCTAATGGAGAGTGGAGACTAACAGTAGACTATCGTGGCCTGAATGAAGTCATGCCACTGCTGAGTGCTGCCATGCCGGACATGCTAGAACTTCAGTACGAACTGGAGTCAAAAGCAGCCAAATGGTATGCCACAACTGATATTGCTAATGCGTTCTTCTCAGTCCCTTTGGCAGCAGAGTGCAGGCCACAGTTTGCTTTCACTTGGAGGGGCGTTCAGTACACTTGGAATCGAGTGCCCCAGGGGTGGAAACACAGCCCTACCATTTGCCATGGACTGATCCAGACTGCACTGGAACAGGGTGAAGCTCCAGAACATCTGTAATATATTGATGACATCATTGTGTGGGGCAACACAGCAGAAGAAGTTTTTGAGAAAGGGAAAAAAATAGTCCAAATCGTTCTGAAAGCCGGTTTTGCCATAAAACTAAGTAAAGTCAAGGGACCTGCACAGGAGATCCAGTTTTTAGGAATAGAATGGCAAGATGGATATCATCAGATCCCAATGGATGTGATTAACAAAATAACAGCCATGTCTCCACCAACTAGTAAAAAGGAAACACAAGCTTTCTTGGGCATTGTGGGTTTTTGGAGAATGCATTTTCCAAATTACAGTCTGATCGTAAGCCCTCTCTATCAAGTGACCCAGAAGAAGAACAATTTCAAATGGGGCCCTGAGCAACAACAAGCCTTTGAACAAATTAAACGGGAGATAGTTCATGCAGTAGCCCTTGGGCCAGTCTGGGCAGGGCAAGATGTAAAAAATGTGCTCTACACCGCAGCCGGGGTGAATGGCCCTACCTGGAGCCTCTGGCAGAAAGCACCAGGGGACACTCGAGGTCGACCCTTAGGGTTTTGGAGTCAGGGATACAGAGGATCCGAGGCCCGCTACACTCCAACTGAAAAAGAGATATTGGCAGCATATGAAGGGGTTCGAGCTGCTTCAGAAGTGGTTGGTACTGAAGCACAGCTCGTCCTGGCACCCCGACTGCCGGTGCTGGGCTGGATGTTCAAAGGGAAGGTCCCCTCTACACACCAGGCAACTGAGGCTATGTGGAGTAAGTGGGTTGCACTGATCACACAACGGTCTTGAATAGGAAACCCCAATCACCCAGGAATCTTGGAAGTGATCATGGACTGGCCAGAAGGCAAAGATTTCAGAATACCACCAGAGGAGGAGGTGACTCATGCTGAGGAGGCCCCACTGTATAGTAAACTACCAGAAAATGAGAAGCAATATGCCCCGTTCACTGTTGTATTGTAGGAAAGCACTGGAGATGGAAAGCTGCCCTATGGAGTCCTATATGACAAGTTGTAGAAACTGCTGAAGGAGACGGTGAACCGAGCCAATTTGTGGAAGTAAAGGCCATCCAGCTGGCTTTAAACATTACTGGCCAAGAAAAATGGCCAGTACTTTATCTCTATACTGACTCATGGACAGTGGCAAATGCCCTGTGGGGGTGGTTGCAGCAATGGAAGCAGAGCAACTGGCAGTGCAGAGGCAAACCCATCTGGGCTGCCGCATTGTGGCAAGGTATTGCTGCCTGTGTAGAGAACCTCGTTGTAAAAGTACATCACATAGATGCTCACGTACCCAAGAGTCAGGCCACTGAAGAACATCAAAACAACCAGCAGGTGGATCAGGCTGCTAAGATTGAAGTGGCTCAGGTGGATCTGGACTGGCAACATAAGGGTGAATTATTTATAGCTCGGTGGGCCCATGACAGCTCAGGCCATCAAGGAAGAGATGGGCTTGTGATCGAGGGGTGGACTTGACCATGGACACTATTGCAAAGGTTATCCATGAATGTGAAACATGTGCTGCAATCAAAGAAGCCAAGCGGTTAAAGCCTCTATGGTACAAAGGACGATGGTTGAAATATAAATATGGGGAGGCCTGGCAGATGGATTATATCACACTCCCACAAACCCGCCAAGGCAAGCCATATGGGCTTACAATGGTGGAAGTAACAACCGGATGGCTGGAAGCATATCCTGTCTCCCATGCCACCACCCAGAACGCTATCCTGGGCCTTGAAAAGCAAGTCCTATGGTGACATGGCACCCCAGAAAGAACTGAGTCAGACAACGGGACTCATTTCCAAAACAACCTCATAGACACCTGGGCCAAAGAGCACAGCACTGAGTGGGTATATCATGTCACCAATCATGCACCAGCCTCTGGGAAAATCAAACCATACAATGGACTGTTGAAGACTACACTAAGAGCAATGGGTGCTGGGTTATTTAAACATCGGGATACACATTTAGCAAAAGCCAACTGGTTAGTCAACACTAGAGGATCTGCCAATCGAGCTGGCCCTGCCCAATCAAAACTTTTACATACTGTAGAAGGGAATAAAGTCCCCGTAGTGCACATAAAAAATACGCTCGGGAGGACAGTCTGGGTTACTCCTGCCTCGGGCAAAGGAAAACCCATTCATGGGATTGCTTTTGCTCAAGAACCTGGGTGCACTTGGTGGGTAATGCAAAAGGATGGGGAAGTCCGATGTGTACCTCAAGGGGATTAGATTTGGGGTGAAAATAGCCAATGAACTGAATGGTATGATCTTAATTGCTATATAATACTGCATGTCTTCACTTTTATGGTTGCTATATGCCATATCAACAGTATTACAGTAAGAATCACCCAGATTCATGAAGAATGAACTTTGATGAAACCGAACAAAGCGCAGCAGTGATGGAACCAGAACTGGCTTCAGCATGCAACAATCCAACACCACACATGATCTTTCCTGCCCTGAAGGACTGTTATGACAGATGGAACCCAGAGTCATGGACTAAATGAACTCCACGGACATTTTAGAGGGATGGTCCATAGACTAAGGGAATGATACTTGTGTGTATATATCAAAAGACAGGAAAAGTGGTGGTGATTAATTGGAATGTATTGGAAAGGGTAGGACCTTGGCATGACGTAGATCATGTAGAATAAGGGGTGGATACTGTCCTGGTTTCGGCTGGGATAGAGTTAATTTTCCTTCTAGTAGCTGATATAGTGCTGTGTGTTGGATTTAGTATGAGAATAATGTGATAACACACTGATGTTTCAGTTGTTGCTAAGTAGAGCTTACACTGGTCAAGGACTTCTCAGCTTCCCATGCTCTGCCAGGTGCACAAGAACCTGGGAGGGAGCACAGCCAAACTGGCCAAAGGGCTGTTCCATACCATATGACGTCAGGCTCAGTATAGAAACTGGGGGGAGTTGGTCGGGGGGGGCAGCGATCGCTGCTCAGGGACTGGCTGGGTGTTGGTCGGCGGGTGGTCAGTGGTTGCATCACTTGGTTTTTTTCCTTGGGTTTTTTCCTCTCTCTCTCTTGTTGTTTTCCTTTTCATTACAATTATTATTGTTGTTGTTGTTGTTGTTATTATTATTCAATTTTTCAGTTATTAAACTGTTCTTATCTCAACCCATGAGTTTTCTTACTTTGGCTTTTCAGATTCTCTCCCCCATCCCACCGGGGCAGAGTGAGCGAGCAGCTGTGTGGTGCTTGGCTGCCGACTGGGGCTAAACCACGACAGTAGCAAATCTTTCCTCCTCAAGAGAGCAGTGTTGTGGGTACCTGTTTAAAATATGAGATGGAACTACAGCAGTGCACCTGAGCAAAACTTGGCTTTGTGGTCAGAATAGAGATTGCTCTCAAAAGACAGTTGTGAAGGTTGTTGTCCATATAATCACTAAATCCAAATTCCTTAGAAATGTACTTCATTGCATTCTGTTTGCTTCTGTGATAACCAGCCACAGGGCTCTTTGAGGGAAAATAAATGGCAATGGAATTAATTAGTGGAAAAAAGAAATCTATAAAGTGAATCCATTGAGGATGAAGTTCAGAAAAGAGAGACAAGTATTTTAAGTTAAGAAAATTCTCTTTCTTTTATTTAGGGGAAATTAATTAGCCTAGAAGCTAACAACTACTTAGCACTAAACCTTCAGTTTTCCACACTAAATAGGCTGCATAAAGGAGAGACAAAAATGGTGCAATGGGATCTGAATTACATCTCAGAACATAACTTGTAAACTTGAAAGAAAAAGAAGAGCAGATGGAAATAACAGATGGGTCAGCTACAGACAACCAGTGCCAGGAGTGCATAACTCTGAGGCTCAAGTATTAGGGTCACAGCCTGTAAAAAGGGGCTTTGGCAGGTAGAGACAAGCAAACCCTATTAATTATTTCACCAATCAAACGTACCAACCCTGAGCCAGCAGCCACATAGCAACAGTGCTGAGCCCAGTCCCATTTCCTCGCCTTTTGGCAGGACGTAAAATACAATTACACAGCAAAAGGCAGATGTACAGGAGAGGCAGGAGCAGCACAGCTGACGTGTGGTTGGGTAAAGTCCGCTGGCATCATGAAATGACAGCAGTGCCTACCTGTACAAACCTGCCCGCTGGACCAAAGCTGCCAGTCCCAGTGGAGATGAAGGCTCCTCAGTCCTCATAAGCTACCTTTTATGAGGCATATGAGGACTTAACAGGTGCATACTAGTTTAGTTCTACAATTGACCCTCGTAAGTCTTTTCTTATGTACAATTAGTCCATTTCTAAGTCAATTCTCTAACCTGCTTTCCCAAAGTCAAATGTTGAAGTTGGTTTTGATTTTCAGATCATGGCATCTGGGTGTCAGATCCCAGAAGTAATTCCCTTCCCATTCCTTAATTGTCCTGTCCTTTGCAATGCATTATGCCTAACAGCATATTGGTTCAAGCAACATTAATTTATTAGAGCTTTAATTTCTTCTTTTATACCATTTTATGCCTCAAGTCACCCATAACCACAATTTTATCTACAAGTGTTTGTTAAATTATAACAGAGTGTATCTAATTTTTCTTTGCCATGGGATACTTTGTATAGCTGTTTTATTTGCCAATTAGTCCCCCTGTAGACCCTAATTGCTTTTCTACAGTAGGTCAGTTCTCTATATACACTTCCATTCTCATAGCTACACACAATCAAACTCTAATGTTATCACCTCAGGACTGAGGGTGTCTCAATGTTTATAACTGAAAATCTCATTAAAAAGCCTTCTGGCATTTTTTACAGATGGATGGATTCTTATCATGTGTCCAAACCTAATTCCACCTTCAATAATCATATTCTCCTATTTAAATTTACATTGTTTTTATTCATCTCGCAGACATTTGATTCATGTCCCTGTCATTGTACAGCATCACTGTGCACCATGCACTGTGTTTTATTACAGACAGTTGTGTTTCCATAATGGGTGAGATGGGTCCAACTGAAAAAGGCATTACAGTCTTACTGGAGCACCATTAGTACCAGACAGAGAGGTCAGGCAGTGCTCTCAAGGGGAGAAGGTAGGGAGGAGGTTTGGCAGGGTTTGTCAGGTGTTACTATGACAAAGACTGAGGGATTTAATGATGAGAGGCTGGAGGATGAAGGGCTTGCCTGAGGAAACAAGTATTTCAGGTGACGTGAGCTGCAAAGGGAATTATCAGAAAACTCCCATGTTCAGTTTCTTCATTCTTCCCTTGCAAAAACAAAATTCACAATTCTCAAAAAATATCTGCATCACAGAAATATCTCTGGCAGCTGTCATGCACTTTTACATCCTCAGGCATGGAAGAAGGCAGTGGGGGTACCAACCCATTGATTAGCTGAGCCTAAATGGTGGATTTCTACACTCAAAGAGGCAACAGGATTGGATATGTCTTTGAAGACTCAGGCAGCATCTCAGGACTGTAAGACTGGCATTCTTCATGCATCATTTTCATCTTGAGCACCTTTCCTCTGTAACATGTTGCTTTATGCCATTTGTTTCAGAAGTAAATTGCCTGGGCTGAACTACTGTTTTTTATTATTTCCTACTGTTAATATATTTTTCCTCAGTGCAATTTATGCTTCCCTCACTGCTCAAATACTTTTATAAACATCTCCCTATGCATTACTAAGGCATGCATAGCATGAAATAGTCCCACCCGGTGCCACACATACCCCATGTCAGAAGAGAGAAGAAGAGCCCACCTCGTCCCACCCCTCCTCTTCCACATCCCTGCTAGGGCTGTGTTCTCCATGTCAGAGACCCAGACACTATGCCTTTAATAAATAATCTACCTTTCAGGGAGCCTCAATGTTTTCTACATCAGGCCTGATATCTTTGCATTAATTCATTAATTAAATATTGATACCAATCTTCCTACTAAATATTTACTTACCAGCTTCATAACTGTTAGCATACCAGAGTGGGTCACTCTCATTTTGCCTTTTGAGACTACTAACTAGACCCCAGTGTTTTATCTTTCTCTCCTTTTAACCTTCTAATCTGACTCTGTTTCCCATAGCTCTATCAGCAAGGAAAAAAAAAAAGAGAAAACCTAAAGTGAAGGCATAGCTGTGTCCGCTTTCTATCCATGTGACTGAAGGAACCAACTGAATATGTAAAAATCCTAAATTTCTTCTTATTTTGAAATGTGTTTTGCTGAGTGAAGAGGAAAGCCACCAGACTTATTGGAGGTGGTATCTGAGATGTCTGGGAAGCAGTAATGAGACGGCCACTGGAGCCTTCCAAAAACTATGCCGTAACATCTGGAAAGGCTCAACAACTCCGCAAAGTGATGGGAGCACAGGATTATCAAAGTAGGCAGGCTGTGAAGGTATTGGTTTACCCCAAACATGGTTGACAAAATGGAAGAAAAGGAGGAAAATACTTAGTGCTAAGAGCAGATCAGAAAGGACCACCTTATTCTAGGTTCTGCTAGTTTCTCTTTTAACCAGTCCTCAGAAGCTGGGAGGCAAAGCAAGGAATGAATTCAACTACAACTCAGTCACACCTACAGCTCATGTTGACTAATTCGTGTCCTACAGTTATCATGCACCTCTGAGACTGAGGCAAGGAGAAGTTGGTTGCCACCACCCTTTGTGTGAAAGATCTCTGACCCTCAACACCAACTCCTTTGCATGTCCTCCAAACAGTTACATGCAGGAAGTGACACCACTTTGTACCCATTGCCCGCATATTCAAATATATTTTTTCTTGCTGTAGGCCATACTATCTTCCTTTTGCATTTCTTTGGCCTTTCTTCTTCTTAAGGCAATGCCTGCCAAATAAGCCACGTTTCCCCAGAGTCTCTGTCTTGCATGGTGCAGGGCACCCCAGTTCCCATTTATCAGCTTAGGAAGCCCAGTGTGGGACCAGACCTCCCATTTGCTCAGCTGATGCTGCTCCGCTGCCCCAGCCCCTCGTGGCCTGCTGGTTGTTTCGCATCACTATCTTGTTTGCAATAGGAGGTCATTGAAAGTTCACTTGAAATCTAGACTTTTATTTCAATGCCATAATCTGTAGGCGACTAAGGATCATCTTTGCTACTTTTAACAAGTCTTTTCACAATCTATTCCCTTTTCTTCATGCATACTGAGGTCTTAAAGTGGTCAACTTAAATCCATATATCTTGATAAAGTGCCTGAATTACTGCCGCTGAATGATAGGCCATTATCTACAATTAGTTTATGGCTCTTAATAGCTATTATTGCAAAAGATTGATTTCTCTGTAGCATAAGTGTCTTACCAAAGATCCTGTTAGTACTTTTGCTTATGAAAAGTTAAGTGGTAGCTGCTTTCTGGAAAAGATCGGGTTACTCTCCAAGCTGAAATAAACAGGTACCAGCTTATTACTACAGGTAATAAATAGGTTATATGCATTATGAGGACTATTTGGTTCTTCTCTGCTATGTACTGTCTGTAATAATGTAAATGTGCACAGCACTATATAGACAAACAGACTGAAGAAATGCTGTGAGGATGTCAACCATCTACTTTAATAGAAAAATACCAAACATCTGCCAGTCACAAGCAGAGGACGTAGTAACTTGCCTCAGAGTAGCAGCTTTTCTTTTTCTGTTTATAGAAGTATGGTGGTTAGAACAATTAGAATAAGTATGTGCCAATTCATTGGAGAAAACTGTGGATTTATGAATCTCCTTGAGGAAGTGCCTTCTGATGAAGGACACGAAGGAGCAGAGAGTAGAGGCAGAGTAGATGGGGTCATGAACTTCATTTTACTTCTCATCATGAGTAATAGTGCTAAACTGATAGTCAGTCAGATCTCTCATTTTCTTTAATTTAACGCTATTCTTCTTGCTCCTTGCATTACTGACCCCACATTATAACTGAACCATGTGTTTTATTACAATGCTAAGCACTGCTTTAAATGCACATGAGAAGATTTCAGTGCTTTTTATACTGCACAGTTATGTGTGGTGAGTTTTGCTCTTTTCACATAAAGAACCATCTCAGAGCTAACAACTTGTATTATTTTAATCAAGTCTCGTTTCACACAGGTTGTGAACTTTAATACAGATTGCCATTTCTTCTGGGCTTCAAATATAATGCACAGCTCAGCACAAGTCTGACCTTTGTGGTTTAGTATTGGCACATACTTGCTGAAGGCACTTCATTAGACACCAATGGAGATAGAGCTTTCAGCCTTTTTACTAGCTTTCTTTGGAGCTGCTGCTGATTACCAATATATACATTTTAACCAATAACACATTGTGTGTGTATTAAGTATAGTAAGCACACATACATACATATCTCCTGAGATGCAACCATGATTCTACAACAGAAGGTGAAGAAGCACTGGAAGTACTAGAATAGAGGGTTTGCCTAAACGTAAAGGTCTGTGTGATTGTTAAACATCTGAAGGTTTTAGTCAGGTTTGGGGATTCCTTGTGACAGTGTAATGCACTTAGAAATGTAAAAAGCATCTCTATAGGCAGAAGTATTTTCAGGCTGCTCTCGTGTTGCTCTTCTAGCTCATTCCTAGCTCAGATTTTGCAGGCTAAAGAGAGAATCTTTAATATTCAGCAAATATTTTCTCCTACTACTTTATGCATATAATATTTCTTGAGCTAAAGGAATTTGTATTTAATGTTTATGTTGTCATAGTGCCTACAGAATAACAAATTGTGGTCCCGTACTGCAAAACAACATCAAAAGATACAGAAAATGTACATCCCTACCTCACAGACAGGAGCTGTAATGTGGCTGCTGTGAACATAGATGGTTCTGAACCCAGTGTCTTTGTCAAGTGCCTTTATTTCCAGCTCTGCCTCTTGTATTTTCCAGAGCTGTTGCTAGGTGTTATGATCAATACATCAAAAGTATGGGATGCTACTACAAATGTAGTCAATTAGCCTTCAAGGGTAGCATTCAGCTTATCTACCACCGGCTAAGTTGGACATCATCTCCAAAGTGCAAGTTATAGCCACTGTTTCAAACACCTACCTGAGGATGGGGTGAATTTTCCTCTTACAGTATCAGTTCCTCATGTCTATAGAATAGTTTCAATTAATAGTTCTGATTTGAAGGCCGATATTTTAGATGGGTAAAATGAAAAATTTCCTAACTATTTCTAATTATGAACAAACTAGTGGTGGTTTTGTTTGGTTTTCCCAGGACAAAGATCTGAACTGCCTTGACTGATTTTGATTGTAGTTGGTTTTGACATCTGAAAGCATTGGTCCACCTGCTAACCAGCTAGCAGAAGCAAAACTTAACCATTTACGTTATAGTAGGACTCTCAAAACCCACTGGTTCGATTTCAATAGTGGAGGCAAATATGTAGTGTGAAAGTAGGTAGAATATTGGCTCCTTTATCATTGTGTCATCCACTGCTACCTACAGAATTATAGAATCATAGAATCGTTTAGGTTGGAAAAGACCTTTAAGATCATCAAGTCCAACCGTTAACCTAACATTGCCAAGTCCACCACTAAAACATGTTCCTAAGCACTATGTCTACACATCTTTTAAATACCTCCAGGGATGGAGACTCAACCACTTCCCTGGGCAGCCTCTTCCAGTGCTGGACAACCCTTTCGGTGAAGAATTTTTCCTAATATCCAATCTAAACCTCCCCTGGCGCAACTTGAGGATGTTTCCTCTTGTCCTATCACTTGTACTTAGGAAAAGAGACCGACACCAACCTTGCTACAACCTCCTTTCAGGTAGTTGTAGAGAGCGATACGGTCTCCCCTCAGCCTCCTTTTCTCCAGGCTAAACAACCTCAGTTCCCTCAGCCGATCCTCATCAGACTTGTGCTCCAGACCCTTCACCAGCTTCATTGCCTTTCTTTGGACACGCTCCAGCACCTCAATGTCTCTCTTGTAGTGAGGGGCCCAAAACTGAACACAGTATTCGAGGTGCAGCCTCACCAGTGCTGAGTACAGGGGCACACTGCTGGCTCATATTCAGCCGGCTATTGACCATACCCCCAGGTCCATTTCTGCCAGGCAGCTTTCCAGCCACTCTTCCCCAAGCCTGTGGCATTGCGTAGGGTTTTTGTGACCCAAGTGCAGGACCCGGCACTTGGCCTTGTTAAACCTCATACAATTGGCCTCAGCCCATCGATCCAGCCTGTCCAGATCCCTCTGTAGAGCCTCCCACCCCTCGAGCAGATCAACACTGCTGCCCAACTTGGTGTCATCTGCAAACTTACTGAGGGTGCACTCGATCCCCTCGTCCAGATCATTGATAAAGATATTAAGCAGAACTGGCCCCAATACTGAGGGAACACCACTGGCCCCAACCCTGGGGAACACCGCTTGTGACCGGCCGCTAACTGGATTTAACTCCGTTCACCACCACTCTTTGGGCCCAGCCATCCAGCCAGTTCTTTACCCAGCGAAGAGTACACCCGTCCAAGCCATGAGCAGCCAGCTTCTCCAGGAGAATGCTGTGGGAAATGGTGCCAAAGGCTTTACTAAAGTCTAGGTAGACAACATCCACAGCCTTTCCCTCATCCACTAAGCGGGTCACCTTGTCACAGAAGGAGATCAGGTTAGTCAAGCAGGACCTGCCTTTCATAAACCCACGCTGACTGGGCCTGATTACCTGGTTGTCCTGTACGTGCCGTGTAATGGCACTCAAGATGATCTGCTCCTGTTATGATCCAAGAATTATTATATGCCTTGCAGAAGTCTTATCCAACCCTCATACTTGGGCAGACTTGGATCTGGTTGTGTCTTTGTTCAGAGTCTAGAACTAAGAATTAAACGTGGTTTTTTATAGGCTTGTTAAATTTGCTTCTTAAATTGGTTTTGCTCTGGCTGCTATAAGCTAATTATACTGTATTCCTACAGTGCTGCAGTTTAGGCTGATCGTTGCCTACCTCACAGTCATCTATTCATTTTCTCACTTTCTCATCTTGTGTTTTGGTTTCATTCTGCTCTACATGTATAACTTCACACAAAGCTGGGTTTTTTTTCTTAGAGGTTTGATCTACCTACAATTTTATTCTCTGGTACTCCTTCTGACTCCGTGAATAAAAAGCATATATTTCAGAAGTGCAGCTCTTCATTCTCTCTACGAATTCTCAAACTTCTGCAACTTATAGCTGTATTTCATAACTTCCCATGCATTTCAAACCATTATTTTAGATGATTTGTTAAGTATTTTTCTCAGCAAGAAACACACTTACGTCCATGACAGGCAGCATGAAGGATGACCCAAAATCACTGTCTGCTTTTGATACAGAAGGAGTCCTAGTGAACATATTAATGAAACCTGACAGAACCTTGAAATTACCTGGAATAAACTATCAGAAGTGTTAGTATGTATTATTATAGATATTGTTGACACCACTGTGCTTGCAGTGAACCTTGAGATCTTTTCTCATTACCTTTTATTAGGAAAACTCATATTTCTTATCTGAACATGCATTTTAACAAAAGGGTCATGACATGTATTCCTTCTTTTTGCATTTATGTGGGCAAACAGGACAGGCCCCAGTATATGCCATGTAAATCACCATCTTGGTGAAGTTTGTTCTGATTTTTTAGTGCTTGCTACACCAAAGAGACAGAGGCATCCGTATTATCTCCATGTTATTCTTCAATATATTTGGGAATCTCCATGTTTCAGAGGGCTTTGATTTTTATCTCTTCCAAGCCCATTTTCTGTTTCTCCATCTTCACTGTGCAGACTGAAGATAAAGATTTGCAGAGTCTCTCTTCAATCATGCTAAAAAAAATACCCTTTTTCTTTCATTATTATTGCCTTGGGTCAGTGCAAGTTCTAAAACAAATACAGATGCATACAAGAGACAGCTGTGATTCCTTAGGTGCATATGTTATCAAATGGCTGGAAGATATTGTACAAACAAAATGCACAAATGATAGAGAAATGGGGAATGGCTCATCATTTCCAAGTCCTTTAAATAGAAGTAATCAGACATCCTGAAATCTGCTAAGCTATGCTGAAGCCGGGGAAAGCACTGAGCAATCAAAATGTGCCTGCTCTTCCTGCTGATGGTGCTGCCAGACCCAATTCTATGGGCCTTACTCAAGTAAAACAGCCCAGAAAATCAGATGGAGCTTTGCATGAAGGAGAAATATTTAGGGCCACTGTCCACTGTTGCCAGCTGAAAAACAATGCCAGTGTCTTAGAGGACTATTAGCAGACAAGTAATAAGTGCCATAGCAAAAGAAGACTGTAGAAAAAGTTGAAAAATGCAAAGTAAATGTTAACCAATTGCAGAAACAGAGAAAACTGGTCATCAGTAATTCACACAGGCTTTCAAATATGAAATAATTGTTATCATCTTTTGCACAGAACACAATTTTAGCTTTTATCATTACAGCTTAGATATAGCTCCCAGCACTGAAACTATTTTTTACATTAAATGCAGTACAGTAGTTGATGCTACCGAATGAAAACCAGGACCTGTAAGTTCATAATGTACATTCAGAATGTAAGAAACCCCCAGATGGCAAGTTTCAAACCATTACTGTTGCTAATAAATATATAAAGCCACTTTTTATATCATTTCCTAAGGTTAGTAGCCCCTCATTCCTCAAGCAGTTGACATAACTTCAGATCCCTAGACATGTTGTTTGGTGCATAACTGCATGCAGATACTGGTTCCCTTTAGGCACCTAACTCACAGACGTCATTAAACGTCCAATTTAGCTGGTCTGAATTACTGTCTGTAAGAGCTTATTTCTCTCAATACAAAAGAAACTTTAGAAGACAAGTCTCCTCTTCTCCTCTCCCCCAGATCAGTTCCAATGCTCAACTCCTGCTGTAAATTACTATTCAGTGTCAGCCAAAGTCTCGAGAACTTGCTGGCTTGTTTGCTATTGGCAAACACATTGTGATCATTCAGCAGTTTTTCAGATTTCTGAAACTCTTCTGCTCTTAATTTCACTGGAAAGAATGAAAACAGAGGCAATTGATTAACATGCACATAGGATCTGTCCAAGATTTTTGACCCAAGAACCTGGTGGCCATCATGTGCAGCAGCATAAATAAGTAATACTTTAAAATATATCTGTAAGATTTGGCATCATCTCAATATTCCACACACAACAAAACTATAAGACTGTAAAACGTATTTGATGGCCATTGGTAGTGACAGGACTTGTCTTTTTAAATTCCATCTCACCTCTAGAGTAATTGAACTCTGGTGCAGCTGCTGGAAGCTCAAGTTCCACTTTCCGATACATCATTATCATTTGATTGTAAAGATTTCACTCTTTTCCAAACACTGAAGAGCAACGCAGGACCAACTCGGAGAATGAATATTCCAAAGATCATGGATATTTTTAGACCTTTAAAACAAGCTACCCCTGTGGACTGAATAAAAACGTATCTTGTCAGCCAATGAAGATGAAATGATCCCCTGAAGCAGGGGTTTGGCATTGTGAGAACCTTTTTAAAACTTGGTTTGAAACCTGCTTGAACACAAATTCAAGTATACTGAAAGAGTTACTGAAGAGCACTTAAAATACTACATATTTTATATGTGACCCTAGATTCTACATGGACAGAATGATTAAATAAAAGTGAAGTAGTTCATTAAGCAAAGAGTGTGACTGCAGTTTCCTAATATATGTCTTCATCTCTGTACAGACAATGGTTTCTATTGTTTTCTTTAGCTTGTGAAATAGAACCAGTTGTCACCAATGCTGTTGCCTTTTCAGTGAAACAGAGCATTTGGCTGCGGCAAATTGTCCAGTTTTTCTAACTATTCAATGTACAGGTTCAGCTGTCTCTTTTATGAAGACTTTGCACTGAAGGCCTAACAAGAAGATACACGGCTTAGTCATATTACTGCTTTCAGCACTTAATTAAAGAGGGTGCTACTAGAAAAGTGGATTTAATCCCAGTGTTTTAATTAAATTCTAGTTTGGCACAAGTCCACCTGTCTGGATTCAATTGGATATGGCTCTCTTTCCTTCTTGCTCCACACATTACCATTGCCTGCTCCCATTGAACTGCTGCAGTGATTCTCCCATTGCATTTCAGCACAAATAAAGGCAGTCCTCAAATACAGAAAGCCTCTTGCATAAAAGGGATGTAACATCAAAGCTACTATTTAAGACTAAAGTGTCACACCATTTACATGTTCAAATTGTGTGAGGCAGGCAGTTGTGTTCACACTCTGATCCCATACTGAGTGTGATGGTGTAGCCATGCATGGAGCTCAGTGCAGACTACTAAAATTGGTTTGGAAAGGCATCATCTGTACTGCGAGCAAGAGCCAAGTTATCACTTCAAAATTGTACTGGACAGGTTTATACAAGCTGCAGTGACTTCATTATGAATTACAGAGGGGACAGAGATTTCTCACTCAGATTGGCAGAGAGGGTGAAGTCAAAATTCTGAATGCATTGAAGGAGGGCAGTATTTTGCAGCTTCATTTTACTCATCTTTGAAAATCCTAACTAGTTAAACACAAAAGCTTTCAGAGAAGTGGATTTCTTGGGGGCAGGGTTGTAACAAGGAAGTTACAAAATTTCTGCTATTAAAACTCCTATGTCAGTAGTCTATAGGTGGTAAACCCCCTAGTAGTGGAGAGGAACTGAGTATGACCCAAGGTAATAGTTTGGTTGATCTTATGGTGGAAAGGGCTCTGAATCATGTGGGTAAGTATAGTCACCAGGCTATCATTCTTTCACCAAAAAGGAAACAAAGCAACACAAAATGGAGGTCTCATTTTGTTCCACTGCATACAACGAATTTTAAACCCTGGCATTATTCTTGAAACAAAAACTTCGGTCATTTTCTGTCTCTTGCCAAAGAATTGCTGAGGCATATCATGGGGAAGAGGAGAGGACAAGGGTGGAAGAAAGCAAGGAAAGAGGCTTGGAAGCAGGAAAGCTGACAGGAGTGAGTTAACATCCTCTGCTAAACACCAGAGAAAGAGATCAAGCGCTGAGTCACAGCAGTGGGATCCATCTTCATCCTCTCTAGTCATCCAAAAGTGAGGTCTAAGCCAGCCATCCAGTTTCCTTCTGTGAGTAGAGACGAGCACCTCCAGATGGCAATTCAGCTCCCAATTCTTGGATGTCTATCTTAGGAAAAGACAAATCCCCAGTGTGTTCCAGCAGCCATGTACCTACATGCCACCACTGATTCAAGGCTTCTTAGTTAATTAGAGTTGAAATGTCAACATATGCATCGCTCACCATTCCCACAGCCTTAATACTCTCTCACATCTAACTGTTACTGCTCATCTTTTTACTCCCTTCTTCAGGCATAGGAAACAACTGTTGAAAGATATTTGAACTTCTAGAGAGAATACTGCTGGTAAGGAGAAAGCACAGAGCATGTGATTCATTATATTTTAGAACTACTGAAAAACAGACTAGTCTCAGCACGGATACCGGTCTGTACCAGTATGATGGCTCTGTTTTCCCTTAGGTGACATATGTGAAATATTGAGACTACACCCCCTCCCCACATGAAAGCAAATACTAAGAAGTGCACATGTTTACCAGCCTAAAAGTCGTGCCACATAATACCGTTACGACCTGCCAGGCACTTGCCAGTTTCACTCTCTGAAAAGAGCATTTTGCCACTCTCGGTTTGCCTATCCATTCTGCCGTTAAAAAGAAGACTTTTTGCCAAAGAACCTTAGTGCCCAAGAAGGAGATATTGAGGGGGAAAAAAAGAAAAGACATTTCTTACTGAAAATAACTGTCTAATTAAGGAGTAAACCATACTACAATGTGCATTGTTAGGCTTGTTGAACTTACATGACTCTGGCACGTTATGAAACTAAATGCATCTGGTTAGCTGGCAGAAGGCAAATGTCTAACTCAAAGCTGCATGTGCCCAGATTCATCTTTATAGAAAATTATAAAATAGCCAGAGGCGTGCTTTGTTTTGTTCCTTTAATTTAGGGTTCACAAAAGCTGATAGATCCACAAGGCTTCATACTGAGCAAATTCTGGAGATCAGAAAGCACCTTCTAAGCTCATCTAAACTTCAAGTGCCAAATAACCCCATGCTGCTATGGAACACCCTGATCTCAGTATTCAACCAGGTGGTCCTGGGAGTGGTTAGATCACTGCTCCCATCTGCACGGAGCCACTGAAGGCATCTTCCCAAAGGTGAAGCAATGATCCATGTCTGTGTTTTTGCCATACTTCTCTCTTCCATGACTTCTAATTTTAAGAAATACCAATGCCACTGCAGGCAATTTTCTTTTCCTCAGTGAGGCAGTTCCCTCCTCTATATCATGCTGTAGACATCTTGTTACTTTGTGAGTTACTTTATTGCTGTGATTAGTCTTCAGCCTCTTGAAAGGCTGGAAGAGGGGCTGACTGCCCTTAGAGATAAATGATTTAGAAGTATTTTTATGCTCCAAGCTCCTCTAACATTAGTTAGACTATTAGTTGGGTTACACTGATATGGGGACATGTCACAAAAGAGAAAATGATATCCCTAATCAAATGAGGCCCTAAGAAGTCTCTGTGATCTTTCACCCACCGAGACCAAGGAACAAGTTACAGACACTAAACGTGAGTCCTGTCAAACTTTCATCAGTCGTTCTTCCCTTGCTCTTGGAATAACTATGCTGTTTTTCCACTCCTTCCCTGCCTACCAGTCCCACCATGTCTGCAGGAGGCTCAGGTTTGGTCCCACACCTTCTGTGGCAGTACTAATGCCGCAAGAGGAATGGGAGAAGCTGCTGACAGCCAGATTCCCTGCCTGTGCCTAACACAGAGATCGTGCTAGCTGCACAGGAAGATGAAAGCACTTCTCAACTCCACTTCTCAAAGTCTCCACTCTTCCAGAGCTAACCTCCCACAGTGGCGCCTTCGCTTCGCAGTCCCAGCACTTCAGGACCACAATACAGAGTGGCCAAACAACTCTTTGTGATCCACACACGGCTTGCCAGCACCCCCAGCCTGCTCTCATTTTATTAACACCAGATGTGCCAGAGCCAGGGGGAGAACAGCAGGTCAAACCACAGGACGGGGAAGGCTGCAGCTGGTAAGGAAGCCCCTTTGCTCATGGAGGCCTGCTGGGAGCAGGAGGGATGATTCACACGTGTTTGCCTCTCTCCAGCTCCATGAGACACGCAAGGAGACAGCAGATTGCAAAACATGCCTGTGCCATGCGGCGTCCCGAGGGAGGCAGCGTGTGGCACTGCGGGTGCTGGAGGTGCTGCTGCTGCCTGCTGCTGCTGCCTGCTGCTGCTGCTGCTGCCTGCTGCTGCTGCCTGCTGCCTGCTGCTGCTGCCTGCTGCTGCTGCTGCTGCCTGCTGCTGCTGCCTGCTGCCAGAGCCGCTGCTGGGCCAGGCAGGCATCAGCAGGGGTCTACAGCAGAGGTGGGGGGCTGGCAGCTGCAAGGGGTGATCGCCCAGGCTGTTTGGAGAGGTGGGAGTTTGGGAGAGACAGTGAGGGGTTCAGGTTGTCGGGAGGATTCGGGGAGGCAGAGGGGGATCGCGGCAGGGTCTGGGGGCACGTCTGAGTTAGGGCAGTGGGACTCCGGGTGGCTGAGGGAGGCACTGGGGAGGGAGAGGCTCTCAGCCAGATGAAGACTTTGGATTGTGGCTTGTAGGACCTGGCAGCCTGGGCGCCCCTGTCATAAGCATTTAGAGGCACTTTGGGTTCTGTCTTTCCCAAATGAGTACTTGTAAGTCGCCTTGATGTTAATGAGAATTACATGCACACATCAGGGAAAGAATAGTCCCTCTACAATGGGCATGTGACAGCTAAAGTGCATCAGTCAGCAGGGAAACAAAAGAGGTCATAATTTATGTAAGAGGTTCATTTTTAATGTAAATTCTGCCCCCAAATGCTCTGCTTACCAGCCTGAATCTGTGGTATTTGGCAGTGGAAAATGAAAGGGGTGAGAAACTCACTGCTGGCAGGTAAATGCATAATGTGATAGATTGATTTAAAATCCTTGTCATCTTTCTTTTTCACCTGCATACATAACGATCCTCTGTTAGTCATTAGGGCTCCTTGTACCTTCAGCACTCTAAAAAAAATATTGGCTTTGAAATGATACTTCATTGTTAAGGAATTTTTGTCAGCTAGCTCCATTTATCGATGTATCAAAGCCGTTTTACAAGAGATAGGCTCCACTTTGGCACCGATAGCGCATACATTACGTGCCTTGTGAGGACTTGCATCTCATTCCAGCACCGAGTGGATGTGCCAAGTGCCACCGCGGTACATAATGAGACATGTCACCCGGCGCTGGGGACAGCAAGGAGACGTGAATGTACTGGCCCCCGATGTTCTCTCCTGGCTGGAGACAGAGGAGCGGGGACATGAGGGGTCAGGGCAGACACATGCTTAGGGTGCAACTCTGCGCAGAGAGTAGCTGAGGACTCTGCTGTCACAGCCTCCGGGGTGGGGGTAACATATGCCACCAAGCTGCATTTTTCTGTTGATCTATTTACACCTCCTCCCCAGACAGCAAGAGCCAAGCCAGGAAACACTCTTTTCTGTAGCCATATGTGTGTCTGCAACAAGGGTTTTTTTAGCATACCGGTGATAACTGGGGGTGTCACGCTGTTTTGTGAGCAAAATTTTGTAGCATAAGCCAAACCACAGAAAGAGTACTACCAAGTAACTACCTCCAAAGCTGTTCAGGCTGTCTTGTGAATTAAATCGTTTTTCTTTGTCCCTTTGTTTAGAGCTTTACCTTGTGTTGCCAAGCAACTGCACGGGCAAAGTTAACGGCAAAGCTCCCCTTTCAGACCAGGCGGGTAGGAGGCCCTGGAACTGAGGCGAGCCGGGGTGGAAAAGACAAGGCCTGAGAGAGGAGAAAAAGCCCACGGTCATTTGGATCTTTTTGCATTTTCCCTGCATCCTAGAAACAGAGGATGCTTCAGCAGAGATAAGCAAAGACAGGGCTTTCCTGTGCATAGTTTATTACCATGTCAGTTCAAGGAAACCGAACCCAAGCGCAGGCTACGCGCTGAAAGATGTCAAAAAGAAAATATCACCACACCAGTGACTTCTACTCTGAATTATCCTACCAACAGGATTTCTCCCTCAAAAGGAAAATCTCGACCCAATTTGCTGCCACTGAAACACTCCCAGCCTCAGTCTCTGCAGCCCAAGAAGGAATCTCTGCCTCCGTTAAATCATACTGAAGCTATAAAGGATGCCACAGCTTCCTGCCAGCAATACCTACTGCACCTTCCAGATGAGAAATTCAAAGCCCACAGGGTTCCTGTGAACTGGCACATGTATTTTTCAGGCTGAAGGTTCATAGCTTAAATAGTAGAAGAGGGGCCCAAGACACAAGGAACCTGCCACCTTATACTGGCTCCCACACTCAATTTGCACAACTCACTGTCGCAGGACTCGAGGAGTCCTGACCATTAGGCACTTCTACCCGCTGCCATCAAAGACTCCTGAGCCTGGTCGTTTCCAGTCATTGCCTTGCCTTTTCTTTTAGGAATATTATTAAAGATCCCAGTCCCGTTTTCTAGTTATACCACATAACATCCATGCCTCTCAAGGCCGGGATTTCAAAGGACTGATATTACTTCTAATTACATGCTTCATTTTGTAAACTCTTGGGTTTAGAAGGTATTAATCAGATTGGCCTAGTTAGTAGTATTTTCAATTCATGATTTTACCATGCCTCGTACATTTGGCATTTCTCCCAGGAGCTCAGCTGCTGGACTCAGGACACTGCACGGGGACACTTCCAGCTCTCTTGGCAGAGAAGAAACCCTGGAAAAGTTGACGCTGTTGCACCTGAAGACTCAGAAGAGCACCAAAAAAGTATGAGTTATAAACAAGCCTCTTGAGTTTTTAAACCAATCAAGTCAGGCCAATGACATTAGAGGTCCTGTTTGACTTTTTTAATACCTGTGACCAGTAATACTAAGCTGATTCAGTGTGAGCTCAAATATTTAAACCCTGGTCTAGACAGAGCCAAGATACAGGAATTCATCTCCAAAAGCTATATGTGCTACTTGTGCCTCATTTAATCTCGGAAGGCCAATAAATGCATCAGTAGGAATATGCAAGAGTTGTGCATGGAAGCCAGACTCAATATGAAGATGGTTTAGCATCTGCTGGGTATTTATGGGAACCAGCGGGAGCATGGAAAAAGACATGGGAAAGGCAGAGAACTGCTGAGGGCTCATGGGATGAACTTAGCAGTCCCAAATGGAGCATGAGAGAAGTCATGCTTCATATGGGTGCACACCTGGAAACAACCTCTCTCTCTCTAACTGCAAACCTATTTTGAAGTGAACATTATTCTATGTTCTTCATTCTCCATGTATGCAAAAAAATTACTATTGCAGATGAAAAACTGTATCACGATAAACAGAAACTGCAGTCAAGCCTAATTTTGGTCACAGAGTATTATGGGTGCAGTTGTGAGAGTTGTGCTGAGACTTGGCTAAAAATATTCCTACCGTATTTTGCAAAGTTTATAGGCTGATGTGACCTGGCAGTTCCTGTGTTTCTATCTAGTCTAGTATCCTGTCTCTGAGAAATGCTAACACCAGCAGCTTCAGAGGACCAGAGATGAAATGTCTTGCAGTCAGGTAGCGCAGTCTACCCTATAAAAATATTACCCAGAGCCATAACAGCAAAAGATTGATTACTGAAGACAAACTAGTTCAGCTCTGTAACAAATGCCCCATATACAATAATAGCATACTATTTACAGCTCATAGGCATTAAAAATAAAAAAGCTTTGCTTTATCACTGGCAGCATCATGGACTTTTAGCAGCCATAGAACTGTACACAGAGACAACCATCTTATCTACAAGTTGTCAATTCTCTCTCGCTACCTTTTTCTGAACACAGTAAAGGTTAATTTATTTAAACTAGCAAGGTATATTCAGTTGTGGGCTATTACAAATAGGAAATGCTCCTGTAGGTTTAAAATCAAGGAGATCCAAATTTAAGATCTCAGCTAAAATTGTAGAAAGCCATCAATGTGCCAACATTATAATGTAATTGTAAACAGCCCAACTCACATTACTAATATGGTCTAATATTTCCTGCAAATTTTGTCTGAAATTATCAAAAATTTTATTCTAGTTTGATAATGTTTGAATTTTTTTTTTAATTGAAATTATTTCTATGCATATATATCGTGTATGACTGAAAGCCCCTTAGTTCTCTTCCTTCTAAACAGGAAATTACACTGTAGATTTTTCTTCTAAGATCTCTGATAAGGTTCCCACGTATGTGCACATATGCATACATATACATATGTGCGTGTATATAGTTGCTGTTAAAGCCTGTGGGTTTTACACTTTTATTTCTGTGTGACAAGGTGGGTTCACACCTGACAAGCCCCTTTAGCAGGAAAGATAATAATAAGTTTCTCTTTTCAAGCATTCTGCTTCTGCAGAGTCGCCTAACCACCATTAAAGCCTTCCTGGTTCTTTGCTAATCTACCTTAATTAATATTAATTATATATTAATAAGAATATTCTGTGGCAGACAGAGCTATTCTAGACAGACCATAGACAGATCAAATTGGATCTTTAACTGTATTTTAAAACATGAGAAGTATAAATTCTATATAACGCTATTGAAGCTAAAAGAGCTAGGAGTATGTTGCGCTGGTCTCTGTCCTCCCTAAGAGACATGAGATAACACACGGATGGGAAACCACCAGGTAAATATATACACAGAGCTCAAGGAACATGCCTTGTGTTTCATGTTAATTATTCTCCTTCCTCCCACACACTGGTTCTTAATGGACAAACAGACCAATGCGGATGACCACGTTTCAGGTACACGTAGGTTGTTTGCCTAGAAGCACCAAAGGTCTCCTCTGAAGACATCAGACTTAGCCTGAGAGACGCCAGCTGAGAGGCCAGAGAGCACTGGGGCCAGCCACCACAAGAATGTGGAGAAGACAACAGGCCACCTCCAAAGAAACTTGTGGAATAAAACAGAAAGAAGAAGTCCTTGCAAAGGCTGCCATGCTCCTGCTTTGCTCCCCAGCTGGCCGGCAGCAACTGGCAGCCTGGGTTGCTGGAATTCTGAGCTGCAGAACCTTCTGGTGCTTAGGAGATAAGGACAGCTACTGAGCTTGTGGTAAAAACAAGATGCACGTTTTAAGGATTTATACTGAGCAATTGTGTGCATATATCAATGACTGTATTACACTGTTCGAGGCCAAGCATATTGCCAGACAGTAGTGGAAACTCATGGTCTCCTCTGATGAATAAGATACCTTCTTCATGTAGTATTCAGAGATGAGACTTCAGGGTGTGAGGAGCTATTGGGAGCACAGGGATGAGCTATGGAAGAGTGTCTGTAGCCATGTGGGCCACCTTTGTGTGTCTGCAAAGAAGGATTTTATCCACTTCTGAGAAATGCTGTGAAAATAGCTGAGCACTATGTCCCCCCTGACATTTCTCCCACTGGCTTCTCATGCTAATAATTTTGAATTTACCATAGTGCATTGATTTTGCTATTTGAACCTCCCAGTTATCTTTGTGTCTTTTTTTTTTTCGGCAAGAAAGGTAGTTGGTTAATACAAAACACCATAGCCAGGAAATCAAGAGCTTTTCTTTCTGTTCCCAGTTCTGGCACTGCCTCCCTCCATGCCATCACCATCATCTCAGGGCTCTCACCCTCCTTGTACATGCAGAAGATTGTAATGCTTGCACAATTGGAAGAATGTGGTGGTTACATTTGACCAGCCCCATATAAATACCAGGAATTTTAAGAGCAAGGAACTCTCTATATGCCATATGGCATTGATATTAATATATCAATAAATTCCTCCCTAACTGCAACAGATGCTCAAGTCAGTAGTTTCACCATACAATACAATGCACTGTTGTGTCCTTTTCTGTGAGCAAGAATAAGCCAGATGCTTTTCCACAATATATTGGCAGAAATATGGAGCTATACAGCCAGAGAAAGCAAACTTTACCTCCATTACAGATGAGCCTCTACAGAACTGCTTTTTAAATTTTGCTTTCTTAAAGATGATTAATTTTGACAAAGGATTTACCTACTGATAGCTATCCAGATGATCAAATACTGCTGGAACTGAGACTACTGTATCATCAAGGAATATGAAACTCCCTTAATGTCACAATTACATTTTTCTTATTTCTTTTTATAATACCATTAGACAAAGGAAACAAATTAGTGATTTTCATTTTTCCCCCATTAACTATTTTTTTACTTTTTATCTTCTCTATTCACTCCCATTTATCTTCCTTCTCATTTCCTCAGAGAGCAAACAGTGCTAACCTGCTTTCCTGCTTCCCTCATTAAATATAATTTTAATTATTTTTACTTCACCCCTACCCATTAGTTCTCTAAAGTTCTCTCCCAGCTGCATCTATTAACACCTCACTATTCTAATCATTCTCTGTTGCAAATATCATCACCTAATTTTGGCACTTGCATCTTTGCTCTTTGATCCTTTAATTGGCATCTACTGTCGAATTCCTGCGGGGCTATGCTCTTTCACTACTCACCTCATCAGCTTCTAAGTCTCCCTACCTAACTATATTTCAGGGTGTGCTTTCACATATGGTTTAAGCCCCCTGAAGACTATGTGGCCACTAAGAAGGAGTTACCCTGCCATCCCAGCGTCCCTGGGTGCACGTTCCCAGCACATTGCTGGCACTGGCATTACCACTTGTGCAACCACACGGTCAGCCAGACCACAACTGTTCTTTCAGTTCTTTGTGCTTTTTTTGGTAGGGCAAATTTTCCGGCAGATCAGTTAATGCCTGCCCAAGGGGGACGGCAGGGCTACAAGTCAGAAAGGCGGGACTGCCTCTTTCGGCCTCAGGGCACACAGATGGATTTACAGCGTGCATGAAACTGCTGCCTGGGAAGTGCAAAAACCACACAGTGACAGGGAGAAATGTGCATTTAGATTCTTTCCAGCTACCACTTTTCTCTTTTAATCACAATCACGATTTTTTGTGGGCAGTGCATTACCCTTTTGGGGAGGGGTAATTTGCTATTTGCTTCACTGAACTGTTGAACTTTGCCAGGCCTTCAGTTCAGCCAAAAGCAAAACACACGACAAGAAACGGACAAGTCTTGCAATCCTTAGTCATCGACTTCAACAGGAGTTTGTCTGGAGGGGAGGAGGGAAAACCGTTAACGAATAGGTCTAAAAATAAATGCAAGGGTTTCCTGACATTGTTTTCTGGTCTTCTGTATTACCCTTATGAGGGAAAAAGAACAGTGGGATTCAAACTGCATTTTAGTTTGTTGTTAAAATTCAGAACCCAAGAAAATATGTAAGTAATAGCAGGACTCAGAAATAAGAGTGGGTCTTGATTGTAGCCATGATGACCTTCACTTCTGTTGTTCCTGGGGTTTGTGAGAGAGAAAAGAAATCATTCACCATTACCAATACCCCTTCAAGTTATTTATTACAAGTTTAGGTATCCAAAGACTTAACACTTAAAGGATTATTTTTCCTCCAAAAACTAGACCACTCCTATAAAAGAAACCAGTATGCTACATTTATAAGTAACATCTTAAACTCCTACATGTCAGATAATATAATGAAAGCTCTAATTGTTTCTTTCAGTATCTTCAGGGAACCTGTCAGAAATTCTCCCACATCTGCAGCAGCCAAATACACAACTCTCCTAGCGATGTATCTATCTATGTCATAGGACAGGCTTAAAAAAGAAGCAGCAGTATTGATCTTTCAGAAATCTATACAAAAACTATTTAGGTTCATCTATCTTGGATACCATAATTATAGAGCACAGCTCTGGCCCTTAGATTCCCTGATACATACTGAAAGCTAGTAGTTTGAGTATTTATTTTCTCCTTCGGAGTATCTCATTGCAAACTGCCCTAAAGATGTTCAGAGAAATCCACAAGTTTTCCTAATGCTTTACAAAACTGAAAAAGGCCATTTCTTAGGGTTTTTTTCTGTTCCGCAGGATGTATATAACAGGCAAGCTTTATTGGGGTCTGGAGGTACCTGGAGTCTGTTGTACTGATGTAGCAATCACTTGGGAGGTACTGTGGTGAAATGAATACAGGAGACACAGAAGGTGCTGGGCTAGTTGATGCTGATGGCTCCCAAACTTGAGATGACACAGCTACAACAACTGCCTACGTGCTAATTTCTGCAGCAAACCTGGCCTGCTTCGTTAGAGTTGTTAGAGTCATTAGAGTAGCAGGAAATGCACTTCTGGTGCATCACCTCTCAAAAGAAAATGTCTACAACTAAAAACAAAACCAAAATGAATACAGTAGAACCAGCAGGATGCACTTATGTACTGGTTTTGGCTGGGATGGAGTTAATTTTTTTCATAGCAGCCCATATGGTGCTATCTTTTGGGTCTCTGACCAAAACAGTCATGATAACAGACCTATGTTTTTGCTATTGGTGAGTAGCGCTTACAGAGCATCAGGGCTTTCTCTGTTTCTCACCCCACCCCACCAGCGAGCAGGCTGGGGCTGCACAAGAAGTTGGGAGGGGACACGGCTGGGACAGCTGACCCCAACTGACCAAAGGGCTATCCCATACCATACGATGCTGTACTCAGCAATAAAAGCTGGGAAAAAGAAGGAGGAAGTGGGGGACATTTACAGTTACGGCCTGTGTCTTCCCAAGTAACAGTTACACACGAAGGAGCCCTGCTTTCCTGGAGATGGCTGAACACCACCCGGCCGGTGGGAAGGAGTGAATTAATTCCTTATTTCGCTTTACTTGTGTGCGCAGCTTTGCTTTACCTATTAAACTGTCTTTATCTTGACCCACGAGCTTTCTCACTTTTGCCCTTCTGATGCTCTCCCCCATCCTGCTGCAGGGGAGTGAGTGAGTGCTTGTGTGGGGCTTAGCTGCCTACAATGCCTACCAGGGTTAACCTATAACAACTTATTCCATGTTTTTTGCTGTCCCAGTCAGCCTTGACTTCATTTCACAGAGTTTAAGATCCCAAAGGATCATTGGTTCACTTTGTATGACCTTCACTACACAGAAAGAAAATGTAATTCACTCACAACCTTAGGTCAAAGATATTCATTTGACTAAAGGTTTCCAGTGTGAGGTACAAGGGCCAGTTTAACTGCTGTAATTTGCTGCAGGGACTGCTTCTCACCTGGCTCGCTGCTTCCCAAGTGCTCGTCCTAGTCCTCTGCCCCTGCAACACCCACAGCTGCTCCAGCTGTTCCCCACAGCGCTCTCAGGTGTTTCGCTACATCTTGCAAGCCTCCTGGGATCCTGCATCCTTTTGGCCTGGGTGAGCAGCTATCCATCGCCACCCTGACTTCTGCGAGGCAGGAATTACAGAGGCCCAGGGCCACAGCCCTGGGTTGCCTGCTACTCTTTTATCCTTTAGTTCCTACCCATCGAGTTACATTGCTCTTGTTTGCTGGGGACAGAGTACCTTGAACACAAGATGAAGATGCTATCAGCATTATTTCTGTGTACGTATCCTGTTTTGGTCCCTTTTTCTTTTAGGTTCTGCCCTCCCTGTGACTTCTCCATGACCTTACCAACCACTTGCTTTGTGTGAGTGCCTCTGGTTATTGTGCACCTATGCTCAGATGCTTTCCTGTTATTGCTTTAGCTTGATCTGCTGCATGTGTTCCCAGCAGACAAAAAACAAGTGGGAGAAGGCTGAAGCTGCAGTCAAAATGCATTAATTTGGAAGAATAGTATATCTATCTGAGGGACAGGGAAATGAAGAAGACCTCAAAACCAAAAAAGTGTACTAGATATAAAACAGTACGTCCACAGGTTCCCATTCTTCTTCTGATGTAGTTTAATGTGACAGTTCCGCTTACAGAGAAGGTCTGGGTGCTGTCCTTCACCACTCTGTTCAGTGACCATTAGCTCAGGAAAATGGCTAAATATTACATAAACTGTTATTAGAGACAACTTCGGAAAATATTCATCTACAGACCTAGGACTGCCACCATTTGTTTGAATTTTCACTCTTCATCTCATCAGCTCAAGGCCTTTGTTTTGCTGGAGGGTAGTGTGTACCTGGATGGCTGGTGAAGCTAGCGCATCCTCGATGGGAGGCAGAACACAAGGAGAGGAGCCAGCCAGGCCAGAAGGCAGCTCTCCTCTACGCTGACGCAGAGACCAGTCACCAGCTCAAATCCCTTCCCCAGCTCCTGCTCATCTCCCGATGATGCAGTTACTTGATCAAGCCCCAACTACATCAAAGACAAACTTGATCTCTGAACCATGATGTGCTCTTGGGACAGTGGCATTTTTACAGTCAGGACAAAGCACACAACAGGAGCTTTTACAATCAGGACAGAGCTGGGAACAGAACATTTTTGGATGCTGAGCATTGGCTACAGACATTCTTCTTCATGAGAAAAGACCAGTCTGAAGTCTGATTCATTGTATAAAAATAAAAATTATACATGAACACACAGTTGGGGGGTATTTGCTATAAAGCTATAAATATAGTTTAAAGCTGGAATGCGCCACTGTGATCATCTAATTTGATCTCCTACAGGGCATTAACTACTGGAATTCCCTGAATTCTTGATTTAAAAAAATAATTTGACAAAATTTACTACAAGCCTGCGACTAATTATCCTCCTTACTAATAAATTGTACTTTTATCAGTGAAAATGGAGATAAAATGTTGTAGTTCTATATTGAATGTAACACAGTAAAACATTAGTTCTTTTTCTCATAAAACATTGAATTTACAGGTTAAAACTCATGTCAAATTGTAAATATGTAAATGGAGATATTCATTGTTGTGACAGCCTTTAAAAAAAGTCAAATACATATACTGTTGGCATTACTGAAAACCTGTGTAGAAACCTGGTTTGTATCCAAAGTCAGTTAATCTCTTTCCAAAACGCATTATAAATAAGAATTGATTTGGTAACATTTTAAAATTGTATTATCAAGAAAGCCAGGTCTAAACGTACCATTTTAACTTGATTTGCCATTTCTCATTATCATTTTACTATTTATTTTGTCCCATTTTTCAATTGAATGACTTAAGTATTGCCCTTGAGATGCTCCTATTTATAGCATATCTTAGAATTTATTAGGTTCACAAAAATTCAGTCGATGATGTTGACCTTTACAAGAAAGAATCACTCAGACTCCTTAATTCCATTTCACTGCATTGCAGAGGTAGCTATCTTTCTCCATTTTATCTAAATTTTACTTATTCATTTCACTATCCTAAGGCTGCCTCAAACTGGAGGACATTTTCAAGCTTCAGTTTTTCATAGCTTCTTTATTAAATGCAGATTTTCTCCTTTTGTAGTTTTCCTTTTCATTGGAAACCTAGGATAACAGACAAATAAACTATCGAAGAAAAAGATGCTAGTTAGTGAGCTCCCGTTGTAAGGTATATTCTGCAAAGACAGAGAAGCCCTACCTTCCAGAAAAGCATGGCCAAGTCCAGTCTAGGGCTAAAAATCAAACTGAAAGAATGATCATCCGGGTCACCTCACAGTAATGTGGGTTATCTATGTCAAAATGAAGACCAGGACCACTAGAAATACCAGCACACAGAAGAGAAGAAAAATCACGCAAAGCTGAAGTAACTTAGTAGATTACTAAGAGGTTAAATAAAATGTCACCACAGGGAGGAACATACATCACCGAAAAACTTCAGCATACTGAGTAGATAGCGTGACTACTGATTCACAGAAAAGAAGGTGATGGCAGGTTAATTAACCACATTTCACATAGCTGTAGAAAGATCACAAAAGGAGCAGAGTCTCAGAAGTGGTAGTAAAAGCTGCTATATTTTAACTTTCAAAGCAGGAATTGGCATGGATTTTTGTTTGTAACTGCTGTCACTAACTGCTGACTGTTTCATTCTGGCGTTCAGGAGCTATGCGCCCAGTGCGCAATGCCTCAACACAGAGGTTCATTAAAAACTCAAGAGATGCTAGAAAGAGGGGAAGCCCAGACAGAACCACAATATTTACTCAACCAGAGCCAAATTCAAAAGTAAAAGCTCCAATGCAATGACATAACACACAGAAGAGGCAGGTATTTACCATGGTCATAAGGAGATTTTGCCACATGGAAGAGTCAGGAGAGCTCAGAGTTCCAACCTGTCTTCCCGCTTTCATACTCATTACAGAAAAGGCTGCAAAAGAGTTTCCTCTTTGCAAACATAACATCCTTTCTACCTCATAGGGCATCTCTGCTACCCAGAGTCACCCCATAACCTTGGCTGCTAGGAGAGCCACTGGAGCAGGCGAGCATCCCAGCCTCGCTGAGGCATCATGATGCAAATGAAATGATGTCCACATCCAGACCCCGGAAAACTCTCCTCCTCGCCAGTTTAGACAGTCAAACCTACCAGTTGACAGCATGCATTTGCAGACAAATGGGGGGACTCGTAACCATGTCTACATTGTGTGGTACTCTGGGAGAAATCCAGCAATTGTAATAATAGAAATTATAGTACCCAGCATCTACCTGGTAATAGCGAATCAGTTTATTTCTATAAAAGATAGGGATAAAAGATAAAAACCATTTCATTTTGTAATACACAGATTTAAACAGATTTGCAGTAATAGAATTGCAATAGAAAAATACAAGGCTGGAATATATCCTTCTAAGCTATACCTATCAATCAAGATTTCCCCAGTTCCTCGTACACAGGAGCTAGCTTGTGAGGCTGAGCTATTCACCTCCTCATCCTGAGGGCAGGGGTTTTCCAGAAAGGACAACACCTTCTTAGCTGTTATGGTTAGAGATGGCTGTCCCTGCCTGTCACTTTTGCCATGCTGGAAAATCTCCTTTTCTATCAGGGTTTGCCACTTCATTTTCTGTGACAAGTCACATGGCAATGTGAAAAACTAGGTTATTATCCTTTCCATTCTTCCTTGGTGTTTCCATGAGTCAGATATCCATTGGATCCCTCTGCTACTTTTCCCATGAGGGGTATTTTTAGGGGGGGAGAGGGTGAAAAGGAAAGGAGGGTGAAATCTGTCATCTCATAGACAAAAGCCTCTGGAGTGCACAATTTATGGGACACATCTACCTTCTCACTGACCTTGCCTCCTTTGCACATTTATATATCCCTTAGAATTTATTAACTATGAATACATTAGGCTCCAGGTGCATAACAAAGTGTCTAGAAAACTATTTTAATAAAATATCCAAACAGCATGTCCAGATAATGCCTGCAATGTCCCCATATGTCTCACTACACAGATCACACAACTTAGTATCTCCTGGTAATATGACCTGCAATAGGTATCATCAGCTACATTCATTACCATTTAAGATAGGACAAAAAGGCAAGCTACTATTAACTGTTTTCAGTTTCCTAACTGTTCTATTTGCTACTTAAGAGCATAATATTTTAATTAAGGGTTTGGGGTTTTTTTTTTCCCATTATGGAAATAATTTTGAAGCAACTTTCCTCCTGGTTGCTTAAGCAGGTTCATTATAATGCAATGCAATTTACCCAGCTGGACAGGTCTGCAGGTGGCCAGAAACCCATTAGAGAGGTATCTACCTACTACAGGGGAAACTAATATTCAGGAGACAGGAAATCTCACAGGGACTTCGATTTTGCCAGGCATTAACACAGTTGACTGGGTAGCAGGTGGCTGGAAGCATAAATTTCCCTGTACCTTATTTATTAGGGCTCCCTTGCCTCCCTTCTTCTAGAATTATAACGTGCTCTTGGCATTGATAAACCCCAGCAAGGGCACACTGTAAAGGTACAAGTAGCAAAGTCTTGATAAATATTTTTTATCTATTTGACATAAACTATTTGAACCAAACCGGAGTCTTATGTGGGTTTTTTTCTTTTCTGAGGCGAAAATAAAGTATTCCTATGATGCAAAGCTCCTCATTTAGAAATAATATATAACTGCCTGTCTTCCTGAACAGAACAAGAGTCAAAGAGAAATTACGTTCTTCTGTCACAGCTCCAAACCTCCTTTCAGCCAACTCTCTGCTTGGAAAGCTCTCCATCAACTTTTTTTCCTACACCATAATGTGTTTTTCCTCTCTGGTTTTTTCCCCCTCTCCATGTTTCCATGATGTTTTTTCTCCCACTAAAGCCCTAGCCCCCATGCTCATTCCTGTGAAAATTATTTAAGCCATGACATTCGGTTTTCACTCAACATATGCCTGTGTACTGTTTATAAGTTTCAGTTATCTAGTGCCCCAAAGGAGCTCATCTGTAGTTTATGCTTCCCTGGAAGGAAAGCTCATCGCCTCACTCACCAGCTCTAAAGAGGTTTACTTCTGTGTATAATGAGAACATAGAAAAGAAGAACATTTTCTATTTATTCTGGGAGGAAAAGCATAGCAAACTCCCTCATGAGTGCTTTGGGGCTAGTTATTCAAATTCCCTAGAATATTCTGAAAATTTCAGCATTAATTCAGAAATACCAAGGTCTGTATGATTGCACTGCATCACATATACAGTAGCTTCTGCACCAGCACTCACGACGCCCTCAGTTGCACAGCACACTCACCTGTTCTGCTAGAGCAAAGCAGAAACGTTACATTTAGACTTTTTTTTCACGGTTCATTCAGGACAATTTCATACTCCCTCTCCAGCCCCGTGACCACATGTGCCATGTGTGGCTGGCTGTGGATTTGTGTAGGACATGACGGGCTGATCAGGAGAGCCCCGCACTGCAAGGATCCCTGCTGGGGGACACGGAGCTGCCTCAGTCCTCCCTGCTCCGTGTGCCACATGCGTCCCGTGTCACACGGTCTGACACGCCACTACCTCCCATACTGCAGAAAGAGGTCCTGGAGAGGCCCAGGAGTATATGGAGAGCTGCGGTATCCATCTTTCAAGCCCAAAACCTTTTGGAAAATGCATTGCCTTATGCAAATTAAAGAAATACTTCTCCCTGCCCACTCCCTGCTAACACCCACACATCTTTTCCTGGAACTCATAGACTCCAAGTAAGCAACAGATCCAGAAAGCTGATGTAGTTACTGTAAATGGTTTGAAGAATGGAAGTAGGTCTTATGTCTGCTTCTAAGAAATTTCATTAATAAGTAAACATATACATAAATATTCTGAATAAAACAGGGGCAAGAAAGACATGCATTTCAGCCACTTAGAAGCAGGAAAAGCAAGAAAGGATTTCTTTTGACAGATTCTTCCTGTAAATTATATGGGACAGCTGCATAAATCTTCTTTGATCTGGTTTAGCCATACACTGTATTTTCCTGTTAAAATATTCACATACAATTAAATATCCACAGGCAGACAGACAGGAGCAGAGATCGTGGAGATGTAGGAGGAGCCTGCCACAGAAATAGACTCCTTCTCCTCAAAATACAACTTACAAAAATCTCTGAAACAGTCAATGTAAATTTAATCTGTTGAAAACTGGCTTTAACTTATTGTCATTTCCTTTGTCCTTTCTCCCAAATCATTCCAACTTTTCTCTGTTAAAGTTGGCACACAGAAAACAAATCATTACAGTTATTTTTCTTTTTCTCAGCCCTTTAGTACCACACACTGTTACTAGACAAATCCTGCAGGCTTTATTCACACACAGCTCATCTTAATGACAGTCTAAGGCCTTTTAAAATGAGCCGTTAAATAATAAACTCAACCACAAATATACAACCATTGCAATAAATTCACATCAGACATTCAGACACTATGGCAATAAGAGGTTAGAGGTCTAGAAAGACACTCTTAAAGCCACTTAAAACACAATTACAAAGGAAATGCTATCAGCTGTGTTTTCCCTTTTAAAAAAAAACAATAATGCACTGTTTCTTCAGCACTTTCAGTTTTTTGCCTTCCATGTGGAAGAGAAATGGGCCATTTTGAAACCTCTTGACCTCAAAGAAAATGTCTACATCAAACTCAGGGACTCCTGGGTTTCTCCCCACAATATTTTCTTCATAGCTGTGTTGTGTAAATGAGCCCTATTTCTCCTTTGGAGTACGTGGGGCAAACAAGTGTCTCCAACAACGGTGGAGACCTGCCCTGACCCTGCGTAACAGGGTTCAGCCATAAGAAGGGGTCACCACGGCGTGCCTGTGGGCAGCCCTGGGCTGGTGTTTCTCAGCATATTGGAACTGCCTGACCCAGAAGTTCCCTCCACTCAAAACACACCTGGGGGAGAACAACTTCTTTGGACCATGTTGTGTTCAGAGCCAGAAACCATTTGTGTTTCCCCCCAAGAGTCACTGGGCACAACACGCAGTCAGGAATGAGGGCAGGTCCCAAAGCCTTTCTTTTTCTCTTTCTTCCTTGTGTCTTGTGTTTCTCACTGTACGGTGGCTCTGTGTAGGTAGGAGGGAGGTAGAGCACTGCCTCAGTCAGACCGTCCTGGAGGTTGGTGGTGAAGGCACTAGCCTGGGAAGTGGTACATGTTCCTGAGCAAATGCCCTGCTTCTAAGCAGTGTCCTGAACAGCTCCAAGGTAGGCAAATGCCATCACATCCTCAGCAACTGGGCACCTACCCTCAAAGAAAACCCGACATACTTAATTCCAAATCATCAAGACACCAACTCCAGACGGAGCCATCTGTCAGGCTACTCTTCACCATTAGATACATCCTAAGACTTACTGTTTGATGTTGCTTGGTCTCAGAGCACTTTGTTCCACATGCAGGAGCCTTACATCAACCTGCACAAGCTATTAAGCTCCCTATTTAAACAATGGAAAAAGCATTTCATTCATATGCTCTACATAGGTCTTCAGGGGTACTCTGTCTCTGCAGCGACTGCAGAAGCCTATGCACCTAATTTCAGCAGTCTGAATTCCCCCTGCCAAGACTAAACACTCACTCACAAGGTTTTTCACTGCCTAAATAATGATGGAAGGTAATCAGAATCTGGCCTAATACCACATTAAAAACCCTGTAGCTGAATCATCCCCCAAAATGTATTCAGCTTAATTATCTGGTAGGAGAAACAACTTTGCTCATGATGTTGATCCTTTGTGGAGTGAAGTTGATGCAAGCTATACATTTTACTTGTTTCTTCTCCAGCATGTTTTGTCTTAATCTTTTTTTCTTAAGTCTTTCTATTGCTTTTTCCCTCTTTGCATTTAGGCAAAAATATTGTTTACTATATCATTAAGCTCAACTGAGAACAATCGCAAGCTCCATTAGACCGCACTGACAATATATGGCTTTAATTATTTTTTCATAGAAAACTCTCACACTGGAGCAGAGTAACAGAGTGGTTGTGACATCTTGCTACAAATTCTTACATGGGAGTGTGTGGTGGGAACGAGGCCTGGGAAGGGCTGATGGAGAGGCAGGAGAAGGCAGAACCGTTCTTTGGTTTTTTTTTTTAAGGAGAAGAATCTTGGTGAAATATTTCTGTATGCCTCATATGCTAAAAGCACTTCCATCTTTAATGTCATCTGGTCATAATTATACATTCAGCACACACTAAAATCTAAATCAGGTCGTTAGTTACTTCTTGAGACGATAATCATACTTTCATTAAAACTTTTAAGCAGTTTTTTAGCTGATAGATTTCCATAACACTTAATTTGTAAGCCATGGTCTGCTATTCCTGTATTTGCTGTTTAGCCTATCTTACAGGAAAAAGTCCTGCCATCTGGCAGAACAATCACAACCTTCCAAATTAGAACATAATTCTATATTTTCTTGGTTTGTTTCCTTGGCAAAGCTTTTGTCCCAAAATATGAATTCTCCTTACAAGCTAGAAAATATTTCCTAAGATATTTAGAGCCAGAAAAACTTTGGTACAAAGTGTCTCTTTTTACCAAGTCATGCTGCTTCTAAAACCAGGGAAAAATAGGCCTCAGCATCCTTAATGCTCTTGGCTTTCACTTCATCATGGCTTTTCTGTTGAAACATTCAATATTGTTGATATGAGAATTCTTGTGCTGGCAAGATGGTTTTCCTCTTTCGAGGGATCATAAAATAGTGTTATGCATTGAGAGGATCTTTATTCATATCCTACATAGTGGAGCTTATTCCACTGGCAAGCTTACTGACGTCTAAATCTTGGCCTCCCTTTTCCATCTTCAAGATATTTGCCATTACTTCATCTCCAAAGAACTGTATTTTTTTCTCCAATCTCCCCTAAACATACTTAAAGAAAAGACTTGAATCCTCCAGTAAGTCAGGTTAAGGACATACGTGCAACCTGTGTATGCTCCCCAGAGAAGCCAGCAGACTCTGCGTGAAGTCTCCAGGTGGGACAAGGACAGCTGCACTCAGTTTTCCTACAGGCAAGAGGCTGCTGCCCGTGGAGGCATAGGGCAGCTTTGCAGGGGTCCGCAAAAGGCCAGGTGGCAAGCTCTTTACTCCTTCAGCTTCCTCACAGTTTCCTGATATTTTTCAAACTACCTGGCTTTCTCCTGTGAATTGGCATGACACCATTGACTTTCTGGCAATTTAGTGAGGACTTCAGACCCATTGTTTCCATTTCAGACTCCACTTCCTTAAAACAAATAGTTGGTGACTGTAAGCAGCGATGTATAAATATGCACAGAACGCCAGAAATTTCCAAAATTACAGTTCAATTGTTTTACTGCGATCTCTGGTTCTCAGGGGCCCTTAGCCCTTGTCAGTGAAATCCTGTTGGTGAGGAACATATAACTTAATTACCTTGAATTTAAAGTTTCAGCCTCAGTGTTACCTAGCTATATGCACATGGAAAGCATTATGTTTTAAAAGCCATTTGAAAGCATGGGAAGGTTGCCAGCTATTCAAATATTGTCATAGTTCTGATTTTTCTCCAGCTGATTTTTCTCCCCCGATAGGCACGCTGAAATGAGACCAGCCTTCCAAGGAGGAAAGACAGCTGGAACCAAGACATCTCCATTTATATGTCCTGAAAACTTTCAAAGCAAAGAGATGTACCCAGCTTCGGTTTGGGCATGTGAGTGCCCTCACTTCACACCGGGGAGCAGGTGCCTCCCGCCACTCTCTGCTGCCTGGAGGAGGCAGGTTCCTATTGTATCAGATGGACGGGAGCCTTGTAGATCCAGCTTTCGTAACAAGGTTTGTCAGGGTTTCTCTGATACGTCTGCAAGATTGCCATAGCAATTATACTGTGTTTACTGTGGATGTCTGCCTCCTGGTCCTCACTGTGAAGGCTTGATCTCAGAGAAGATGTAAGCCCAGTAAACGGTGGTAATCCTTGAAGGATTCCCCTGTGAGGTCCAATTAATCTATTACGCTGTGACTTCATAGATCTACCCGTCTGCTCCAGGCCTGTTACCTCTCTCCAAACTAAATCCTTTCTTTCAAACACCTCTTTGCTGCCAACTCCACCATCCCAGCAGAATACTGCTGATGAGCAAAGGGCACCAGCTGTCATCTCGAGTGACGTGCTCTACTCACTGGTTGGTTGTATATCCTTTTGCTGTGTCCCACCACTGCTTCTGCAGTGCGATTCTGCAGACTTTGGAGCAGGGCCTGTCATCTCATACTGGGGCTGCTATGATGGGGTCCTGCTCCAAGAGAGTGGCTGCTAAGCTCTAACATAATAAAACTAAATAAATAAGACTCTAGGAAGCCTTTGTCCTGCTTCATATTACAGAGCTCAGAAGATCTTTATCATATGGTTTCTTCTATGTATGTTTGTCCCTGAGAGAAACTTACTTCTCACGCAAATGTGACTGGCCACGATAATTCATCCAGAGAGGTTTAGTGCTCTTTTCCTTGGAAATGTTCTCCATTTTAACATCCTGCATTCTCTTCTATGGAAGCATCTTCAGAGCTGGACAGAATAAAACAGGAAACAAAGGATCGCTGAGACCTAACAAGGCTGAAGGTCAGAGGAAAGGGTGGATAACCTTGTAGACATTTACCCTTCCCCTCCTGTCCCAGGATGGAGCAGCCCCTCTCCTCAAAGTGACGATAAAACTCCTCTGCACAACCCTCTCAGTATTCTCCCTTCCACCATTGCTAAGAATCCCCTGGACGCTGCCTTAAAGAACCTGCTCATCTGAGCTAAAACCCCATGTTTGTACTGAAACACAGAAGTAGCTCATTAAACTTTTCTTAAATAAATTGTTTAGACTAAGTAATTCTCTCCTTTCCTCCCCTTGTGTTGCCAGACTATTGTTTATAGCCAGCATTCCAGGCTGCGTGTGATGAAAATGCTGATGTGTTTCCTGAGTTACAGACTCGAGCTTTATCTCATCTTTCATTTAGGAAACTGGCTGCTTTATCATTTTATGCTGCTGTGTGCAATGTTTATTTTCTCCCCATTATTAACATTGTATAGGAGGATGTGCCCAGCCCCATCAGCTGTTAGTTGTATCGTGCATACCACATACACACACCAAAAAAAAAAAAAAAAAGGAATATATAGTGTAAAAGTTTGGGGAAATCTACACACAGAGTTACAAATTCCCTTTGATATTGGGGACAGTCTCTGGGTAACAGTGTCAACGTATAGCTATGTCCTTCACACACTGCCTTGCCTGTGGAGTTTGCTGGTATTCTCTGCTGTCTTTTGCTTCCGTATTTCAATCAAAATCCACAGGATGTGACAAGGAAAACTCCTGCCCTTTGCACAGAGTTACTGATGATCACCTATTCATCTGGAATCCTCTTAGAAAGAAATAACTCCTCCCCAAGTTTTGCTCTGTTTGAATTCCAGGGGAGAAATTACTAAGCAGTGACTCACCCGATGGATCGTGCAGGCAGCAAAGGGGACCGGGGGTTACATACGAATCTTTGACTAGCTATTCTGGTCAATAACAAACTAATTGGAAAAGTCAGAGACATAGTCCATGATTTAGAGAAGCTATGTTTAAGAGAAAAAGAATCCTGAATTTCCGATAGGATTTTGATTTAAATCCAAAGAATGCACAAGTGGTTAGGAAAAGGAGGCAGATACTTCTTCTTCTGTCTACAAGATATCTCCTGGGCTACTTCAAGTGAATTGATTTTTTAATCAATTTTTGCAAAGCCTTTTTGCTTTAACTACTGAAAGAGGTAAGTACTGGGAGAAAAAGGTACTACAGTATTAAAAAGATGATCGGCAGACGTTGTAGGGGCCAAAAGCAACTGAATTAAAAGATGTCACTGATGTGAAGGTGTAAAATTGTCTGGTTTGGGCTGTGTGCTGCCCGTGAGGATAGCTTCTAAATCTGAAACATTCTCACATATGGTAGTCACCACAATTATTTTCAGTTACTGCTTTTATCAAATATAATGGATTCATTGCATGCGCACAGTGGATTGCCCTGGATTTCTGAAGGATCCCAAAAATAGGGTTATCATATGCTCTTAATGTCAGGCAGTTCAACTATTTTTAGTGACTCTATCAATTGCTGTTCTTGAACCACTTCTCTTCTAATAATAATAAGCATTTTAATAATAATAAGCATTCTAATAACAAGCATTTTTCACCCTGAACTTCACCTACAACCACAGAATACTCACAAAATGAGTTACTAGTTCAGTCTCCTTTCTACATTGTTTATCTACATTTGCTTATGCTGACCTTCCTTTGGAAAGAATATCTCTCCAAATAGTTTACATTTACCTAAACTGGAACAAAGGGGCCTGACAAAAATATGGCCTGTCAAAATCCAAATTGAACTTAGACTTGCTGCTCAGGTCTGCTTCCTTCCCTCCCCACACTGAGTAGTATTTTCTTTCTCTAATTCAAATATTTTCAGTTCCATTTAATGTCCCCTTTCTCAACACCTCACTTCCTCATTAATGCACAGAACAATGTATGGTTTCAAATGTTTGCCCTGTGGTCATCCACAAAACTCACATAAGCAATGCCAGAGCTAAATGACGATCTCCAAGGCTTAGTGGTCTGAGACTCGGGCCATGTGGATTCAATTTTCTGAATTTTCACAGACTTTTCTTTATAATCTTAGTGAAGGTCAAGCCACCATGGTGTTACTGCATTCCCTGCAAGTTTCTCAGCTCTGCAGCCATATTTTGTTTACACCATTTAAAATTAGCCTGTTACTAACTGTGACACCCATCTCAAGGTATTCAGTTTAGTTATTTTTGGATCAATAAAAACAGACATACTGGAAGTGAGACATACTACACCAGAACAGTTTAGAAAGATTAAGTATGGAGACCACTTCTCGTTGTGAGGATGGTATCTCCTGCAGGGCCCCTGGACACGAGGCCCATGCAGGACCGAAACAGGATCGGAACTACACTGAATCAATATTCAGACTTACACCATATCCAGTTGTAGCACAGGAACATTCAGTTCATTTGCTTTAAGCCAAATTGGTGTTCTTCAAGTTCAGGGACTGTCACAGCATTGAAGTGATCCTTGTTATGTCCTAGTGCAACCCGCAGGTGATATTTAAACCGTGATATCTATCTGTAATCTGAAAGAACTGGTTTAGCGCTCTCCGCTCCCGCTGTTCCCTTTCTTCCTTCCCTTTCCCAGCCCTGGTGCCAGCGGCACAGAGGGCACCGAGGCTTCACGCCTTGCAAGCGTTTTGCACAGGAGGCAAGAGATGCGATGGTCTTACAAGCGCAGGATGTGGGACATCTGTCCCATGGGAACTTAGGCAAAAGAAAGTCTGCTTCATACGAGGAACACTAGATGGCACACAACAACCACTGTATTATTTCTTTTTTGGTTCAGAAACCAAAAATTGGTTTCAAAGCATCAGCCTGGAATGTGACTAAAGGACTGAGTGCAAAACATGAGTCTAAGTACACTATAAAAACCCACTGGGAAGATAACCTTTCCAATAAAACCTCACCCCATTTCCTCCATCAGAATTATTATTTTTCTATTTATAACTCTGCCTAACTTGGCAGCTTCAGAAAGTAAACACAGATTTTATTTAGTGTCTTGTTGAGAAGCAAGGGAATACTGTCATTTCAGTACAATATAAAATAATAGAGTGGCATGCAAGGTAAAGCCCACTTGGCTCAGCAACCTCCACAATTCAAAGACAACTGCTAGAACAAGATTCAAGAGATATAATAACCTATCACATGGATTCTGCTAAAGGATCTCTATTTCAGTTTGTAAGTAAAATCAAGTATTCACTTCCACTCTTTATAAACCAATAAGTATTTTTTCCTTGTCCTAAGAGATCTAAAAGCCCAGGGAAACAGATACATTTTGCTATTCAAACTTCTTGTGCTTTATTGTATCAGTGCTTAGCATGGGTCTAGTTTTAATTCTGGGGGGAAAACCACCCAATAAACATTCTTTTGCTCAAAAGAATCCTCTACATTCTGTTGTTCATAAAAACACAGCATATAACAAGGAAAAGCATTTACAGGACTCTCCACACTTCATTTCCAAAACATTGAAGCAATCAGTTCCTGGTGCCACTTTACAGATTCATCACATCAGCATAAAGTGGTGCAACTTCTGTGCATGGGTGAGGTTATCATTTAACAGAAAAGATGTGAACTTTCAACTTCCTGCAAACTGCTAGTAATTGGCACAGCTTCTTTGGAAAACAGAACCTTGTCCAGGATTACCTGATAGAGGTCCAATTCTAAACTCACCTAAGCAGGAAGCTGTAAATGCCAATTTACTGGCAGAAAGGTGTGAATCCTTCCTTGCTTGTATTAATAAAAACTAGCTGATGGAGGCTTGGGGAAGGAACACTTGGCTCTGAATGATTCCCCTCCTCCTCAGAAGTGGGCTAGAAAGAGACCTAGAGGCCCCTAGGAGGGGATTCTTCTGCGAAAGCAACCTCAAGCTGTAGAGTCAAGACGAAGATAAAGCACCCACCAGGTTGAGAGATGACTCATCCAGGGAGAAAGGACCTTCAGTGCTAACCAGAGTCCCTGGCAGACATGAGTGTTGGGTTTGGGTTTTTTTACTTTCATTTCCGTTCATGTATTTTTGCATGCTTTGCATTTCATGTTACCTGTTTTCAATTGTGTAAATAAGTAGTTGTATTTGTTTTTCACTTACTCTGGTTTGTGTCAAGAATAACTTCTGTGTATAACTGAATAACTGGCCGAACCTTACGGTATAACAGTCCTCCAGGATGGCAGTCCTAAAAAAACAGGGTCCTGGACATCTCTTCCCTGCTTCTCCTCTTTGCCTGCCTCTTATTATATAATAAGGCATGTTTCCACATAGTTGCAGGGACCAGTCTGAGATGGAAAAGTAGATGCCTTCGGAGAAGAATTTATGCCTGCAAGTATCATTAACCTAGAAAGTTCTCTGGCATTAGGTAAAAAAGAGGGGAGGGAGCACAGATAAATTCATGGGATTTTTAAGGGACATGTAATAGTAACTATTGATATCTTATTTTTCAGTTTTACATTAAATTCCTTTCCTACCAAACATTCCTGCCAGTTTGAGGTAAGTAGTAACTATTTCAAGGATGCCATGGTAAGAAAACTGATGAAAAATTTTTAGTACTGTGTAAATCCATATTCTGTCTTACAGGAAATACACTTCTAAAAATACTATCGCAAAGCTGTGAGTGTGTGTTGACAATTTGCTGTAACAGCTGCATATAATTAAGGGATGGAAAGGAGCTAAGTATATGTAAACAGTTCTCCCATCTTTTGTAAAGAGTCATAAATTTTTATGTTACTTGGAACTGCAGTTACTAATTCTACGTTTGTTGCTTGAAATGAATGGCATTTTTATTGGATTTGTTATTTATGCAAAAGATTTCATGCAAGATATTAGCTAAAGTTAAGCCATCTACATATCCACTTCCATATTTCTTTCACCTCCATACCATGCTACAAATTCATCTCATAAAGTCCTCAGTTCTTCAGAAACAGATTTTTAATGGCATCACATGGGAACTCAACATCATCAAATTAATGAAGAGTGATTGCAAACTTCCTAACAGTATGGGAATGTTTGAACACGCCTGTCCCAAGCACAGGGACAGAGAGTGAGAAGCAGCTTCAGGGGCCGGGATCCTGTGCTTGAGTTGAATGCCAATCCAACTCTACCACTTTCAGAGCTACACTAGTACCTCCACGTGATGTTGACCTGTTCCAATTGTACTGGACTGATGGGAAACAAGCGAAATAACAAAGAGCCATTCCTTCACAAAGGCATTGAGGTCTCAGAGTCAGATGCCTACCAGCCTGTCTGAAAATGCCCTTGGGGTCCACCTGCATCTTTAACATATACACACCTAAATACTTTCACTAACATTCTATGGTAATTCTTGAAAACTGGCCTTAGGACTTTAGTAACATATTTTAATAAAACTACACAGAAGTTAAATGTTAATATTTTTACTATCAATTTCTCTAAACATATCCCATTATTCTACTCTATATTTTGTTCTATCTACTGTACAAGAAAAAGTAAAAAACGTGACTTGGTCACAGTCCAGAGGAAACAAGAGCAGATTGGAAACAGGAGCGGTGTGATCTAGGCTGTAAACTGGCAACAGGCTTCAGGCTGTAAATTGCAAACACTAAAAGAACATGCAAGGGCTGTGGTGAATTCCCCATCAGTTGAGGCTTTCAAGCGAAGAGTGAAAAGCTCTCTGAAAGATGGGCTTTATTCAAGCAGGCATTTATGCAAGGCTTGTGTTATGCAGGAGATAAACTAGATGATCTCAAGGATCCCTTATGGCTTTACAGTCTACGAATAAAGAGCCTCTTTCACTGTAACAGACTCAGTATTTCAGCTACTTCAGACCCAACATGGTGGTAGCCCGACTGCTACAAAGCAGGAATTGTGTCAGATACTTCTAATGCTGCGAAGGCCCCTGCAGAACACAATGGGGGACAAGTGTGTGAAAGAAGTTCTTTCAGTGCCCCATCAGGTCAGTTGTTTGAGCACAAAGCAGTGCTGAGCAAAGAATTACAGTATCTTTGTTCTATCCTCACGTTATGAATCCCTTTCATTGACATACCCGTGGACCCATTAAATGTGATATTATGGCTGCACAAACATGAAGTCTTCCAAGACTGGTGAGAGGTATATAGGTCTTCTGTTTTGCCATTTCATGTAATCACTACCGTTTGGGGGAAAAGGGGGGAATTAGAACAGAGCTGAACTTGGTTTACGAGAAAATCTTTCAGACTCAAAAGTTGAGCAGAAAAGTGATTTGTTTTTTAAAGGGTAAAAGAGAAATACTGACAAGTTGTCTGCTCTGAATTCCAAATTAGAGAAAAATTGCGCTGCTAATACAAGCTAACAGGTATTACTGTCTAGACAATAGAAGAGCTGGGTTATCAAAAAAGATCACATCTGACAAACGAAGACGCTTTGTTTCTTATTATAAAAATGAAAATTATTTCATAGATGTAAGCTGCAACAACTTGGTTTTAGGAAGCGCTTGTAACAGGAAATATGATATCTTAAATGGTGAATGCAAGTTGGCTTGAAGAAACCCCAGGTATGTCTTGACTGTAGCTTCTGCAGTATTTTTGGCTAATATGCAGATAAGCATAAACTAGCTCTTCCCCATCTACTTCAGATATTACAAGGAACATAACCATGACACCACAGAGCTCAACTCCAGTTAACCACAGAGCCTTCCTAGGTGTGTACTGCAAACCATTCTAAGTTTCATTTGGCCATTTCTATAGAGCTATCAGTAACCAAGCTAATTTCCATTTGATGCCAGCTCAGATTATTTTTCATTTGACACTAGTTACAGCAGTCACTGAAACACAGGCATACTCAGAGTGACTAGAGATGAAATACAAAATAATTCTGAACAAAATAATTCTGAGCTGGAAGAGGGAAGAGTACATGTCCAACAGGAAAACTCTTATAAATCTTATCTAAAATATTTATTAAAGATTTAGAAGAGGGATAAACAGTACATTTTGAAATGAAAATTATGCTAATTTAGAATGAGTTGCATATCTACAGCTCACATAAATCACCAGTTATTTCTGGAATGTAAAAAATATCTCAAGCAGAAATATTTGCTCTCACAATCCATTCTCAAAACCCAAATTCTTGTCTTGTTTACTGGAGTAAACTTCAGTTCAAAGGTTACTTCTTGATGTCCTTCAAAAATAAGCATATTAGATATGTTCTTCTTGGTGTAGCTTAGCTTTGTGGTGTTTATGTTTCTCCTGTTCATTAGCATTAGGGATAAAGGCCGAAGTCCTCAGCTCAGCAAGGCAAAAGCTAGGGAGAAGAAGAAGAGGAATGGTCCCAGTTCTGGCTGGATTTTAAGTATGCACATTCTTTCTCTCTTCACCACTTTTTCTCCCCTCTGGCTGACAGTGCTGCACCATTTCATGAGTAAGAGCTTCCCCTTTGTTTCTGCACCCTCATTTCCTGCTGTTTCCATCCTGTAAGCCTCCTTCAGGATTTTCAAAGTATTTTTCCACTCAGACTGGGAGAATGCATTGAACTGAACAGATGGTAGGGGACGTGACATGGAAGAAGAAATAGAAAAGGAAGTAAGAGAGAAAGAGATGAGAAAGTATGGAAACAGAAAGGGCAGGTATAAATGACGTTAAGAAAATGGGAAGAAAGGACATGAATAAATGAAAGAATGAGCAGCGGTGAACAGCAGAGTAGAAGCAAAAGGGAGGCTCTACTGCTTCCCATCATTTCTGAATACTGGTCCATGGAATGAAAAAAAAAACCCCAACCCTCTCTAATATCCATTATTAGTAAGAAAATTAAAAAGGTAATTTCTCCAAAATCTAGCTGAGCTGGCAGTGTCATATGATGCAGACAAATCCTCCAAACCCTCATACTACATTGGCAGCTAAACAGAAGAAAAACTGCCCCTCTGCATGCAGAGGTTCTAAGGTGGATTTAATGAGTAACTAAGGAGTACAGCTGTGAGTGCAGGTCTTAAGAAAGCCTCATACTATACAATTTCACATCTTAAAAATAGGTAACTGTATGGTGTGGCTGCATCTCCAACACTGTGTGCATTTCTGATCCCTCAATGAAAAAACGGAATGGTTGCTTGTACCACAATTCATGTAAGACTGTCTTAGAAAGCAGGACAGAGATCGCTACTGATCTCACATCTTCACCTCCACTGTGCAGACTTCATATAGATTCAAATATGTTCCCTGAATAAGTTATGGGGTTGAGATATTCCAGTTACATTTTTTTAAAAATAGAAAACCCAGACTTTCTGTACTTGAGACAGTAAATGTCCAAAACTAAAATAATGTGCCCCCAAGCAGTTTTCTGTACAGCTTCTGTATGTAACTCCCATAACAAGACAGCAAACATGGGTTTGGGGCTTGTTTTGCGCTGTCCTGTAATCATCTGTTTGAGAAGGCTTCTCATTTTCCTAGAAAGGGACTAGGAGGCCAAGCCACAAACATTTTCAAGAGTCAACCCTTTTCAGGCAAATTACTAAAAAAAATTAAGGGGAAGGGCAGTTTCTCCTCTACTCACAGATCAGGTTAGTCAGGCGGACAAGTCCATTCTAGCAGCACGTAAGGATGTCTGAACATGCACTAGCAGTCTGTGTATCGAATCCTGGGCTGAAAGCACTCTTCGAAACTGCACCATGCCTCTCTCTTTCACCAGTATTTAAAGAAAAGTGCAAGGTAATATCTCTGCTACTTTTTAGAAGAGGACAAAGGCATCGACTGGGATAGTTGAAGCTGATGGGTGTTTTCCACGAACAATTAAGTCTCCCAGAGCTCCAGATAAACCATCTGAACACCCAGGGCTGTCCTACCTACATGCTTACTCAGTGGATACAAGTTGAAGCCGGCTCTCTTCACACATTATTCTGGAGCCAGATCTGCAGCTCTGCAGAGCCCTCCAGGCTCTGGATTTCCATTGCGCTGTGCCTCCAGGGTCCACCCCTACAGATACAGCTGCAGGATCAGGGCCTTAGGCTGTCATTCTCTCAGGGCATGGAAGGTGCCTTCCTTTTAGTCTTATTTTCTGTCCGTAGACTGCCATCACATAAATGACACCAATAACAAATTTGTTTCTTCCTAGAGAATTTCAGGCATGACTCTTGGGTCATCTTTTCCATCCTTCTACTGCATGCTTCCATCCGGAGAATTCTAGAGGACTCTGTAAATGATGAGGTTTTATTTCTGGAGTCTATTCTACAAAGCAGTAAACCTGGGAAATTTTTTCCTTGTACTTGTCCAAAAATGGGTTTTCGCTCTATTTTAGTTATTCTTGATTCTAGTATAAGCTCTTGGATACTCCTAGAAATTCCTCTCCCTCCTTGATGTCAGTGCCCTTTGAATACTTGTAGGTATTAATCCTCCTCCCTCCATTTTCTAGCCAAATTCTGCATATTTAGATTGTTCCATTTGCTCACATAGATTGTAAAAAAAATTCAGCAGAGGGACAGAAATCTCTTCAGAAAATTAAGTGCCTACAAATTTTACAAAAAAGGCAGAGGAGAGAAATCTGTCAAATCTCTTCACAGACGGAAAGGCTGCAAGATCAGCTGATGACCTCGTAGGCAGCAGAAAATGTATTTGGAAGCAAATGTACAGGAACAGGGAATATATTATTGCTTGACAGCAGAAAAGGCTTCAACAAGGCTTTGTCCTTGTACACCAAAAAATGTAAGAATGGTTATACCACAGCCACTTAATCTATTGCTGTGTCTCCAGCAATGATCAATAGCCTTGGGAAGAACCAGAGCAAGCAGACGCTGCCACTTCCCCAGAAGTCTGGCTCCAGAGCCGTGTGGCCCAGGGTCACAGTTCCTGTTCTTACTGCTGCCAGGGAAAGGATGCTGGAAGCTCCAGCGAGCCATACCTGCATCACAATTTTTATGAAGGGACACAAAAGCAAAACTCTGCTTACAAGCTCTATTAAAATTGTTATTTAAGCTAAAATTAGCCCACGGTCACACGAAAAGATAGTATCTCCTCTCTCTGTGTTTGGTGCCATAGCAAAAGCAAAGGAATTTAAGCTAAAGCTAATTAGAAGATTACTTCTGCAACCAAGTTTTGTCAAAAAAAAAAATCTGCATTGTTGAATGTGAAATGGTCTATCTGGAATAGCTTTTATTTGGCAGGCCTTTGCCAAAGCCAGGGTTTCTGAGGAAGCCCGACGGATGTGGGCTGGACAGCACCGGAGGCAGCAGAGCTTTAGAGCCCTGTCATCAGGTATGGCTCTGAGCTGGGAGACAGGCAAGTCCAGCAACTTCTGGCTCACCAAAATGTTTTCAGACTAAACTGGAAAAAAATGGTTGTTTTTTTTTTTTTTAAATAAATGTGCTGCAAATGGAAAGTCTTCTTTTTAATCAGTTGCAGTAAACTCAGTTGACTCTATCTCAGTACTGATGCACATCTCTACACTACTGGACTCAATTTAGTGCAGTGATGAAGAAGAATACGAGACTTTCAGGTCTGTTGGCACAATTTCAGTTTTCAGAAAACTATGGGAGGAACATTTTTCCTTTCTTCCTGCCCAACAAAACAAGAGACAGGAGGAGAGCCGTGCCTTTTCCCTACTCTGCAGTAGAGGATTACTGTCTCTGTATACTAAATGTAGGTATTTTTCATTCTCTTTAAAAAGTTGCTACGTCTTTTTTTCTAATTATTTGTGTGTGAAGAATTCTGACTTGTTTTAATGAAATCCAATTTTAAAACTATTTTGGCAGCATTCAGTGGGAAAAAAAATCATAGCATAACCACTCATTTAACAGTGTTAAAATGAGATAATGCCACGTGAAGCAACGCTGCCCTGCCTTGCAGAATTATTACCCACAGGAAAAGCATACCACACCTATTGTACAGTTTCTATCTTCAGAAGCCTCTGCCAGGACTTTTAGGGTGCTGTTTTCTTTCACTGTCTATACAAGTGAGTAACATAAAAAATAAGAAACTCATTCTGTATTATTAAAACAGAAAATGAAAACAAAATATAATAAACAATAGTTATTTAAGGTATTAGAAAAAAAAATCAGTTTTGTCATGTGAAATGTAATTGTTCTATAGTCTCTGCATTTTCCATTTTTGTTCTTTATACCGCTATTACATTAAAAATACTCTGGCTAAGATACCAAACCTCACGGGGAACTCTAGATTTAGGAGCTCAGAAGAAAATGAGCCCAGCTTTTGCAAAAACAGCTGCTCGGGACATCTGGCAAAACCAAAACCATGCTTGATTTCGACTAATTTCCCTTTTCAGTATTGCAATTTAAGTCAGTCTATGAGGCCAAAGGACTCCAGACTAAATGGGTTTACCCAACTATTACAACCAAACTGGCAATTTGTGATAGTTATCTGTTCTGGCTAAAGTTCATGGACTTGTAAAGGACCTAAAAAAAAATCCTCTGCACAGTAGAAATGTGAAGGGAAAGACTTGGAAGTCTGTCAGGGAGGAAACCACTGGGTTTACACTTTAATAGATCCAGTGGTTACAATAGAGATGTGGATGAGGACAACAGCTGGAAACACAGCTGACACCCCCCCAGTTTCCATGGAGTTTCCACCAAGCCCTATTATTTATTCAGAAGCTATTTTCCAGGAAAACAGCCAGCCAGCCTGCAAAAGTGTTTTCAAGAAAATAATTTTCAAACAATGGTGGAACAACAGAATAAGCAGTTCACAGATATCAGATGGCTAGGGTTACCCAACTTGCATGTTTGAATAATTTCAAGCTGGTGGTAGTCCATTAAAAAGTAGTATATATGCAATATTTCTACTTTCTATGACCAAAATATATTTCTACAATATTTGCTCAATTTTTAGCCCAGTTTAATATGGAAAAATGAAAGTTTTTTCATTGCATCACTAGAAACAGGTGTATGTATGCATGTCCCATTGTGTTTGGACCCTTTAGTGGATTTCCAGCAAATGTGGAAAGAGACGAGACATGAGTATTTTTGGTTGCCTGAGGAATACTTTTTACAGAAGAATGTATCTTGAACTACCAAATGGCACTTCTTTTGCTTTTTAAGGGATGCCTTTCTTCCTTCTCTGCCCTCAGATCTACTCAGACGGATTTTTAGTTACAACTGCTTCTGTCCAGTCCTGTGAAATCCTTGTCCAAAGCCAGAGGCTGAACAGGGAAAGGGGCAGCACGAGAGGAGACATTCAGGAGACACGAGGTTTGACCAGCAGCACCAGTAGCCAAAAAAATGGCGGTAACTGAGTGGCTGGGAAAGCACTCAAGCGCAGGCATAATGCTTTGGGCAGCCAGAGACGGACCGAGGCTGATGGCCGGCAGCCTGGGACGAGGGTTTATGTGGAGGCTGACCTGGGGAGGGCAGAGGTTTGGGCATGGGGATATGCGGCACTAGGAGTAGAAAAAGGGTTGTGAAACAAAAAGATTTTGGCAGTCATCATGGGACATTTCCTCGCTGAGATAACTCAAACCAGGGGGCTAATATGAGGAAAACGGCGTAAGCACAGGACTGCTGCACTATGCCAGCAGCACAGCATCATCCTTCATGCTGTCAGAAATAGGGTGCTGCAACCATAAGTATAGCAGTCTGCATGCTGCTGCCCAAACACCCCGTGGGAGAAGGGAGGAACAATTTAGTTGCACAATATATGTTGATATCAAATTGCAATGTTACCATAGCTCATTTAAAAAGCAAGGAAACCATAAGGATACAAACACGCAGCAGAACAGGCTTCACCAGTTTCTCATGAACTCACGTGCTCACTAAGGTTCATGTCTTCTCTAGAGAAATCGTGAGTAGTGGTGGCATCCAAGGGCCATACGGTAGCACCAGTTAGAGCAATTATCTATCCAAAATCCAGTGTGACAAATCGTACTTACTTCTAGAACTAATAAGAACACCAGAGGGGTATGAAACACCGGAACTGAAATGCTGATATGAGACATGTCCCTCTTCTCAGAGAATGTTGTAACAACACTGCTAAAGAAATCAAAAGGAGAACTATTTTTGTCCTGTATTTAGCCCACAAAGTATAGCCTATAAAGTTTTAAGAAATCATTAGATAGCTACTTCATTTAGATGAGTTATTTAAATATTCTGAATTAATACTAAAACCAGATAATATAGCCAGTTGTCACTCTGATACAGTTTAAAAAAGAAGCTGTTTTAATGCAAAAGAGAAACTGGTTGCTTCCTAGAAGAGGATGACAGCAGAAAACTTGAAAATCTTTATAGATCATATACATACACATATATATATGTTTCTATATGCATGTATGTATATGTACAGACATAAACAGATCACGGTTTAGATTCCGTTCACACACTAATTAGTCCACCTCTTTTCCGTCACTTCAAGAAATGTAAAACCAGAAAATTTTGTCTTTTATTTACCAGTACTGGAAAGAAAGGAAGCTGACAGGGGGCGACATCTAAAATTTAAGGAGTCAGATGCAAGAATTCACATTCCTTCCTCAGCCAGGAAAGCGCTCTGTGCCATTGGGGGGACACTCTATCACTGGATATAAGCTTGGGAAATTAAACTTTAAATACCACATGCTGTGAGAAGCCAGTCAATGGACTCCTACATGAAATTAACTGCATATTGGGTAGTGTGGTGGATGAGACCTCCTCTGTCATATAGCAGATCATTTAATACATCTGTCCTGGGATTTCCCTTTAGACATAAATTATGTCTAAATAGGTGCCTAAGCACTATTTTGCTTCTTGCACCAGTCTATCCATCATACTTCCTCCACCAGTGATCAAAAGACTAAATCAAATTTCAGAGTACTGCAGAGTCAAGCTGTAACAAATAACTATTTTTAAGTGCCAAAAATACACAATTATCTCATAATTGAGCATTTCTTTTACTAGGTGATTCAATAATTTCTGCAAAAAGATAAAATGATAAAAATTACCTAGTGAAAAAAAGTTCTGTGAAATTAGCTCATTTTTCTGTATTCCAGGAAAAAACTTATTTCCAGAAATACCACAGTGCCCTTAAGGTAGTAAGTCCAGTAAGAAAAAGAGAGTAAGGTGATACAACAAGCTCAGTATATGGATTTATCAGTGCTGTGTCATTTGGGTTTACTCCCACAACTGAATCACAGCAAAGGACAAACCTTCCATTGCAGGTAAAGTGTCAGAAGCAAGTCTGGACCTTTTTCCACAGGTGAATCAAGTTCCTGTTTGCACTTGGAAGTCAAGGCTGTTCCTAAGAATGTGACTGAAACGAAAATGTCCAGATACCAAGCATGACAACCTTCATTTTTACTTCAATCCTGTCCTTTCCCAACAAAAAACAAAAAAGCCTGCACACAAACAACACACTACTTGTATTCAGTTTACCTCCACTACAAAGGCCAAGGTGTAACAGATTAAATAGTTACAGAAACACCTAAGGGCTGCCTGGTATAAAATTAAATTTTAAATAAGGGAGAATAAACAAGTCACTTGAAAGCCTTAAACATTTTGTATAAATAACCCGTGATGCTATCCAGAATCAGCTGAGCCGTAGGCATCATCTGCCCCAACCATGAGTCAGCTCGAGTCAGTTCAGTGTACTTTTATGGTACTATCATAGTCAGAAAATACAACTCTTGGCAGCACAAAAGAAGTCTCTGAAATATGGAACAAGTATTTGGTGGGAGGCATTCTCTACTATAAGCTGGCAATGAAATTAGTGGAATAAATAAAATGCCAGCATATTTAACATTTCTGTCTCTTTATTTTTAGCCCAAACAGGGGACTGAAATCAAGGCAGAAAACGAAAGGCAAACCACGTGCTCTTAAGGCCAAACAATTTGAAACTCTCTGTGAACTGTTCCTTCTGCACAGCAATTCTCTGACTGCGCAAAGCAGCACTATGGCAATATGGATTCAGTAAACAGGGAATGCTTCCAGCTGTTTGCGTCCCTCCCGCTCCCAGTATGCATAACATCCTGGCTGGTAGAAGTTATATTTGTGTTTAAACATGATAAGACTGATTTGTATTAGAGGAATGTTTCTGATCAATCATTCGTGCTGAATAGCCAGTGACTAAGTGGAAATGCTTCACAGAGAGCACTGCTGAATAAGAACTGAGTAAAAAGTTTATAAAACTTCAGGACGTGGCCAACAGTCTCTAATCTACTCAGCAGCCAGCACACGACTTCCTGTAACCGCTCAAACTGGGCACGCACACGTCTTCCAGTACTCAGAAGAGTCCCAGTATTCGTAATTATGGGACATAACAGGTAGGGAGGGTCCATCACACTTAACTTTGCCAATGAAAAGTTAGCTGCCAAGTACAAATTGATTATTACAGTCAACAGAGAGAGATATGAGCCTTTTCAGGCACTTACTTCAGGCAGCATGAATCACTCGGTCCACTGACTATGGTATCAGCCTACAAACTAACTAGCTGTCTCTGGGTGAGACAGATCCCACCGAAAGTTTGGTGCTGTCTGCTTGTAGGATGGGTTATCAGCTGATGTTCTTTGTCAAGCTGTCCATAGCTATGGGTCCAGTGGAGCTATGGCAACCAGCAGAGGCAAAGATCTGCTCCTAGGTCTTTGCCAAGTTTACAATCCAGTGACCTCAATACAACAGATCTGCTCTTGAGGACTCCTTGCGGAATAGGTTTATAGTGCACAAATAAGTATTTACACCAGTAAAACATTTTTCCTTTGACATTTGAAAAATAACAAAAGAAAGTGATTGAGTTTAAAATAAAGTGTTAGTGTTTTAGGATGTTTCCATAAAGAAAAGCTTAAAAGGAGGTGGGTTTTGGACAAAAAGCCTACACTGTATTTTTTAAAAGACCTGTGTTGCCAGTAATGTCAGAAGATGTTAAATTATCAAAATGGCTATGTTTCAAAGCTAGTTTAATATTTGCTATGAGTCATAGCTTTTAAACTTACTATGTTGCATCTGCTTAGACAATGAAATAACACAGGCCAATTTTAATTTAGGGTTCACATCTTATCTCAGTGCTATGGCACCTGAGAGAATTATTTAAATTGAATAGCATCTTCTTTTCGTTTTACAGCTTTTTACAATGTTAGCATTGCAGTACTTTATTTTAAGTTACTAGGAATGTCACCTCAGCAATGTCCCTGTAAACATACAAAACTAATGTCTAAGTATTACTGCCTTCAGTCAAGGCCAAATTTCTGTTTATAACCCCCTTTTCTCTATTATACAGCTTTGCTAGATTTATGCATCAGGCTGAAGGGATCTAAGAAAATAATCTTCCTGAAGTTGTATGTTTTCCTTTGGAAAGCAAAAATGGACCGGCCATTTCCAATAGTGTAAAACTAAGATACAAAAAGTGAGGGTAAAATAATTCCTGCAACTTCCCATCCTTGGGGCAAAGGCCTTTGAGCCATTAGAGGTATCCTTGGTCTTTCTTATGACAGGTTAGTAAATCAGGGTACTTTATGAGACTGGACTACCTCAGTTCACATATATTTGATGGAAACTTATCAGCATTTGACATTTTCCAAAGCTTTGTCTATAGCAAGCACACTCCAATCTGGAAAGGCAGTGGCTCGGCAGAGTTTTCTTGGAACCTGCAGGTCCATCTTCAGAGGACACTGTGGGACTCAACTGCCCTTGAAATTCGTCATTCCTGAAGAGGAATCAGGAACAGATCAGTGCAGCTAGAACACATAAGCACGAAGGCGTAGGTGCCACTGGTGAAAGGGACAGCTCAGAGTCCATGCCATGGACCAGAATGAGGGGACTATTCAAAGCAGATGAGGAAATCTGGAGGGTCACAGATGAAAATGGGGAGGAGGAAAAGGAAGGACAGGGTCAGATGGAAGATGGATCATAGAGGGAACAAGTTTTTCTGTGATATAGGTACTAGCCGAGCAAAGAGAATTAAGATTCACATTCACTAGTTTGAAGACAGTTTAATTTTAGCTAAACCTTAGCTACAGCAGAACGGAAATGCCACATATTCAAGTATGTAGTTACAGAAAATACCACAGATCCTAAGTAAACCGTGAGGCAAAAGGCTGAAAGCCGAACACCTTTCCACCACCTGAGCAATGGGACATCTAGCATGGCCTATGTGTGCATTATCCTCATTGTAACTTCAAAATACTTTTTTAACATGAACTAGACTGATAAATTCACCTCCTTGCGATGTTCCACCTCGTTCTTTTTGAGCTTTTCTAAAAATTGCTTGTGAATCTTTTCATTATATATTAGTTCATCGACAACTATCTTTTGACTTTCATTCCTTGCTGGTTCATTACACCCAGCTGAAATCAGAACGGAACTTTGTGTTTGTAACAGTTATAATGTCAGCTGTGGTCAGAATATCCTACTGCCAAGGATACTACTGAACTACAATACTTCTTACTGTAGTGTCACATCTAGGATTTAATTAATGATGTATTTCATTTAAGAGCCTGCACCTGCAGACTGAGAAACTGAATTCTTCTCTTGATGAGTCCTGTCACTGTTCACTGTTGCAAAGTACTGCAACTGCTGGCAGAGTCATAAAGAAGGGAGGAAAAGCTGGGTGAATAGCACAACAGAAAGTCAGAATTGCTTTGTATTAGCCTCTGCTTAGATGACAAGGTAGTGGGATAAATCAATACTCAAGCAAAATTGTTATTAATGTCCAGACGTAACTTCTTAAGAATAAGAAAATTTATGAAACTTGTGCTAGAAAGAGGACAATATATGGGGATCATTGAGAGTGCGCAAGCGAGAGTTTTTGGCTGTAAATCACTGTCATCTTCATCCAAACATCAATACTGCCAAAGCGTTTTAGGTATGAGTCTAGGAAATAAAAAAAAAAAGAGTCAGTAAAACAAATTATTTGAAGAAACACAATCATAAGAATAAGTTCAGGTGTGGAGGAATGGGGAGGATAAATTGGGGGTTTCAGAACAATCTCAATATAGGACTCTCTTCTACTTGACAGAAATAGTATTATAAAAATACTATGTTCTGCCTTTTTTGCCATTGTTTTCTATTAGAGCAGCCAATCACCTTATACAATAGTGATTCTGTTTGCCCAAATCTCCTTTCCCAGTGGTACTATTTCTATTTATTTCCTTCAGACTTTATCTGTCCTGTTTCTTGCCTTCTAATCTTGCTTAAAATCTGCTGTTTTCCACATAGCTCCTCTTTCCCTTATATACCAATGAACATAAAATCTGTCCTTAGTCCTGCTCTCACGACACAAAGACTCTCACTGCTAGTAGGTTGTTCCCCTCTCCTACTTTTTCTGCAGCAGATGATATCAAAATCCCCCTCTCTCATTCCTATCCCTACTCTCCTCTACAAAAGTCTAAATTTCAGTAATTTAATGCAGTAATAACTACTGCATTCAGCTTAAAATGTTGCAGCATGTCCCTCATGGCAAAATTGAGGCAGAAGAATTCTGCAAAGGAAAGCTCTCACAACCTTCCTTGCACACGTCTTTAGGGGCAGTGGAATACATTTTTTTCTCCCAAATAAGCATGAGCTGCTTGTCTAAGCAGTGGGAATCCCCTGAGAAGGAGGGAATGGAATATGTAGGCACATGATCTCAGAGCCTCACAAAATAAAAGCAGCACATGGTAAGAATTAACTAACTGCTGAATCTCAGAAAGTTATTGTACATTCAGAATTATCACCCTTTGGGGATATTTCTAATCTCCCATAGGCATCTTTTCTTGGGTAATTAAACACTAAAATATCTTCAAGCCTGAAGTTTTTAAATCAAGTTCTGTAGAAACATGCTTTAGTTCAAGCAACATAAGGAGCTGGTGCAGAAGTTCTCTGCCCTGTGTTATCATGATCATAAGTGTTTCATAAGTGAATCCTAAGTTAAGTGATCATAAGTTAAGACTTTATTCTCCTCACTTAACTCCTGCACACTTCCTTACTTTGGAACAAAGGAGGAACCTGTGCTTCATGCCTAAGGATGAAAAAGGAATCCTGCCTTGCTTACTGAGAGTCAAAATATCTTATAGAATTGCTGCATAAAACAAATGATCTTCACAATGACATAGGAGTCCCATGAAACAGCTTTGGAAGAAACGCATCCATGTGACAAAGAAGAAGGAATGTGTATGCTAATGGCAGCAGGGAAAACATGGGACTGTAACAGCAACAGCTTAGCTTATCCAAACATATGCACAACGAGAGCAGAGAGCAGGTGAAGTAAATGCAGAAAAAGAGTCAGAGGAAGACAGAAGGACCACAAGGCACAGTGCAGCTGTAAAAAAAGCTGCCCTTCAGTCCCGCCACCCTAACAGCCTGCTCCATGCCCATGCAATGGATGGCATGGGCCGGTCCCACCAGAAGGGCCACATGCTCTGGCTGACCTCTCCTTTCTCCTTGCCTGACAACCAAAAGGGGACAAGTTGCTTTTTAAACACTGGTGAGCTGAAGAAAGGGCTTGGTGGACTCTGACCTTTTTAGGCTCATGCTAGACACAGGACTGTTGACTGAACAAAGTAGAGGTCTAAGCGTTGATCATAAACCAGGTGTTAATGTATCAGGCTGATTGCAGCTAAGTGCCGAACGTTGATCCCATGAACAGGATGTAAGTCCAGCAGGTCATTCAGCATCTTGCAGTAGACAATCTCGGAGAGCAAACCTTTGCCCAGACTACAATCTACCGCAATCTTCCCGCTGGACAAATCCGTGACTCACTTCACTCCAGCCCTTGTGTGGGGCAGGAGAACCTCACTCCAATGTAAACGTACCACTCCATAAAACGGGCATATTGTACGTGGCTGTCAAGATGGCAAACAAGACAGGTTTGCTCACTGCCTGCCCCCAGAGAAGTGTTCCTCATTGTTTGTGAGAAGAGGAGACAAATAGAGGCTGTTACCGAAAGCAATTACCACAACCGTTTAGCACCATCGCTTCCTGTACTGAGTGACCCTATCTTCTAATAATACTTTCTGTATTAATCTTGTGTCCGCGTCTAACATCTCCTTGATCCTCTACAGGGGAAGGCATAGCCCAGTGCTGACAAGCTGCCAGCGAGGCCTCAGCGCTCGCTGTGCCCCTCTGCGACTGCACAGACGCTGCTGGAATAAAACAGCGGCGGCAGCTGCTGCTGCTCTGCTGCAAGGCCGGGCCAGGAAAGCCCGCTGCTCCCGCCGCCAGCGTAGCCCAGGTGGCCGCAGCCTGGTGTGGTCCCAGGAGACCTGCCTTCTGTTTCTGCCTCCATTGCTAACCTTGGGAAAATGACTTTGGCTTTCTGTTTTCTCTCCCACCCTTTATCTGTCTTTTGTATTTAGACTATGATTTTTCACCTCGGGTTTATGGTTTGGTTTTCTTTAGTTTGGAAAGAAAAATTATCTTAGGTAGGGTGGGAGCATTTTGACAAGGGAGGGGAAGAAGAAGGGGAGAAAGAGAAAGCTTGCAGTACTCTGCTTGCAGTAGCAAAGTGTGTTGGGAAAGAGAAGCAGTACAGATAAATTAACACTCCCTGAGGCAGAGGTGGGTGAGATATCTAGTACAGTATGAAGCAGTAAAGGGGAAAAGACCTGTGTTAGTGGGTGGTGAGATTGTGAAACTGCCCACTGGGGTGCTATGATGGGAGGCATTCGGGGGCTAATGTGCAAACCATGGCACTCTTCACTGTGGCCCCAGTTGCAAAGTATCTCCCTTTAAACCCTCTGCAAGCTTCAGGAGTGGAGTAGGAGATGGTGGGGAACAGTGTGACAGCCCCTCGGCTGTGTGGGCTTTAGTAACTCAGAGCTCAGTGTCTTGGCAGCAACATGAGGCCACTGGAAAACCGCAGCCAAGGAAATACCCTGATCATTGGGCAGGAGCTGCTGCAGCTTCTCCTACCAACCAGCTCCTCCTTCCCAGGAGGCAGCGGTCCCCAAGGCACACAAATGACCGCTCACCCCCGAGGTTACGAGCCAGGCACTGGCAGGGATCGCAGTGCGGCTGCCTGGCCCAGGGACGCTCACCCCCAGCCCTCGAGCTGCAGCTGAGCACCCCCGATTTACACAGTTGGCCTCTTTATACATGCAACACTGGACAGACCAAAACCTGGTTTGGGGTTCCTGCGTGTTTCTGTAATAGTTATAATAAAACCTGTATCTGCAGGGCAAGCTGTAGCTACAGATTGATTCCTCCACAACACAACCTGGTCATGCTGATAATATATATTTATATTCTATATACAAAATGACTCACTGACAATAGGCCAAAGATTCTCACACTGTCCCCTACACACCCCTGGTGCTCCACCAACCACTTCTCTTCGTGATACCAGGGCCCTCTTTTGCCAATGGCTTGGATTAAAAGATAGCAAGACAGAATGAAAATATATTCTTCAACAGGCTTTTAAAGCAAAACTCAAGTAGGTATAAAAGATAATGCCATGTAACTAAATCAGCTGTACCTACAAAGTAATATAATTTGCCAAACATACTGTAAATACTTCGAAAGCAATAACTAAAATATTTATTTTTCTGATTACTTGTGTGAATTTTTCAATAATATGATATGCAAATAATCATAAAACAAAGTATTTTACTATTCCTGATAATATCTGCAGACATCACTTTGCCGGTGGTCCTCTGACAGTATATTCTACAGCACAGAAATTTACTTCTTACATTGTTCACAGAAAATGAACATATGTTACACATAAAACAAAAGGCATCATTACCAAATGACAGTCCTTATTGTCTTCTAAATATAACCCAAGCATTAAATACACTTAAAAAATCAGGAAAAATGGTGTATTAATTTAATGTAATTAAGCCAATTAGATAAAACTAAGTTAAACTAACCAAAGTATTATAATTCTGATATTTTCCAGTTTCTATATGGGTTTGACACATGCAACTACTTGGAGAAGGAAGAGTTGAAAACTTATATCCAAATCCTGTAACAAAGAACCACAATCTCTCAAAATCACAGAAAAAACCAATAGCGAACACAACAGCAAATCCAGCAGTATCAAACAAATCAATATACATACTAAGTGAATATACATCATTCATACTCCTGTCTCCAGTGTCACATTTTCTCACCTATTTTCTGTAAGATGCAAGCATGTGGATTCCCAGAAATGGTACCCAAGCCTACCAGTGACCCACACACTTCCTAGCTGCCCGCTCAAGCCATAAAAACTTGTCTGTTCTTGAGCCCTTCCATGCAAAAATGTTCACTCACTGTCCCAGATGTCATGTATACCATAGTATGGAGGCACTATATTAAACATTTTGACATCATCTGCAATTGTGTCTGCTGGCTCAGACACCTCCAGCACTTTTTTCTGAGGTCTTTAGTACTTCAGAAGTGTTGGAAAATAACAAATGGTGTTCATACGCATCTGTACTCTCCAAAGGAGTCCAGAAAGCAGCCAAATAATTCAGTGATTTTTTTTCAGCCGTTTGGGAGATTTTTTCTTGCCAATTTCCTGTCGCACAGCACAGGCAGCCACTGGCAACTTGACACACGAATGTCTGAGCTGAGCGTTGGGTACTACGTGAAGCACCAGTTTGTTAAGCAGTTTTATTTACTCCTCGTAGCCCCAGCAACCTGAGGCACATTTTTGCTGCTGCTTGTTTGCAGTACACCATAGTGGACTTCTGCTCACCATTTGCATATTCTAGCAAAATGTGCTTTTTTCCCTGTAATAAGGAAGCAGAGAAGAATAGCTTGGCTACAAGTCTTCTTTCTCCCCCAGTACTTAAATTTCTTACATTTTTGGCAGATCACTGTCACTCCAGTACTTGCTTTTATTTTGCAAGGCATACATTTCTACCATTTTAAAACTTTGGGTTTATGGCAGCTTCTCTCCCTGTTCCTGGCAATATTAATATTATCTACTAATTTACCTGTTGGTCTCTGGCTTCCTTATCTCTAATTGTCAAAGTTATTTCTCTTCCACTTCATTTGTCCAGTGCTTGCTTTTGATGAAGCTCCTTGGAGCAGCAGTCTTATCAGCAGTCTTATCATTTCAATCTCATTTTCTAACACCACTAAAACAGTTTTACAATTATAAAATGTACCAGCATTAAAAGCTTCTGCTAATGCAGCTATGTTAATAGACTACATCCTTAACAACTGCACTGCCCAAATGGAACATAGGGTTGAATGACAGGCTGCGCTTGAGTAAGGCAGAAACATCGTTAATTTTTTAAAGTGCAGCTAGAAACAAAGCAGGGGGAAAGGGATTACAATTATCATCAATTTGCAGCACCACTCATTTAGTCAATCATACCAAAATAATAACTGACACTAGCTCCAGTGGCCACGCATAAAGGTACAGCTTTTATGACCGTGAGCTATGAGTCCATAGCTCGCGTTTCCCATCACTCCTTACTCCAAAAAAGTGTCAAATGCCACTTTTTTCTTTTTTTTTTTTTTTTTAATCAGCAGATCCTCCAAGAACCTACTTTAAGGAGCACTTAAAACCGCTAAGGGCAGGCACCGAACAGCAGCAGGCTCTGGCCAAGGGACTTGGGGGGGGCACTTTCTAGCTCGGACAGTGTGTCAGCGTCATGCCAAGCTCATCGATCGCTGACTTCCACTGCTTTTGGCAACAGTTGCGAGCAACCGGGCCGGGCGGTCCCCCTTCCCGCAGCCACCTCTCTGCCTCCACGCGTGTCCCGGCGCCGCGGGCACCGCCGGGGCGAGCCGGGCGGAACCAGGCAGCGAGGGGAGCAGAGGAGGGCGCAGCCCTGCAAAAGACGCGCTGGGGCCGAGCAGCCTTGCGACCCCGGAGCGCCGAGGGAAACGCCGCCAGCCGCGGGGCAGCCCCCTCCCCGCGGCCCGTCCCGCGGGCGGGCACGGGGGCTGCGGAGCGGGGGGCAGGCAGCCGGGGCGCTAATAAAACCCCACCAAATAAGGCACTGGCGGTCGCCACGAAGGGAAGTGGCGGACAGGCAAAGGACGACCTCCTCCTCGGACAGGGAGAGCCTTTCCCTCCCCCGCCCGGGCTTGACGGCAGCGGGGAGGAATGTGTTTCCGGGGCGGGGAAAGCGCGGCCGAGCGCGGACCTTCCCCTCCCCTCCCCCGCCGCGCCGGGCTCCCCCTCAGCAGCTCGGAGGCGAGGCGGCGGCAGCGGCGGGCAGCCGGACGGGGAGCGAGGAGCGAGGCCGGGCGTCCCGCCGCGCTGTGCCCGCTCCCGGGACGCCGAGGCAGAGGGGGAGCTTCAGTCAGTCAGGCGGGCCGTAGCGCGCCCCCTGCCAGGAGCCAGCCGCGCCGCGGCCATGGCCGAGGTAGCGGGAGGATGGGGCGGGGGTTGAAGCCGGCCGGGAGCGGGCTGAACGGTGCCGGCCCGGCCCGGGGCGCCTCGTCTCGGGCGCGTCCGCCGGTATCCGGACGGGCTCTGGCGGGTGGTGCGGGGTAGAGGGCGGCGAGCGCGGCTTCCCGCCGCCCGCCCGCGCGGGGAGCCGCTGGCAGCACCCAGGAGCCGCCGCCGCCGCCCTGGGGCGCGGGTCCCTCAGCGCCCGTCCCGGGCGGAGGAGGGGGTGCGTCGCCTCCCGTCGCGCTTGCCCCGGCGCCGCGGCGGTGTGCTTGTCGCGGGCTGGTGGGCGGGAAGGTGGCGAGCTCAGCCTGCGGCTTCCTGTGGCGGCGGGACGGCGGCCTCGGGCCTCCCGTGCCGGTGGGGGCCAGCCAGGCCTTTGTCCGCCCGGGGCCCGGCCCTGCCCGGCAGCGCCCGCGGCCGGGCTGCCCCGGCCCTTCCCTCTCAACAAAGGTGGGAGCCTGTACCGGTGCCCCGCTCAGAGCTGCCCTGTGCCGTCCGCGGCCTCCCGCCCGGAGGTGCCCGGGGACAGAGCAGTACTAGGCTGGGTGAAGTTTCGGGCGGCTTCCCCGGGAGTGCGTGGGAGGGCGGGCGTCCCCCTCAGCGCCCGGTCCGGCAGCGGCAGAGCCGACGGGGGAAGGCTTGCCTTCTGCGGGAGGCAGGCGCTGGGGAGAAGCGAGTTACAGGGATGAGATCGAGTGAGGCAGTGTAGGAACTTGAATATCCAGATTTCTGACGTGCACATGTCTGCTAAAAGTAACCATTAAGAGCGGGGTATGTGCACTGTTTGACGGCGTGGTCGTCGTGCATCGTTCTGACTGCTCGATGCGTTCAAATTCGTGCGGTTTTTGCTCTAAGCTGGCTCTGAGCCTTTTGTAGCTTGCTATAAGATTGTGTCGGGGTGGAAGTGGGAATGTGAGGCCTCTGTATGTGATCTGTTTCACGTGGAGATTTCTGAAATAATTTACAGCAATAGGAGTGCAATGTTTTGTCTCGTATTATTACCTTCCTATACTGGTCGTTGGAAGGAAGGAAAATGATAGGAAATTATTTCTGACTCACTGTTTAGCCCATGTCAGATGTCTTTATCTTATGGAATAAGTGTCTGACTGCCTGTTAGACTCATCAGGTAGTCTTTGTGACTATTTTTCTTTATGAAAAAAAAAAATTGAACACTGTTCATGGTTCCTTCTGCATTTGTCCTTGGTATAATACAACGGTCCGTTCATGCCAACAGATGTGCACATACCTGTTGGGTGAAATGTTGATTTTTCTGGTAGATTTGCCATTGGTGCTACAGTCCTGTTTATGCCAAGACACACAAACCTTTAGGAGTAAGGATTGTCTCCATTCAGATTAGTGGAACAACTCATGGCTAAATGCTGCGTGTGTGACCAAGTGTTGAAATGGAGCAGGACTTTATGTATGTGAAAACAGATTTAGATAATCTGTGCTCCTGGCATATTAATCATTCAGTAGGTGGTGGTGGTAGGGTGAGAAAAATCAGTTTTCTATTACAAAATGAGATTACTTGGTAGCAGCTTTTTTTTTCTTTAAAGAAGTATTGTACTACTAGAAGGATGTAAATTAGACTAAATTAAACAAGACTTTAAAAGTAGTGAAGACATTCATTGTCCACATCCATCCTGATGATGAAACTGATGATTCATTCTCCTGTCACAGAAAATATTACTTGCCTCTGGCAAATGATTAAGTAGCATTTTGCAAGCCTGCCCAAGGCTATATTTATAAGGGTTGCAAAAACAGTGAGCCATTGGCAATAGGTAGGCAAGATGAGGCAAGTTTAGGATGTGAACACCTTCAACTTTTGTCCTTTTCAAAGATGTTTCAGCTGAAAGGCGCAAACCTGACAGGCATGCAAAATGAAATCTTACCTTAATCAAAGCTGGAGCTGGTAAGTGCTTTATCTGTTTGCCAGCCATGTGATAAATGAACCAGACTTATTTCAAAATGAAATGTCAGCAGTTAAAAATCTGGTGTTCTTTGTGTGTGCAGCCAGGGAGCTCACTTTGCTCTGTACGTTCGGTCATTCGATCTGCATCGTGTTCCTAGTTAGGCCCACCCTTGTGAAGGAGTGATTCGAAGGGATGCGAGTTTCTCTAGAATATGCATGAATTTCTGATGTGGGTGCAGAATTTTAGTGTTTTGTCTTGAGTTTTAAGTAACTCAAGTGGTTAAGCTTCTACCACTTCCTTTGGGAAGTGATTCCCACAGCTGAAACCAAACTGTCCGGAAACTTTTCCTGCTGTTCTTTCTTCCTGATTCACGATTTCATTCCTCTGCTCTTAGCCATCCTCCCTATAACTCTCTTAGGGTAGCTCTACTATCGTGCAGTTTTGAAAAGAGCTTGTTTGCTATAGCGAATGGCTCAGGAAGTAGGTAACTTGGGTAGCAGAAAGGCAAGCTCAGGGAGAGCAATGCAAACATGGGGCGGACACATGCTATGTTCTCCATTGCCCTGAATATAATTCCCTTGCTGCCACTGGTATGAATGCTCTTCAGTTGTTTGTAAATAGTTGTCATGCCTACCTTTCCACCCAGTCTTGATTTAGTCAAGTGATGCGATGCACACTTAGCTCGTGGTTCTCCCAGCCCTCTGATCAGCTTGCTACAGGCTTCTTGGCTGTCCGTGGCTCTTGGTAACGTGGCCTTCAGAAACGGCTCTGATTAGAATTGTGGCAGGACTGCTGTTAAACAGGCTGTTGAAGTACCTCCTCTTGATGGGACCCTTTTTGTAAGCCATCATCGAAGTTCTGGAACAGGCTCCATCCCCGCTCCCTTTCCTTCTAGTGGACAGACAGGCAGAGTCCCTGCTGTTCCTCTCCTGCCTGCAGGCCGGGGGCCTGGGCTGCTTCAGTGCAGACCTGTTTGCGATGCCTAGTGCAGCCTTCACTCATGTCACTGTGGCACACAGGGAGCGGATGCGTGAGCTGTGCTACTTCTGTTCTCTGTTAGTTGCACCCACCGCATGGCATGGGGAGTGGGGTTTTGGGGGCAAAGAATAGAGGCTGGATGGAGCTTTGCTGGCAATTGGTATACCCGACCTCCTCTTCCTCCCCACTCCTTTCCAAATACATTTTGTACCCCTTCCATGTGAGAGAGACTGTTATAATCAGTGAGACATTGCAAGACTGGAGTTAAAACAGGCAGGGATTTTCCTAATCAGTATTAACTGTGGCAAGCTAGCTAGCTTTGATTGCTCATGCCTCCTCACATGGCACTCAGAAGAAATATTGGTTAGACAGATGCAGAAAAGAGGGTATCTGGGCTTGGCAGTAGCAGAGCCTATTCTGCCCTCATTTGCTTTTCTAGAACTTAAAGTGATTTATTTTTTCCAACTTTTTATTTAGAATGGCCAATTCCCTTGGCATCCTTTTAATTCTTAGGAGCTGCGGTCAGCTCTCTGAGAGGAATCCTTGGTGGGAATGCCTTTTTTTTTTTTTTTTTTTTTCTTTTAAGCATCTTGGGATCTATTGGTAGATCTATTTATTTATGTAATTGCTCATAAAGCGATTACATAAATTAAATAATTCTTAAAAATGTAATTAAGGCAATATGTAGTTAGATTTATTTTGGAAGCGTCATTAAAAAGTACTTGCCAGTATGTGTACTGTTCCCCTATGACTAGATTTTTAAGTCATCTGCTACATTCTGTGTCCTGTAGAAAACTTCCTATCTCCCAGCAGCAGAAAACTCAGAGTTAAGTCTGTGTTTTCCTACCTGTCATCTTCAATCTGTCTTTATATTGCTGATTCTACAAATTGATCCCACTTGCTCTACTCACCTTGCTTTGAAGGCACTTACTAGTAGTAGTGTTCTCATTAGCAGTTTTAACATTGCAGGTTAGACAACTTGAGATTTTTCAGGCTTCTGCTCTGGTGTGTGTGTGCATAGGTGTTTTTTATATAAACATATACATCTCAAAGCTTTACCGGAAAATGAGTTTTTGGTGTAGGGAAGAGTTAGCGGTTGTTTCTGAAGAGGATGTTTGTTTTTCAAGAGGGAGTGTCACAGAATCATGAACAAATGAACAGATGAAACAAATTCTGTGGCTCAGTCTCCTGGACAGACACTGGCAATATCTTGATCTGATATCTTGGCCTTTTGTGTCAAAAAATTGAAACTTGTTGGTTAGTTCTAATACTGAATAATGTTGTCGTTTATGGTGGCCAATACCATCTCCTTTTTTCTGTGTAGTTCCTCCTCGCTCTGTGTTGCTCTGTTCTGTTGTGTATTCTGTTGCCAGCTTTCTGAAAAGGATAATGTTACTTGCCACGCAGTAACTGTGGTGGACCACAATATTGACCAGTATCTGTCGGTTCTCGTGGTTATGGAGTTTCTCAGGTTTCCTAAAAAGCCATTTTTGTGTTTACCCACAAATGGGAAGACAAATTCTACTCCCCCGCCCCCCCCCCTCCCCCCCCCCCCCCATTTGTCCTGCATAGGCGTGGCCCAGTAACCTAAACTGTTGAAACTGTAAGTCAGGATAAATTCATGACGAGACCTTTCTCTAAACTTTCTTCTCTCCCACCATGTGGATTAGTAGTGTAAGTACCAGTAAAAAGTGTATATAGCTTCATTGTAAGAAATTGTCATGTGCTTTAACTGTGTTCCTAACAGGCTGTATGAGTTTCTAGTCCAATTTAAGATGTGTGTAGGCTTGTTGAATAGCTTGTATTGGGAATGTCACACAAAGAAAATGAAAATTCTGACTTCTGTGAATGAAAAATTAGACACTGGGCACCTTGTTATGCATCACTAAATAGTACAGTTGTCTTTTTCAGTACTAAAGGTGCTCTCTTTAGCAGAAAGTTATTAAACATCCTGTATTTTTGTAATACACCTTCTTTTACTTTTCTATTCTTAGACTAATCGGTGTGGTTAGTGGACTTCCTAGGCTATCGTATTCTCCCGTTAACAGATTGAAGGTGTTCACAGAGATGGTAAAGTCGCTAATGTAGTACAAAATTTGCACATAACCAAGCACGTGGTACGGAAAGTAGCCTGATGAGACTACAATATTAATGTTTTCTTTTGGGAAAGGTAGTAGGATTCCTACCTGACCTGTAATTGTCTTTGGGGGGGTCACTGAGTAAAGGCTCTTTAATATATTAGAGTGATATTTTTGTCTATATCTTTCTCAATTTCTTTTTACAGTCAGCTGCAAAAAGGCTTATGAAATATGCTTTCTGTCTTAAAAGTAGTTTCATGTGCTTTCTTTTCCAACAGCAGCAGCAAAGCATCGTTAATATTCTTGTGGTTTTTATTAGAGGGAGAAGTTTTGAGTAACAAAATTGAAGCTGGAACGTTAACTTTGTTATTGCTAGTAAGAGCTAAGAAGATACGCATGTTTTCTCACCATCCTTTTCAGTCTTTTCTTTCTCCCACAGAAAAATGTCTTGAGTATCTGATAAATTAATGCAGTTCTCACGTTCTGCCAACAAATCATTAGGTTTCTGTTTATAGCCGCTTTCTCTAAACTTCTAATTTGTAAGACCACGTTTAAGGTCAGATTTTTCTTAAAATGCTCATAAACTATAACATATACAATATCTACTGCCAGTATTTTCTCCCCCCAAAAGATCCACATAATATTTGCAGTTCATTTATTTCTGATTCGTGTTTTGTACAAGATCACTTATGCTTAACTTGGTCCTAGTTTTGACTTAGCTTAGTTCTAACTTCTGCTCTTGGTATCTTATAGTGTATAAGCAGGAAGGAGAGCCATTGTTTATATGGATTCTTATTGTATTAAACAATAAATTTCTGTGTAGTATACATGCTACGTACAAGTACTCACAGGTAGTTAATTTTCTGTTATGGCTATTAACAAATAAATTTTTTACCTTTAGAGCTGTGCAAGTAAAGGCACTTTTGATGTGGAAGCTTGAACGGAAAAAGTGAAAGCTTTCTTCTTCTTTTCTCATCATTTGTGGTAGAATGAAAAACAATAATTATATATTGGGCTGAACTGAAACACTGAACTTACCCTCATGCAAAGATGACTGATTTGTGGTTATTTAAAAGAGAAGAAAAATAATTGTATTAGATTAATTTAGAAAGAGTCAGTATTTCACTTAGGAAATGGTGATATTGTGAGTCAAAGGTAGTATCTTGGATATTAATGTGTATTTCGTCCCTGAGTTCGTGGTTTTGAAAAACCTGAGACCAAGATGTCTGGTTTGGCGTAACCTTGAAGTAAGTATTGAGATAAGGATGCGGCGGCCATTCCCTTTTGCAAAGGAAAGAGGAAGATAAGCTGTCATTCTAGGGTTTGTTAATTTTCTTTGGTGGAATTGTAGTTTAGTGTGTGTTAACACAGTGCCACAACAGTGCTTAACACAGAATTGGCACCAAGAGTCGTGTCTGCCTCTTGTGCAGCTGGCTGCTCTACGAAGCCGTTTGATCTGTACTCATCTGCTCTGTGTCTTTGTAGGCTGGCAGGACCTGTGGGGAGTGATCTGTGGCCTTGCGCTGCCATAAAGCAGAAGATCACAGGATGCTCTCCCAGTGAGTTGTGGGGTAACCTGAGTGTCAGGAGTGTATCAGGGACCGTAGGAGGTCATTTGAAGGACCTGGCATTCTCGTAGCTTGGCTGGCATCCTCTGCAGATTCAGTTGCTCAAGTATTAAATGGGGCAACATGCAAGCTCTGCCTAGACCCTCAGCTGTCTGGTTTTCCAGATCTTAGGTAAAAGGGGTTTGTGTGAAGATGAGTACAGCTAAAAGGAAAGCCTGTTTCTGAAGTGGAGATAAATACAAAAGAACATAATCTTTTCGATGTTAAATAAAAAGCACTCGGATCAAAAGATGACACATTTTAGTAGTTGGTTATCGTTAGATTGGCATTAAATTTTGCATCAGGATGATTTCTCATATTATTACCACGTCTTTGATAGTGAAGTGGCTGAAGACTTTGTTCTTGTCCAGTCAGCAAGTGAAATGCTCCCTCTTCTGATAATAAAAAGGAGAAATGAGGATATCTTTGCTAGCATCATCCACAAGATTGACTAGGGTAAGCAAAGTTGACCATGTGCTGCCGGTGTGTTCTGGCTGTTTTTTTTTTCTTATTAGACTTGATGTTTTATTTTTTTGTGTATTAGGAAATTAGTTTTGGTGGGCATAGGATAAAGCAGGAATTACCTTTTCTGAGGTTCCTTTTGTGTTTTTGCAAGGTTGTATTTAGTATATGTTAATGTGCTCACTTTCTCGTGCTAGCTAAAGATTGTCCCAATGCTGAAAGGAGTACTGTAGCCCATCTGCATAAAATACAAGGCTTGACCGTTTTGAAATGTCAATTTGCTGGTTTTGTGTCAGAATAGATTAAAAATCTGTCTTTCAGTTGTGTGTGAATGTAACCTACATGCATTTCCAAAGCATCTGTAAGTGTAACATTTTAGGAGATAACATTTGTTCTTTGCTTTTACTGTACAGTTCAAAAATGGGGAATAATTTTTTGTGCTGTTTTTGTCATTTCTATGCAAATACAAATCTGTGAGAAATTAGTGTTCAAGAATTTCAGTGTAATTTTTCCTGGGTGTGTACTTGAGTGTAAAAAAGGAAACAGTAAATTTCCTTTTTTGGAATAACATACTAAACATATTGGCTATAGGTTGCTTAAAATGCATCATAAAATTGATAAACAGTGATAAACATTTTTTTCTATATATGTGTTACCTCCTCCACTACAGATGTTGTTTACATAACTTTTCAAAGGCTAGATTAAAATGTTACATAGCCATGTTGCTGATATCACCAGTTTCAGTGAAAAACTCAACTTTAGCATTAAAGAGTAACTATGGTGGGTAGGATTGCTGCCAGCATTTTTATCCCTGCCAGCTGACCAATTTGGACAGTGTTTGATAGTAATCAAAAAGCTTGCACAGATACTGGCTCATTTTGGTACGTAATTCACAATGCAGTTTCACTTTCTAAATGAATAATGTCTGTATTTAATATGATTAACATTTGCTTGTAGCTGGAAGCAATTTTAATACTATGTCTCTGCAGAGTTAAAAAAAAAAAAAAGAAACCTCCTTAGTGATAACTCAAAACTCCACAGTAGACAAGTGGTTTTCAAATTTACCTGAATTTCATATTTCGTAAAATGTTCCAGTGGCCCTTGAACCATGAATTCAACTAAAAATGTTTTTTATTTTTGTAGGAACATGGCTCTGCAGCAATTTATACCAATGTAAGTCTTAACTGTCCCTCCTGCCTGTAGCTGTGCAGTCTTGCCATCCTCCTTGCATCAGCAGTGGAAGTCATAAGGCTGTACAGTAAGTCATTTAAATAGCTGATCTGGTTGAAAAATAGCTTGGCAAAAAATTAATTTTCAACTAGATCAGCTGTTTCAACTGCGTGACCACATGCGTTACTAGTGACACACTTCAGACCAAGGGGAGGAATAGGAAAATGTGCAGCTCATAGTGAGAGGAGTGTGGAACTGTGGTAGTCCAGAGATAAGTTGGCATAAACTGCTGTGGAACTTCACAGCATCTGCTCGTGCATGCTTCAGTGCTCTTCTGACTTGAGTAATCCATCTTAGCTTGCTAGATCAGGTGAGAAATAACTCAGCAAGGAGTTATTGCTCAGCTTGTTCCACTGTCTCAGTTAAGAGGTTAAAGTATCGTCCACAGTTGGCACCAGATAGATGAAGGGTGCAAAGCAGGGAATTTTAGGGCCCAGAGAAATTGAGTTGTCTCCATTCAGTAGTGGCAAACTGGCAGATCTACTTGGCTACTTTGAGAAACCTCATCTTTTATTATCTTTTGCAGTCCTCTTAGAAGCAGTCTGAAGCAGGCTTAAAATCCTGCTTTGGAAAGCAGGAGAAGTGTATTAATAGGCAGGTTGTTCAGGCAAGTACTGCTTTTTATAAAGTACTTTGTGATGGGTCTGTGGTTTACAAAAAAAAAAAAAGGACATCTTTTAAGGTTGAAGTAATTTTTTTCCTGAGATTGATGAGCTTTTTGCAAGTGCTCAAACTTCAGGATTAAAATCTGGATGAAGTCCACTGTTTGTTTCACTGCGTGCTTATACCTAGCCAGTTGTCACTGCCATTGAATTAATAATCATCATTAGTTTTTTAGATAGATAGATAACATGCATATGTAAAATTAAATATATATAGAATTAAATATATATTAAAAAATCTCATGGATAGATACAGCCTTATAAATCTGTATGTAGTTCTGTGAGATGACCAGTTTTTTATTATTTCTGCATGTTCATTTTCCTGACCACTTACCCAGTGTTGAAAGTATGCTGAAGACAAGAGTTTTGTTTCAGTACAAGTCTCATTCTAAATTGTATTAGGATAGTGAATCTTTTAAAAAAATTGCAATTAAATATTTGGATACTATCTGTAAGCATTATTCTGTATACTTGCCATTCAAATCCTGAATTAAAATTAAAAAAACCCAAACAAACAACAACAAAAAAACCACCAAACCCAAAAGAACCCCCCAAACAACAACAAAAACAAAAAACCTTTGGTGTTTCGTTCTTTGCTTGTCTTAATTTTTTGGCCAACTAATTTATTCTAATAACCTATTGGAAAAAATAAAATCAGAATAGCTCCCCAAACTGGCTGGCTGTGTTACAGACCATTCATAAGCAATTCACCCAAGGCCAGCAGAGGAGGAAGGTGGGCCTGTGACAGCCTGCATTTAGGCTGGTTTAGCAGCACTCAAAGAGCATGGTGTAATTTCAGAGGTCAATCAGTCTGACAGCCACCTGCCACTTTGTAGAAGTTGTTTCCTCAGCACTCCTCTGTCCATGTGGAGATCTGGTTGAGTTTGAGGCTTACAGAAGGTGGTGTCCATGTGGAGGGGAAAGGGATGACTCAAGGTATCACTCCACCAGCCCAGCAAGCAGAGCTGGCTCGGCATGGTGGTGGGGGAGGTCCACGAGTGGCAGCGCAGGGGCAGAGGTTGCTTTTTTGGAGGTGGGGATGCTGTAGCACTGCTGTTCCTTTCAGCAGCAGTTAGCTTTCATCTTGGTTTTGGTTGCTGAAACTGTACCCTGAGTGTTAATGATAGCTACTGGTGGGTGAACACTGCCATGTAACAACGGAGTTTCCGCTGAGTTTGCCCTTTGCGGTATGCCAGCTTCTGGCTTCCTGCAGTACCTGCAGCAATAGCCAGCAAGATGTTTGCAACTGTTTTCTCTTAAAGAAATAGATGAGCGAGACAGTGTATTAACTGAAATTCTCTAGCTTTTTACTTCAGAATGTACATGCCTCTGTTCTGCCTTTCCTTTAAAAGAAAAGCTGGGATTAAAGTTAAGTTTAGCCAGACATTGTGACAGTTGTGGATATTACTAAGGCAGTACAGCCTCTGAAGCATCAATTACAGTCAGCTGTGTAAGAGCTATATTTATATGTTTAACTAGACTTTTCATTTCCCCCTGTGTGGATGAATGTGAGGTTTAAGTTGCACAAAATTAAATAGTCTCTTTATGGGAGTAGTAAGTGGTGCAGAGTGTGTGGGAATTTAATATTACCACAAGGAACAGACACCCATGTTTTCTACTAGAATGGCTTAAATCGTTATGTGGCATTCCTAATTGTAATCTGTCTGAGATGGAAATGCTAAACTTAGCCAAGAAGTCTTGTAGACTAGCAAGGCCTATGTAAACAAGCTAAATATTCGATTCATGCTCTCCCCCACCAAAAAAAATGTGTCACATTTAAGCAAGAGGAGAAATTAAATTATTATGGCAAAAATGACTGATGGGTCTAAAAGCATTTGAAAAGTGATGAAACAGATTTTTTTTTTCTTTCTCTCTGTTTTAATCACAATTATGTAAAGAGGTGCTTGTAATAATGAAAACCCTGAAATATTTGTTATGGAAAAATGCCTACTGATAACAGTGAGATTGGATACAGCGAGAATTCTTACAAATTTGTGGAGACAACATGCTTTGAGTCATTAGGGCTGTGATGGACTTGAACTACTGGAAACTTCTGTTGGCAAGAGTATAGAAAACGGATATTTTTGACAGTGACAGTTTTAAGGGGGGGGGGAAATTAGGTGTTTTGGTTCTTAACACCTCATTATATATTTATCCTTAAAGAGGAAGCTTTCAAGGTGCACATGTGTAGAAGCTGCTGTAGATACAGAAAATTAGTTTCAACCGCAGTATCGGTACCCGTGGGCTTGGTGTGTTAGCTGTTTAGTCTTAGAGAGGTGCTGTCTTTGTGGTGTGCTTGCATGCTAGCATAAGCAGCATATGAATAGGTTTTATTATTTTGTCCTTGGTTAAAATTTGAGGAGCTTCATAATGTCCTTGTAGGAATCTCAGCTTTCTGTGGGCAGGATACACTGACATGGGATTTCTTGGCGAAATAGTGGAGTGCAGGTGTGTGGTGATGGGATGTTTGGCTTTTTTATTCCGTACTTTCATAAGCACAATAGTTTGGGTGGTATAGAGTAGAAAGAAGTAGTTACAAACTAGCTTTTTAGAAAAAGATGCAAATGTTTTAGATGAAACTAGGTATAAGCCATAGGTATTAAACAGTAAAAGCACATTGCTGGTGTTTTAATTAGATGTAGCTGCAGCCTCTGCCTGCTCTTCTTGAGAATATGCAGAGTTGTATTTCTCTCCTAATTTAATGTTGAACATTAAGCACAATACACCTGTTTGTTAGTCTAGTTTTCCAAAATACAGTTGTCAGATTTTACCCTACAAATTGATGTCTGTGGATAATTGCCTGGTAAAAATATCTGAATAAACCTGTGGGGAAAAAATAATATTCTCATGAGAAAGAGCACCTCACTTGGCTCTTAAACGGTTTCCTGTATGTGATGATCATACGGAGGTTGTTAGTTCACATGAGCTGTGTCGAAGTACTACTTGCCTTTCAAGCATCAAGATGCTTTCCAAAGCAACTCCTAAACTGTGGAATCTTGGCTTCAAATTATGATTCAACAAGTCAAGAAAACATTATACAAATAGTCTCTTTGTCCATGTTAGGGACAAGGATGGTTAATACAACAAAGCGTTGTTCTTAAATTAATAATTATTGGTAGTATGGTAGTACTAAGGAGGTCTACTCATGAATTACAAACCTTCTGTGCATGGCAGTATGTACATATGCTATTTGAAAAAAGGTCCCTACTTCAAAAGTGGTGCTGACTAACCAGTGTTAGTCCTGCCCCCACTGCAGTGCTCTCCGAAAGGCATTAGAACAAAGGGAAGAGATCAAGGTTGTGCTTGGGGTTTGCTGACTTGACAGGTGAAGGCTCTTAGTCAGTGGCAGCATCTTCACATTGTCCCTGAACATCTTTTCTCATTCTTTCACTTTCTGTCACTGTTGTCAGCATGAAATCTGGATTTGTGTGACTTCTTAATTTGTCTTTTCATAACATACTTCTATTTGAGTAGGCTTTAGCAGCGCTAGTATTCTTTACAATTTATTATGCAACTTGTTTTTGCTTGTGATGAATGTTATTTAGGTTTGCAGCTGGTTGCAGGAGTTTGTTTATCATTAAGTGAAATTATCAATGGATTTTGCTAATGAAAACATGTATAGAAATACAGTGCCATGAAATAAAACATGGTATGTAATCTATCTTGCCTAAATAGGTTTGCTATGTTCCATAGAAGTCTAAATTCAATAGGTCTCTCCTTGCTTACCAGAAGCTCCCTGGCTGCCTTAGTTGCTTGTTGGAAGATAAGTATTCACTTTAATTTCTTTAAGTCCATAGAGAAGTCCATATAGTTCAGATTGGTCAGGTCTGCAATTAGAGAGGGATTTCAGCTCAGTGTGCACTAGTCAGAGTAGTCATGCATGATACAGGAGGTTTGCAGTTGAGACTCTCTTCTGTCTGAGTTTGAACATACATCTGTTTCCCTTCACTTTCCTACGGGTTAGGGCATTTGGTGAGAAAGAAAGCAAGCTCATACTCCAAATCATGGTCCCAAGACTCTCTTTGCTTTTATCCATTGACAATATGCTGTAAAATGTGTATACATATTACAAGGAACAGGATCTAGAACCCCCACGTACATCTTTCTTCTGCTCCTGCCATCTGAGTGCTTCAGTAGATAAACAAGAGCCAAAACTTCATCAGCTCGTTTTCTGTCTCTGTGCCTTTCATTCTTGGTTGCACAGCAGCTTTGGTTTAATAAGAGCAGTGGTGAGTGCTCTTGCTAGTATATCCTGTAGGCTGATGGAGTGTTCCCAGGAAATGTGAATTCAAACCCTTTGGGGCTGAGGAGGGACTGGAGCCCAGTTATCTTCTTGGATATGCCTTCATGCTGTAAAATATTGGGGGACCCTTACCACCCTCTGTCATGTGAACTATGTCACAACTGGATCTACCACATCTTCTTGGTTTTATCTTTCTCAAGGTGGAGAGATGTCAAATATCAGAAAACTTTATCTTCTGCAGTTGTTCTGAAATCGGTAACTCTTTTTTTCTGATTACAGAGGAAACTTATGGGTTCTATGAAGAAAAGTCTCCACACACACACACACCCTGCAGCCAGGCACCTTACTTGAGCAGGTTTATTTCTGCTCAGTAATTCAAATCAAGACCAAAAAATACTTTTCAGAAAAATACCTAATTGCTTTTTGTTCCACTATTTAGAACTGTGTCAGTAAGTTGAGGGCTCCTGTGAAATCCAGGAACAAATATCAATAAATTCTGTATAAAAGGATTAATATGGTCAAACTGTGTGAGTGCTTGTGAAATTAGCTGTTCTGTCTTGAAGCAGCTGTGTCCTATATAAACTAACAAACACCCTGTACTCTGGGGATACAAGCTGATACCATGAACAGCCTTCCAGATCTGTTCTCATGAGCTATGGCCTCAGCCTGCTGGTACTTGTACATGAACATTTTCATGTGTTCAACTGAAGAGGCAATGTGATGCAGGTGCCCATGCTGCATTTTCAGTAGTGGTTTCAGACCTACAAGTCTATTTTAGAACCTAATGCTTATTGATATGGCCCCTCCCCCCCATTGAATCCAGTCCTTTTTGGTGAATTTTAAGTGGCTTGATACCTTGAGAAATTTTTTAGAGCTGTAAGTGTGAATAAACTATGGGTAATGCAGTGTAACTGAGAGTCTTAGTAAACCAGTTGTGTTACTGTGTATGTTTGTCTGCCTTATTAAGCATAGGAGGGGGGCACAGTAGTTTCCATGCAGAATCTTCAGATCTGTGATATGTTTTCCCATGGTTCTGGCATGCAGAAGTGTGTATTCTCATCTTTTCTTTGGACTCCCAATGCTGCAGGGGGATCTTCTGAACTAACCAGTGACATACACTAGTTGTGGTAGATAACCTCAGATAACCATACTGGAGGAGCTGGTCTCCCTAACCTAAGCAGAAAGTTATTTTCCTGTAGATTTTAATTCTTTGTAATTAAAATTTAAGTCCTAACTGGTTTATTATATATTATTTTAACATATGATGCCCCACTAGAACAGAGTGGTTATGGAAGTGCTTATCATGAGTATTTCGTGACTATGCTTGTTTTATTCCATTAACTTAGAGATAATAACTGACAGAGGGAAATGAAGTCCAGTGTGAAATACTGCTGATTCTTTTATCCTGTGGCGTCATGGTAGCTGAAGTGGTTATGCCTTAAAAGCTTTTTCAGGACACAATTTGAGTAAGCAGGCTTGATGTGATGAATTTTTTGTGTAAAAGCTGATTCAGTGCTAAAGAATTTCTTATTTTGCACATTAATCTGGTTTAATGTCCCATTCTTTCCATATTACTGCAGGCAGTTCAAAACCCGCTCCATTAGCGTCTGCAGAGTTGCTAAGGGGGAGAAAGAACATCGTGGTCTTGATAAGTCATGCTGTTGAAGGCAGGCTTACTTCTAGCATTTCCATTTGGATTGGGGTGCTACAAAGTCCTGCTTTTGAGACTGCACATCTTGACTATTTCCATCAAGTTCACTTCCCCTACATGGGGATACTCTGCTAGCTCATCTCTGATGGTGCAAGATCAGGAGCTGGGCCTGTCTGTGATGTGGACCACAGGGCTGGTCCACATCCAGGGAACAAATAGTTTTGCAGGGTCAGTTAACGTTTTGGTTCTTTGATTAAAATTTATTGCTTTTCAACTGTCAGTGTTTACCCCAAATCTCCACTTCTATGAAGAAGAATGCATCACGTAGCTTCTTGATCTGGTGGACCTGGAATCTACTGTGCAAACAGTGTATTCCATCTATAATTCAGTTTTACAGTAACATCTACATTGATTAAGTAAATAAGATAGCTGTTAAGGTCACAAATGAAGAATTACCTATTTAAGATTCATTGGAAAATCTACACCACAACTTGGAGGTTCTAATCAAAAGTAACTCTTTGGTGTGAAACATTTTAATATCTGTACCTGTGTCTTTCTGAGCAATATACTTCTCAAGACAGAGCAGCAAGATCCCATTTTACCTCTTTCTTTTATAGAGAATTGCTGCTTTGCAGTGAATTGTTGTACAAGCAGACATGCTTAGAGTTGTTGCGTCTCCAGGCAAATTTGGGGTTGTAATTAACAATGTCTGTTGTGGGAGTTCTGGCTGTCAGGAGTGCTTACAGAGGTGTGGGTCGTTGTTAGAGGTCTGTAGTGGCCATGTAATTGCTGTCCCGTGTCACTGGGGTTGTTTGGTTTCTCCAGTTAAGAAAATCACTGTGTCCTTCCCTGCCCCTCCCCACCCCCCCCTTTTTTTTTTCCCCAGAAATGTGAATGGGATTCTTCTTGCCAGTCCATAAAATTCATGCTCAAAAGCGTGGCCCCCAGCTGAAGCCAGTAAACCTTCTGGAGTGAGGGAAGAAGGAACTTTTTTAGCAGGGTAGCCATCAAGTGCTGAAACAGGCATCTCCAGAGACTATTTAATTCTGCTTATTTTAGAAACATGTCTCTTTCTGCGCCTTTTATAACCAGAGCCTTGATGACTGGCGGTGGGGGCTGACTGTGTGACCAGTGTAGTCCAGCATACAGCCATGGACTGTGGCTGAGAAGCAGTATCCTTTGCCTTTTTTTCCCCAGTTCTCTTTTTCTGCACCTCACCACCTCTGCCATGCCAGGACAAGCATTTCTGTACCCACATGGCTGAAACTAGCCACTTTCTTTGGATTAGTGTTTCAGCCAGATCTTTTCGTTGCTCTAGTGCTCCTCAGTGGCTGCACTAATGCTAGCACTGGTCAGAAAGGAAAGCAGTAAGAATAATCAACCAGGAGGTTGATTAACAAGGGTGAATAATCAACAAGGAGGATGGGGCAGCTCTCTTAAGTGACTTTCCATCCTTATACTAGATGAAAGTGGCTATAAACATAATCTCAGCTCTAGGAAGGATTAATTCCATACAGCATTTCTCAATCAAGCTTTAAACCTGTGAAAACACAGCTGATGCAAAGAGGTGTCAGTCTGCAGGAAGCACAAATGCTAGTCCAAAAGTGAGAGTTGCTTATTCATTTCTAGGTTTATAAGTGTAATTAGAGTGGTGTGGGGGGATGTGAATAAGTAGGCTGTCTGGTTATTGCCTCAAAAAGGTGGCTTCTGCACAACAACTCAACTCTTACTGGATATTTAAATGCTTCCCCTGTGGTCTGAAGCATGATTATGTATTTCAATAGAAAGCTTTGCACCAAGGCACACTTCAGTACGCAATAGAGTCAGATGCCTTGTAGTGTTTTCCTTTGCTTGGCATTGGCTTGGTGGATGCCAGAGTACTGGGTCAGATGAGGAGCTGCTCAGGTCAGATGAGGAGCTGCTCGGCTGAGTGGAGCAATACTGCAGTGGCCTAACAGCTTGTTGCTAACGTTGCCTTAATATCAGTATAAATTGTGGCCTGTATCAGGTGGGGTGAAATGCTCAGCTGAAGAGCGTTGAGAGGAGAGCAGCGTAGCCATCGATACTTCATTTCAAAAGAATTAATGTTTCTATAACTCTTACCCTTTTTTCTTGATCCCATTTGCCCAGCTAATTTTCTGCACAGATGCTATTGCTGTTCTAATAAATAAATTTAAAAAGCTGCAAAAGGCTTTAGTGCTGTGGAGTAGTAAACTTCATTTCTAAATATTGTGATGATTAGCAGAATACAAAGGTGCTAAATATTTGATTTGCAAATTCAAAATTAGTCTCACTATGGAGAAATAATCCTGCCTTTTTCCTGTTGTCACTTAATGAGTCTCTCATTTAAAATTAGAAGCTCCAGAGATCTCTATCAAAGCTGGTTTTATAAAGAAAAAATTCTCTTCAAGCATTACTGTTTGTAGAGATGGTTAGCAAAAAAACTTGGAAAGCAACGAGTCCAAACATTCAAGGTTATGTCCATGTTTGTCTTCCTAAAATATTTCACAAAAATAGAGTATGGTTCACAAATATGCAGAAATAATTTTAAAATCAGTTTTTCAACAGCACACCATTAGCAGCCTTTTAAAAAGGATCCAACTGGTGATAGAGTTGTTAAAGAGATTTCAGTTCTTGGCAAGCTTACCTTTTGTAAGCTTTGAGTCATTTTTTTTTTTCAAGGGGAAAAAAACCCTACTTTTTCAAGGACTCTGGGATATTTTTCAAGGATTTAATTAGAAAGAGGAGAACAAGTATAATAGAAAGTATGTAAATGTTGCGCAAAAAATTTCATTTATTTCTTGTAACAATGGGTTCTTTTCTGTTCCCGTCATCTGTGGTTGAATACTGACACGAAGTTTAGTTCCAGCTCCACCAATGGTTTCCAAAGGCTTCCTTTGGCTGTCTAGTGTAGTTAGGCGTTACTTGTTTTGGTTTGTTCCCTTAACAGAAAAATTTGTGACAGGGCAATCCACAGTAGTAACCCGTGACTTGCAGGAGAATGTATTTGACACTGTTGTGACCAGGATGCTGCAGTGGTTAGGAGGAGGCTTGGAGGCTGAGGATATGCATTGCTTTGCTTGCATTAAAGAACAATCAGAATTGAATCCAAATTAGCAAATCTTTACTCGAGTTTTTCCAAAACTCAGCAGATGGAAAAGCTATTAAGCAGTAGAGGTAAAGGAAGCGAGCTAGCATGTGTTGGAGGGCAGGCAGCTTGCTTTAGGAGAGGCATTGGCTTAGCCATATATGGAAGAGGACATTTTCCTTGTTAACTTTACGGGGAATCTGTGCCCAGAACTACATTCATCATGCGAATGCATTTCCACAGGAACGTTTCTCTTCCAAATGGTCTTAGTCATAGTTTTAGCACTGTGTCACATCTTTGACTTATTTATATCGTCTGCATGGGCTTGCTGTGCATCCGCTGCTGGTCTGCCCTAAAAAGGTGAACTGTTTATAATCTTCTCATTTTGGCTAACAGAAAAGTACTAAACTGATGCCAGCAGCTTAGGTTTTCTCTTACTGAAAAGCCCACCCCATTCTGGGCTATACTTGAAGCAAACTGCTTCTCGAGTAACAAAATATCCTTTCATTTGAGGGAAGTAAGGTTTCCTAAACACAGAACATACTTACCATAAAACCAGAAAAGGAGGAACCTAAAAGTTGACCAACCTTAGATAAGGCTTTGCCCTCCAGACTCCTAGTCCGATAGGTATGGTCCTACACCACGTAACTGCTCTTTTTCTCTAACCTTGATTCAGTCCCTTTGTCTGTCTTCCATCTAGTTGCATTTGTTGGGTCATGGTTCCCCTCTGATCAAGGTTCACGGTCGCACAGGTTTGATTTAGGTGATTGCTTATAGAGGGGAGTTAATAATAAGAGTGCTCATGAAAAAGAGATTTGCCAATGAAGGACTCTGCAGCAATGGGTAGAGGGAAAAATCAGAGTTAGATATGTGCAATAAGTAATGCTCAAAAGTTAAGTAAGGTATAATTCACAGTTCAAATTTTTCTTCGTTTTTTTTAATCAGTAATTTCTTACATGCATATGCATAACATCTAGCAAAGTCATTCCACAGCAAATCCCCCCCCCCGCGGCTATAGCATCCACTGAAGAGAAGGGTGGACCAAAATGATTTATCAGAAAAATATGAACCATATAATACTGTTGTTGGATATAATTTGTTAGCAAATGGTTGGCTTCTGTTTGAAACATTCTCCACCAGATTTTAGAGCAGCTATCCCTTCTCCGTTATGTCTGGCTGGATGTGCAAAGTAACAATTATGAATGACCCTAAATCACTGTGGGAAAACTAAAGCTCAACTGCTGTGCTTATTTAAGCATTGCTCACTTTTCTGCTAATTTATATGAATAATAGTACATCTTCTAGAAAATGACAGGTTCATTTAAAAAGACTCTGCCAAATTCAGCTTTCCTTGGCTGTATTGCAAGATATTTTATGAACAAAAAGGTATTAAGAATATTGATGCTTCCAGGATGACTGGAAAGGCTTCAATTACCAATAACATTTTAGGATGACCAAGGAAATTGGCAGCCAGTCCAAGTTCTCAGAATTCTTATAATGAATAAAAGAGAAATGGAATTTAAAATAGTACCAAAATTCGAAAGATGTGACAACTGACCCTGGCCGACTACCTGCTACTACAGTAGAAGAAAATGTAGAAAAAAATGGTCTATTTGAAACCCGTTTATAGAATATAATCCTAACTCTGGAATACTAAGTGAAGTCTCACCAATAATTAGGGAAGATGACAAGTCAGTAACCTTAAATTGTGGTTTATAAGCATTCAAACCTTGTCTCCTAAAGCATATAGATTATATAGTTTGTATGTATCTGTTTTTTCTGCCAGGTTTTCATTAAGGTTGATAGCACTGAACAAAGGGTAGAGTGTTTTTTCTTTAATAAGGATGGTACCCATTAATTCTCTGTTGTCTAAAGAAGAAAAAAGGGGCTGAGTTTGTATCAAGGAAGTTTTATGTTGCATATTGTGAGAGGAAATTTCTAGTTTAGGGTATAAGGTGCAAAGTTAGGCTGTAAAAGCCCTTTGAAGATTCCAGGGAAAATATTTTGGAAAGGGCCTTGAAGTTTGTCTTAAAACAGAGACTTGAATAGAGAAGCTCTGTTTCCATCTTGTATTTCTGTGGTATCTTTATTTAGGAGTGTCTCTCTCTGATAACATTCAGATCCTAAATATTTTTTAATAAGATGTCAATAGATTGGTTTGGGTTCTTCCTGTTGTCCTGTCTGTTCTGTCCCCGCCCCCCCTGCCCCAAACAGCATTTCCAAATTTCTCATACCTTGCTGGTTTACCTAACATAAAAATATTTCAAAATAATTTAAGAAGAAGCTACCCTGTCTGATGTCTTCTGAATACAAAGCTTAGCCCACAAACATGGTTGTATTGGAGCAAAACTGTCCAGCTGATACAACTAAGATCATTTGATTTGCGTCTGCTCCATGTTCCTTGTCTCCTTTGAAACACAGCTGCATATCTGCAGTTTCATGGAACATTTTGGGGGGTTTTTTTGGGTTTGGGTTTTGGTTTGTTGTTTTTTTTTTTTCTCCTTGTTTTTTGCCTTACTCCTTGTGATAAATCATAGTTTGGTCTTCTGGTTATGTATTTCAGACTAATTTAAAATTGCTGACATGGGCTGGCGTCCTCTCTTGCTTGATATTGAATGGATTTGCTCAGCAAGGTAAATCACTTGATTTCATTGCAGTAGTTTAATTTTGCTTTAAACCTATATATATTTAGCAGTTATATATGTAGATAAATACATCATTGTTAGATGAGTGCTAATGGTAATATGTCAATCATATCTCTTGTTAGTAACCTGTTTGTAGTTAGAACTTAGTTTACAAAGCCAGAATGAAACAAACTAAAATTCTGTTGTCATTAGCACCTTTTCATAAACGAAGTGACTGATTTGTATTCTTTGCTAGGTGGAAGTGACTGCATAAAAGCTAATGCAAAATCATGTGGTGAATGTATACAAGCAGGACCAAACTGTGGTTGGTGTAAAAAAACAGTAAGTGTTGCAAAATTCCTTTCATGGTTTGTTTTTTTTCCCTTGGTTTCAAATTTTAGCAAATACTTTAAATGTACAGAAATGTCTGTTTTCATTAATAATAGTTTTCTGTAGCTCTTCATTTTCATACTTATTTGTGCTTAAAAATTCAGATGCTATGATCTTCCTGATGTCTTCGTTTGAGTAGTATTGCTTTTCACAATGTGTTTACTTCTGCTTTTCTAAATCTTAAGTGTATATGGACCCTGCAGGCTGTCTCATAGTTATTTAAAATCATTCCAGCATGGAATCTGTCTGGGTATGCTTAATTATATTCTTCCAGTGACATTAGAGTAAGAGGTAATTTTAGACAGACCTAGGTGGAGTAGGGGAAGAGATTGAAGGTTTTCTTTCATAAAAGAAAGATGTTCAAATTTTAGTTTTCTGTTCTTGGTAGACTTGAGGGGGTAGGAGATTGGTTTGTGTGGGTGGGTTGTTTGTTTCAGTATGAAACATAAAAAGAGTGCTTTTTTTTATGTAATTAAAAATTAAAATCAGGAAATACAAAATGTGAGTTCATCTTAAATTGCGCGACTTAACCAGTATATGCTGAAGTGTCGTCTTCAGGTTAGAAACAGAAGAAAATGTTTTCTACGGCTCTTCTTTGGTTTGTTAATGAAAACAGGGACATTTTCCTGTTTCTTGCCAGAAGATGATAATGTGTGTTTATTTCCATATAGTACCTACTTACTATCCCCCAAACCAGCTTATAAACTTTAAACATTTAATTAAACTGACTAACTATAAAACCTGGCCTTGAGCTATCAGGCCTTGAGCTGTTGTAGGTCCTAGTCATCAAGAACTGACAAGCTTTAAGATATATTTTATTTATATGCATATTTTTTGGGGGGGGGAATCAGAATTGACAACTTTCTCAACTATAAGCCTTATTTATTCATATTTGAGGTTAGAGCTTTTTTTAGGTTTGAGGTAGTGTTAATTTGTTGTTCAGAACAAAGTTACATACTGGTTTTGCTTATGGATCTTACTTTCGAATTGAATTTCCCCAAAATAAAAGAGTTGTCGTCTGTCTTTTCCCTGCTCTGTCAGCATATTGCCATTATTTTGTTGTGGAGTACCAAGGTACACTTACATAATCTTTAATTAAAGCATTTAAAAAAAAAGATGTTAAAAGAGAGGGTAGTTGCCAAGTAGGCTGTACAAATAGGTTCACGTTATTGATGACTACATGAAGGTGAGAGCTTTTTCCACCTGCTGTCACTTTTAGAGTAGCCGATTTAAAAGGATGTCCTGCTTCTGTAAGAGGTGACATTGGGCATTTTTTTACTTTCATCTTGCTTGCAACCTGCATCTGCAGGTAAGTATAAGTAGATGCAAACTCCTGGACTAAATAGTAGTCACTGATGTGTTTAGTATAATTTAACATATTTCAGGACTGTGTGTTTTATTACTGAACTTTAAAAAAAAAAAAGATGGAGTCATTATAGAAAGTGTTATTGTGGGTAGAATATAACGAATTGCAGAGAGCTGTAAACTTGATACTCTCTTGCCTGTGTTTTCTAGGACTTTTTGCAAGAAGGAGAACCAACATCTGCCCGATGTGATGACTTGGCAGCACTAAAGAGTAAAGGCTGTCCTATGGAAGATATAGAAAATCCCAGAGGTAGCAAACAGGTGCTTGAAGATAGAGAAGTAACAAACCGTAAGATAGGTGCTGCAGAGAAGCTGAAACCAGAGGCCATTACACAGATCCAGCCACAAAAATTAGTACTGAAACTAAGAGTCGGTAAGGGCAGTTTCATTGTAGTCTTCGGGTGATTTTTCTGTAACCACCATATCTGCATTTTTTGTTTTGAATGTGTAACCATTTTTTTTACAGAAACTACTGTTGTTCAGATAACTTGAATGATAGGAGAGCCATTCGGGTCAGTCCCAGGTGTTTAGATACCCCAAATACTGTTTGATTTTTATGAAAGGTTAGATATTATCACTTGTTCCCAATAGAACTTACAAGAAAATAGATACAGCATGGATTGGTACATAGGAAGGTAAAATTGTTTTGTTCTCGGTATTTTGTAGTTGATTTTCTACAGTGTGGCTTCTTAGAATGAAAGTAGAGGAGTGTGCAAAAACTTAGAGAAGTTATGAGAGCATTTCCTTTTCCTTGAAGTACTGCTGTCACCTAAAGTCTGCATGTCTGAACTGAATGGTTTTGTAGTTACGGGGCAAGATTTTTGGATTGCTACGTAAAATACTTTCCAGAGGCTAAAGATGTGAACACAGGACTACAGTAATGAGAACAAAGTAGTTGTGTACCATTTCGAGCCCGTAAAGAGAACTTTATTTCATTGGGGGTTGGGGGGGCAGAAACAGGGCTAGTAGCTCATACAGTGCTTGAGCATAATGGAGATTGTCCTTAAGGCGAGTTCCTAGGTACTGCAGACACATTCAACAGCTACCTTATATTTACCTGGAATAAGAGCCTGTACTTGGGATCAGCTGCTTTGTGGTGATTGCCTTAATAAATGCAAGATGTTCTAAAGAAGCTTAGCATGATGAGGAGAGGAAAGGAATGAAAGTTATTTTGCAATTTTGGTATTGCCCCTATTTATTTCTAACATGACCCTTTCAGCTTCAAAGCAAATTATTGTCCCTCTGTTGACACAAAAGTTTCTTAATCAGAACATATGAGGGACCTGGGCAACCAGAACCTTATTACCCAAAAGATTATTACTCTGTTTATAAGCGCTTCACTTGGTCGTAAGTTCTCTGATGAGGGACTGTGTACTTGCGGAGGGTGATACTTGCTTTCTGTGCAGGCTCTTTTGAACAGTAGCTAAGGAAAAGCTAAAGCTTTTAGGTTTTGGTTTTCATTGTTGGGGTTTTTTTCGGGGTTTTTTTTTTTTGTGTGAAAACCATGCTGCATAGCTGCATGATCCATATGCTATTCACTTTGCCCATCTGATGGTTTCCCCAGTTTGCTAATTTTGCTCATATTAAGCAAATGTTTGCTAATTATTAAGCAGACTTAACAGCAGCAATATCACCATTTAACTTCAGTGACTGAGGGGGCTGGGGGAAAAAACTTCTATTCCTCATTTCATATATAATAGGCAAAAGAATACTTTTCCATTTTTTGGATGGGCAGGGTGTGTGTGTAGTTATTCTGCAGTGTCTTTCGACATCAGAGTGAGACTACATGCTTCTGCTGGCGAAACTCAGTGTCGGGGCTTACAGTTGCAACAAATAGTAACTTGCCATTATCTCACTGCCATTTCTGTGCTCTCAGCCTGTATTTGATGCAAAGTAACTTGAAATATTCCATCCAGAACTGATTTTTCTTTTATAAACCTATTTAAACAATGTGTGTTTTTTAAACTAAACCCTGAGAATTTTTGGAGTCATCTTGGATGCAAATAGATATTGAAAATTCGTGCTATTAGATCTTACAGGAACCTTGCTAAAATTATTGCAAGTATGAAGATTTGAAATTGCAGCAACTAAGACAGGCTTGATTTTTGGCAGGCTAGTATTTTCTATGGAGAGATAAAATACCTTGGAAATATGAAGTTGGACACTTGAAAGAAATATTTCTTGAAACTTTTTTCATCATAATTTGATGTTAAGCATTTCAATTAACAGGAGAAAAAAACACTCACCTCTAGTTCAAAACCTCCTTCAGTATTTCAAAGACTTTCCTTAAAAAGGTATTTTTCTTGCCGCCGGTGCAGTTGTGGAATTTTTAATGGTTTCTATTTGTTGTTTAATCTTTGAAACAGGGGAGCCCCAAACATTTTCATTAAAATTTAAGAGAGCTGAAGACTACCCCATTGACCTTTATTATCTTATGGACCTCTCCTATTCTATGAAAGATGATTTAGAGAATGTGAAAAGTCTCGGAACGGCTCTGATGTCAGAAATGGAAAAAATAACTTCAGACTTTCGAATTGGTAAGAAAGATTTGCCTATTCAAAAAAAAAAAAAGAAAAAAATCAAGTTTCCTTCCTGATGTTTTTCACATGATTATGTATGAAGAGTAATTTTTTTTAATTAGCAGTATTGTGGCAGATATTCTAATACATAGAACCTGTTGAGGAACATAAGAGTACCTGGTGCTGAAGGAGAAAGTGGAACATAAACCAAGTATGAGAACTATTTCTGATGTCAGTTCAGCTATAATGCATTTGCATTCTATTGTGTCATAATATAAATAAGAGACTTCCATTCTTCAACTTACAGGGTTTTTATTGTTCTGTCTTAGGCTTTGGCTCTTTTGTGGAGAAAACTGTGATGCCATATATAAGTACAACACCAGCCAAACTCAGAAATCCTTGTACAGGTGACCAGAACTGTACAAGTCCATTTAGCTATAAAAATGTACTCAGCCTTACCAGTGAAGGAAATAAATTCAATGAACTTGTAGGTAAACAGCATATTTCTGGGAATTTAGATTCTCCTGAAGGTGGATTTGATGCAATAATGCAGGTTGCAGTTTGTGGGGTAAGTGTGTATTAGTTTTCTTTACTGCTCTATTAAATGAAATTGTCTGAATACAGCCTTAGTGTTTTCTGGTGGCTCACATTTGAACGTGTCATCTCATACTAGCAAGGCAAGGTAGACTAGACAGACTGCATGGGTACATGCATTTGTCTTTTGTAGAGACCTCTAGTGAGCAAATCAAACTGGGAAATGTGAAAGTGTCGATTAGAGGTCATGTTCACAGCAGATAGATGCATTCCAAAGACAAAATTTTTAAAGTTTGCTGTAAAAGAAGAGTCAAATTTTGCTCAAAAGTGTATGAAATCCTGAGTAAGCAACCATTCTCAAACTATTTCAAAGTTTTATATGCTTCTTGTAGTTTTGTTTCAGAATAGTTCGGTGAATTGTAACTTCTACTAGCTTCTCAGACAGAAGTAGATGGAAACCTGATTTTTGTTTGTTTTTGAAGATCTGATCTAGATCACTGCTAGATCACTAGATTCTTTGATCTAGATCACTAGATTCTTTGATGTTTCTGTAGTCTGACAGACCACTGTACTGGGAGTTCGTGTTGTACAGGGGCATAAAGTGATATCCAAGTTTATTGCTTTGTTACCATATTATTTCTGCTGTTGATCAATGGAGTCGGGACTTTTTGAAACAATCTGGAGTCTTATTTTAAAAGTGCAGTGTTAATGCCTTCTAGGGGTTTTTTTTGTTGTTTTTTATTTTTGGTGGTAACTGGTATTTATGTGACACTTTTATATGGTCTTCTCTCCTTAAATTAACTAGGGCTTCAACTTGATGGAAGAATTAAAAAAAAAAAAAAAAAAAAAAAAAAAAGGAAAGGGCAGGTTACAGAATTAGGCCCTGCAGTTGTGGGCCCCGATGCTCGTGGGACAGTGAAAAAGGGGCAGTCTTCTGGCAAGCACTATGCTGGGTACAAATCTGGACTAGATTGGCAAAGCCTCGTGATTCTTCAGAGCCTAGCGCCAGGCAAGCTGTCATCTTCCAATTCAAGACTGCAGCAGTGCTCTACGTGCTAAGGTTGTCCTCTGTGCTCGGACTGCATGGTAGTGACATAGAAGTGGACTTGGCTTTAAAGAGCTGGACTGATGAGCCCGATTTCTAACGCTCTATCACTCTTCAGATACTCTAGTGAGAACAGACCAAAATACATCTCAAAGAATGTTTCTTGCCTTTGGTGAAAAACTTGCAGCAGATGTTTTGCAGCAGACATTTAATTAAATGCAAGTGCTTTTAAGGTTTGAGTGAATTACATGATTTCCAGGGTGACACTTTTGCAGTATGCCTTCTCCTAAGTCTGTCTACTTTTTCATGCATTTATCTCTCAAGTGTTGGTCCACAATGCTATAAAATAAATCAGTGCAAAATACCAAAAATCCATTTGTTTGTTTCCCAAGGAACAAATTGGCTGGAGAAATGTTACAAGACTATTAGTGTTTTCCACGGATGCTGGATTTCACTTTGCTGGAGATGGTAAACTTGGTGGAATTGTTTTACCAAATGATGGGAAATGTCATCTGGAAAATAATATGTACACAATGAGCCACTATTACGTAAGTCTTTACATCGTCTTCTAGGGAAATTAATATTTTGTGATGCTTAAGCTCAAAAACACTCATTAGGTCATCTGGTATAGTTTCAGGCTGCTACATCTTTTGAACTTTACCCATTTACCTCTGTACTACATCAAGTGACTTTAGCTTAACTAAAGCAAATGTGCAAGAATTAATCCAGTCTTAATTGGAAAATTTCAAGAAATGGCAACTTTCACATTATGACTTGTGTTGTTGGATTTTAACCTTTTTAATAATTAATAATCCTGCATGTCCACTGGCAAACTGTGGTGGCTCTGTCCCATTATTTTATCATTTCACTAGATTTTGTGTTCAGAAGTGTTTTGCTACTGTCAAAAATACTGTAAAATAGAGAGCTCCTTGGCCAGTTTTTTAAAGACTGCTTGAAATCTTATGATACAAAGTTTATGGTAAAAGTATGCTTAACATTACCTTCATGGTTTATTGATAGGTAGATCAGACAAAAGGTGAAAAGAAAAACATTTACTGGATGGGGTAAACACAATAAGCTTTACAAAGTTTGTGTGTTCATGTATTCCTAAAGTTAAGTGAGTATTGTTCAATGAAAACCTAAAATTAATTCACTTTTATTTCATCTTTTCTTTATGAAACAGTGCAAAAGGTAGTGGTTTTCACTGAGAAGTCATATGGAAAATTACCGAAGGTAATTTTCTGAGAACACTGAGATTACGGATTTAACCTGGAGACTAAGTGGCAGGGAACACGATAATGTTATTGTGAAAAAAACACTTATCTTCATGGGGCATATATGGAATCTTTTCAATGCATGTTTGTTTTCAGAGGTTGTTTTGCTTTAGAACTGTGACATAAGCTGGCTATTTAAAGTCTTACGTGATTTGTATTTATGATGTCAAAGTTTTATTGTTTTCTAGCAATGTGTCCCAAATTTTAATTGCATTTTATGCTTGATTTTTATAGGATTATCCCTCTATTGCTCACCTGGTACAGAAGCTTAGTGAGAACAATATTCAAACAATCTTTGCTGTTACTGAAGAGTTTCAGGCAGTTTATAAGGTAAAGATAACGTTTCTGGTCTCTGTACTTTTTTTTTTCCCTCAAGCACTAAGACTGACTAAAATTTGCTCTGAAATAATTAAAATAGCTTGATTTGAAATTAAAATAATTATGGAAGTAAGTGATCACGGAAACAATGTTTTGCTGCTCATATTTTTATTATTAAACCTTTTTTACCTGTTCAAATTGATACTGAGTGCGTGTGTAATTTCCAGGGAGAAAGTGCCTCTTCTCCCTGCCTTATACTTTATTGGTAGGAGGGAGTGGAGAACAAACTTGCAGTGCTAATTTTTATGAACATGTTTTACAGCAAAATAGCTGAGGGGGGTGTGGACACCGAATCAAGAGGCACGCTTATGAAAGAACATAGTTTGTCCTTTGTGGTCTATTTATATTCCTGATGTTTAAAATTAACTAAGCTGCTGGATGTGATTGTGAAATAGGAAATGACTGTGTAAAGGAGGTGCATATTTTTCAATGTTTTAACCTAAAAAGGTGGTGTGTGGTTTTTTTTTTAACTACATTCAAATTGTAAGCTTTTTCTTTTTCATTGGAAATCATCTTTTATCTGCCTATCTTTAATGCACTGGAAGTGTGGTGGTTCTTTAAGATCTTGAAGATATATTATACGTGGTCAACTTGTACGAGGTCAACTTGTACGAGAGAAAGTCTTAATATTCTATTACCAAATTTAACACGAAAATGCAAAGCAGAAGAAGAAAAGGCTGGATATTTTTTTATATTAGTAGTGCTATACGGTAGCCTTGTTTTTTGAAGTACTTGATCTTGACTAGTTAATCCACTAAAGCATTATATCACTATACAGATATTTATAGTACAAATTATACTTGTTTGTTAGTAGGACTGTAATTTTCCTTTTGCTTTTGTAAATATTGAAAGGAATTGAAAAATCTGATACCAAAATCAGCAGTGGGAACGTTATCTTCAAACTCCAGCAATGTGATTCAGCTGATCATTGATGCATACAATGTAAGTTCAGATTTTATTCAGGTTGTATTAATTTTTCTTGCTTCTGAATTGTTACGAGTTTTTAACACAGATACTCCAAGGTGGATTTTTTTTTTTTCCCTACAAAATAGGATGTGAGTATACTAAACTATAAATATACTGCCATTGCAGTAAAACCACATTAGATGTTCAGACACTATGGTAATAAGAGGTTAGATGACTAGAAACATACACTCTTAAATCCACTTCACATTACAAAGAAAAAGTTATCATCCATGTTTTCCCTTTTAAAAAATAAAATCCACAACCAGAAACCACACTGTTTCTTCAGCATCTTCAGTTCTTGCCTTCCTTCCATGTGGAAGTGAAAAGGACCATTTTGCAACCTCTTGACCCGGAAGAAAATGTCTACATCAAACTTAACTTGGGGCGAAACCCAGGATTTCTTATTTTCTTCATAGCTGTGTTGTGTAAATGAGCCCTATTTCTCCTTTGGAGTACGTGGGGCAAACAAGTGTCTCCAACATCTGTAGAGACCTGCCCTGACCCTGTGTAACAGGGTTCAGCCATGAGAAGGAGTCACCACAGCGTGCCTGTGGGCAGCCCCTGGGCTGGTGTTTCTTGGCACATTGGAATTTACGTAATTCCAGTGTGCCCGTGGGTTGATGCTTAGACTGTGCATAGTTGTATAATTTCTTTTTTTCAGCAAAATGCTTATGTGACTCAATTTGAAGTTAGCTAATAACTATTGTTTTAGTCCCTTTCTTCAGAGGTTATCCTGGAAAACAGTAAGCTACCAAAAGGAGTGACAATCAGTTACAAGTCTTTCTGCAAGAATGGAGTGAATGACACACAAGAAGATGGAAGAAAATGTTCTAATATTTCAATCGGAGATGAGGTAACTTAACAGTATATGTGCTACTACTCAAATATAAAATTGATTTAAAGTGTCCAACACTCAGTATTTTTTTTTTTAATAGTACAGACAAAACTCCATTTAGTAATGTGGCACTCCATTTATTTTTCTTTGCAGGTTAAATTTGAGATTAATGTAACAGCTAATGAATGTCCAAAGAAAGGACAAAATGAAACAATTAAAATTAAACCACTGGGATTTACTGAAGAAGTGGAAATTAATCTCCAGTTCATCTGTGAATGTCAGTGTCAAAGTGAAGGAGAACCTAATAGTCCAGCCTGCCACGAAGGAAATGGAACATTTGAATGTGGTGCATGCAGGTAAGTAAATAGACATTTTATTTATTTTTGCAAAAGGGAAGTATGAGCAAGACCTTTGTTTCCTTAAATAGGGTTTATTTGGTTCTACTTTTTTTTTTTTTTTTTTTTTTTTTTTTTTTAGTGAAAGGACAAGAATTACTGTTGCAGACATATTTCTTTTAGGATATTTTGACATGCTGTCTTATCTCTGCAAAGAGTCCATATGCTGGAATTCATAGTATTGATCATTGGATTGGCACTGTTGTACAAGTCAGAATTTGAATTTGGCCTTGAGTCAGTCCTTTAAATGATGTAGGTCTTACTGCTTTTTCTGTTTCTTTATTTAATTTCAAGGTCCATGTAGTATGGCAAAATTATGGATTTATGGAACAAAATGAATTTAATTAATCCGTGATATTTTTGCAAGTATTCATACTGATCTGATTATATTCTTCTAATGTGAGGTCTGCTGATTTTGAGAAATTCAAAGGCTTCCTAGTTTTCTGGTAGGAGCTCCTACCCAGATTGGCACCACTTGTTTCATAGCAGGGAAGAGTAAAAAGTCATAAAAAACAACCTTTTATTTTGGATGACATCCCCAGTCTCTTCTCCCTACTTTATTTTGAACCTTTGGGGGTCTTATTACAATGTTTCTTCTAATTGCATATATCTATAAATCTTTCAGACTATATATAACATTTTGTATACATATGCCTTTGAAATGTCCATTATTGCCCTTCACAGGGATTAGATTAGATGTGTATTCCTTATTACACATTTGAAAATTAAGTAAAATGATACTGGATTTTCTGGAATTACACACAATGAATGACACACAATGAAAGCAGAGCAAAACCTTAGAGTTTCAGTGGAGATTGGTTGAAGATCATCCTAGTAAGTCAAGGTTTTAGCCTTTTTCTCCCCTCCAAGAAACCTACAGCAAAAATGAAAACTCCTTCTTCTTGGAAACACTTGAGATGAGAATGGTAAGAGCAGAATGAATTGAAGGAATTCTCTAGGAAATAAAGATCCAGGACTTTGGAAAACAATATTGGTTCCTGCTTAATGAACTGTAACTGAAATAAAATTTGTAAGTCCATTCCTCATGGTTTAATATGTGACTATTATTAAAAATAAAGGAAAAGATACTGAGTTCAATCTTAGACTACTTTGGCATGGAACTGACTAACATCTGCCTGGTGAATTTGTTGGTGGTAGTTAACAGTGTTTGAAAGACTGAGGTATGGCCTCCTAACTGCTTAGTATTCTGTAAGTTGAGGAATAAGCCACTTTGGGCCATAAATACTGGATACATTGCTCCATTTTGCCGTCAGTTTTTGATGTTCCCTTTAAATAAGGAAAGCAGATTTTTCCCATCTTTGTGTAGAAAGACTTATTAAACTTGGTATCGCTGTCACTGGTGTCCTTGTGGTTTCACACAGGGGAGAACAGACCCATAGGTAAGAACAGCCTTTTGCAACAGTAGCAGTTTCCTGATGGAAGTGATGTCTCTGATTGACGTCCTACGGCAGTTTGTCAATCACTGCTGGGAACAAGAACAACCTCCATTTGTTCATCGATATTTTAACCTTGATAATAAGAAGTGCTGCTCCCCAAAGATCTCTGCTCAGCAGCTCTGAAGATCGTCTACTCTCCTGCCTAATTGCTGTTCATGGGAAATCTTTTCATTGACAGATGACAGCAGCTACAGTGAACAGTCACTGTCACTTAAAAATAATAATTCTTCTGTCATGAGAAGAGGGATTAATAGTGGTTATGTGGCAATTTGGTTAGAGGTGGCAACACATAGTTTCTCATCTGGAACAAGTAATCAGCCTAGGAGCAACTTAGTCCAGTTTGCTCCACCAGTTTCGAGAATGGCTACATAGATGTCAGCTGGAATTCTCATTTGAAGTTTAACTCGGAATATCCCTTGAGAGAATAGTCACTTTTACGCCTGTTCTTTGTACTATTTTTGTAGTCTTTTTATTGTATGACTTTTAGTTAAGTTTATATTTTCAGTCATGTTTTTACCTTGCAGATGTAATGAAGGACGTATTGGAAGACTATGTGAATGTAGTACAGATGAAGTAAATAGTGAGGATATGGATGCTTACTGCAGGAGGGAGAACAGTACAGAAATATGCAGTAACAATGGAGAATGCATTTGTGGACAATGTGTATGCAAGAAAAGAGAAAACACCAATGAAGTGTATTCTGGCAAATATTGTGAATGTGATAACTTCAACTGTGATCGATCAAATGGTTTGATTTGTGGAGGTGAGAAACTACTTCAGAGTTTTCTGCAGGCGAAACTGGCGCAGTTTACAAGTCTGTCAACTGTACCCTGTAGAGTAGTGATACTTAGCTTTTATAGGTCATAGCTACTTGATAACAAAGATGAGAATATCCACAGATTTAGTGGTTGAAAAAGTCTATTAATAAAACAGCTCGCTCTGATCATGAACATATAGTGTGTTAATACACATTTCACCTTCCTTGAATCACAGCTCCAGGAAGGATGTAAAGTGAACTTGACTTCTGCTGTTTATTACAGAATTACCCTCAGGTATTATAGTAAAGAATGCTGAGACAACTGGCCTGAGATTAATGTTATACTGGCTCAGTGTAACCACTGCGTCAATAAAAAGAAATAATGACCTCAGCTTACTTGTAATAGCGAGTGCTTGACTCGGTGCTTGACAAGATACCAGTGAGATGCTATCTTGAGACTATTCTGAAAGGTAAGTGAAGATTAGAACGTGCAAGATCCAGAAAAACTCCTTAAGTGCTTGAAATGAGACTCTGATGGCAGTTAATTCCCGAAATCAAAAGCAATTTAGAAAATCCTCCAGCAGCCAGTGTCTCAATTATTTTGCCTGGTTTTGGTTTTGGTTTTTTTTTTTTGTCCTGTAATTTCCCTAGGCTGCTTTGCACATGGAAGTACCTGGTAGGACTGTAACTACTACCTCAGTTTTGACTGTGATACAAAAATAAAGCAGAGAAGCTACTAAGCTTTAACTGAATTATGAGAATACCTCATCTGTCTGATTTGCTCAAAATACACCTATTGCTGACCAGCTCCACAAAGGATAGTAGCAATGGTGCTGGTGTTCCAAAATATATGGTGACAGATTAAGTATTGACCTAAACACTTTATTCTCAATGGAGAAGGAGGGATGTAGCCAAGGATCTTTCCATTTCATCCAAATCACCCTTCTGGAGATACAGGTATCTTGTTTCCTGTGTAGGGAGTGTAAGGAGCATAAAGTTTGGTTGGGTGGATGAGGTCAGAAGTACAGAAGCTGAATGGTGGTGGTCTAGAGAGCCAAAGGTGTTTCATTTTTCTAGGTTGTGTGCATAAGTCTAAGTTAGTGCATTCCTAATCTTTTTGGGTGTTGCTTTATAAATTTACATAGTGATAGATAGGAAGACAGTAGTGATTAATGCATCTATATACATATAAAATTGTGAACTGAAGCAGTTCTGTAATGCTTTCCACCCAGGAGATATGGCCATCACATTATACTGTTCTTTATCAGCTTTCCCTAGTCTTGCTGTTTTGCTTATGAAAGGAAATCCAAATGTAGGAGAATGGGAAAAGGGGAGAAACTCTTGTAAGTAGTTTTTCAAGGAGGTAAAATTTATTTTGTAGCTCTTAATTCATTAGTGTCTTCATTATCTCTGCACCAGGGTTTTCTTTTCCCTGTATCTATCCTGAGATGGTGAACACTTATTTCTTACTGTCACAAATTTTATGGTTCATGTTAGACTTCATTTCACTGAAATATCTTTTCAATGCACAGGAAACGGTATCTGCAAATGCAGAGTGTGCGAGTGTTTCCCCAACTTCACTGGCAGCGCGTGCGATTGTTCTTTGGATATTTTTCCATGTATGGCATCTAATGGGCAGATTTGCAATGGAAGAGGAACCTGTGAATGTGGGACCTGTAACTGTACAGATCCCAAATTCCAAGGCCCCACATGTGAAATGTGTCAGACTTGCCTCGGTGTCTGTGCAGAGCACAAGTAAGTACCTAGGAAATCAAGTCCAAGCTTCTATGCATTTGAGTTTGTGATATTTACATGTGCAGAATTTTTTAAATGAGGCTTTTGATACTGTGCTTTATTCTACCCTGAAATGTAGGGACATTACACTGTATCATCCCTTTAGACAGTAAAAGTTGTTGGGTAAGAATCAATAATTACAAACAAAACATTATTAGTACAGTATTTTGATTGCTTCCAGGTAGGCTAATTATTTCTTAAATTCTTTCCCTGCCATTTTTTATTAGGCACAGAAATGTGTACATTATGTTAAATCAGTTTTAACCATTCAGATTGACTTGGGCAGGTTACAGTTTTCCCCTATTTTGTGTATGATTATCAACAGCCAACCTTCTGCAGAGCTGGAGGGAACATAGGTCTGTAATGTGACAGGCTGTAAAGTCCCATCATCTTGACCTTTTGAAATTAATGTAACAAAAGTATACGTATACTGTGCAATTTCCAGAATAGTTAAAAGATCAGCTAAGCTTTTTGCTTAAAATTTTTATTCTGAAATGCTATTGAAAAAGTCAAACTATCTGACAGTTGAAAAATAAACCTAGATTTGTGTGGGCCATTGAAATTTACATCCCTGCCTTTGGAAATCCAGGTTTTTGGAAACCAAGCATTTTCTGCACAGAAACTTTGAAATAAGTTTATGATTAGTGGCTGGGCTGATTCCTGGTTTTGTGCAGCTGACTTCAAGGTCTTCTCTCAGCGCAGTCTTTTTAGTATAAAAATCCTGCTCAGTCTGCCTTTTTCAGTGAGTTATTCAGAGTGATAGCCTACTGCAAAGCTTGTCACTCAGTTTGTTCTTTTTAACCTGTCTGTGTCTCAGATACTGTTTCACTGTAAATAATTCTGTTCCTACACTACCTTCTCTGAGAGGAAAAAGTTTTAGCCTTATTTCCTTTTAGAGATTTAGGTAATTTTTTTTTTCCCCTTGTCCTTGAAGCTTGTGGGTCATCCAGGGAAAGAGGAATTTATTAAGGGGGCTTTTGTTAATCACAAGGTACATAAATGTTCTGGCTGGTAAAAAGCTGTGTCTTGCTTTATTTTTTCCTGGCCTTTATGGCAAAAGGGTTGGTTTCGTTGGGGTGTTTTTCCACACTTTCTCCTTTACATTTCTTTAGATTAAATGCTAGAAATCTTTAGTGAACATATTAAAAAGCATTGCTTCTGATTTGTACGTCCACAGGGACTGCGTTCAATGTAGAGCTTTCGATAAGGGAGAAAAGAAGGAAACATGTTCTCAGGAATGTATGCATTTCAACATGACACGAGTAGAAAGTCGAGACAAGTTGCCACAGCCTGGACAACCCGATCCATTGTCTCATTGCAAAGAGAAGGATGTTGACGACTGCTGGTTCTACTTCACGTATTCTGTCAACTCAAATGGTGAAGCCAATGTCCACGTGGTAGAGACCCCAGGTATGAGCATGGTGTTGCCTACTCTCCCTTCATCTTTGTTGTTAATTCATGTAGTTGTTGTGTACTACAAAGTAGCTCTGGTTATTTGTGTGAGTTAGGTGCCTTTGGAAATAGGTACCTATTCCCTGAGTGAGAGTTGTGGATGTCTGGAACTTGAGTGGCTTTAGAAAAACATCATTCTCTCTAGGTCTAGTTTTTTCAAACCTTTAGGCTGACAGAAACAGGTTTTGTTTTTTAAAAACAAAAAGTCAATCAGTTATGTATATTTGTTAAAGCATTTCATGTTTCCACTTTACATACTTTGCAGGCTTGTTTTACCTGTCCTGTAGCAAGTCGTAGATATCTAAATTTTGATAATTTTTTTTTTTTTTTTGACTGGGCTGGTACTGCAGGTTAGAAACAATGGTGTCTGTCGGGGTTTTGTTGCTTTTTTCTTTTCCTTCTCTTAATAATATGGGACCAGTCTTACACAAAAAAAACACCGCCACAAAATTGTGTACTGTGCTACAAACTGCTTAAATTATTTCATGCTGGGAGCCTTTGCTTTTACTTAACTGAGGTGCCTTCAGGAATAGATCTGACAAGCCTTTTGCTTAGTTAATCCTTAATAGTCAACCGTTCTTAATTTTGTTCAATCTTCTGATAGGAAAAAGAGAGAACAATTCTATAGCTCGATCAGTAATTTACCGTTTATTTACCAAAAGTATTGTTAGTTTGAATCACTGGATGTTGCATCTAACAGTGCAAAAATTCTGGGTTTGTACATTAGCAGTGTGGTCTCCTGATTTGTATAAGCCTGATACAAAATACACACCTTGTGCGTTGAAAGGTTTAGTGCTGTATTCCACTCAAGGAATTTTCAGAATTGATCATTTGGGTGATCATCACGTAATACAGATTAGTGGTTAGTGGAAATAAATACCACTTCAATTCAGAATGTTTTTAATTCTCTAAAAATGTAGTCCGAAGTATAAAAGAGGACCTTGAGCCCTGTTGTCTTTTAGGACAAGTCAGCACATGCCCTACACTTCTGGGGTCTGACCTTTTCTTCATGGATAAACTTCTGTTGTCTTAGTTAAGAGCTGAATCAAACCTTCATGCACCAGGAGACACCTTAATTTTGTGCTATACGAGTGCTGAAGGAGCAAGCTCTGTTCAGTAGAGCTGTATTTGGTGGAGCAGACACTTGTTCCTTACCAGTTCCCAAGGAATTCCTGCCGTGTCCCTTCCTACTTCCCTCACTCCTGCAGAGACAGCTACCAAGATTAGGAGTCTACAGTTTGGGGGAAGCAGTGTTCCTATTGACAGCACAGAAGTTGCATTGATGTGCTTCTGACTCCTTCAGTCTGTGTATTGAGCTCTGCAAAAGTCCTTGTTCAGTTTGTGATTACTGAGACTTTTATATTAATAGAAGAGTTGGGTTTTATTTGGGAGGATTATTATTTCTATGTCAGTCACCTTAAATCATTTTGCATCTGTATTGCTCTTTTCAAACACATAATTCACTTATTTTGAAAGTACATGGTACTTATATCCAAAGAAGATGTGCCTTTTTTTATTTTTTTTTTTTTATTATTTCAGCAGAGGTCAATTCCCAAGATGAGGAAATATCCTAAAAAAAAAAAAAAAATCTCTCAGAAGCAAAGTTATTACTTATTTCTATATATTAGCTACTAACAATAGCAGCCATCTGAGGTAAAATGAGGAACACCCTTTTTCTGTAACACTGTTGACAGAGTGTGGGGACTGTTTTGCTAATCTGCATTTGTACTTGAGCTGGTTTATCCCTCCACACCACCTTTGACTTGGAGCTCTTGCGTGTTTAAAATACAATTGCTAATTATTTTACTCTAATACTCTAGATGAATAGCTTAAGGTATTAGCAGTGTGTAGACTGTATCATCAGAACATGAATTGTTCTATTGTGGAGAATAAACACAAATTAGAAGAATAAAAATAAGCTGGAACGTTACAGGATGTACACATACTAAAACTTCCATTATTTGAAAGGAAAATAGTATTGGCACATCTCTGATGTTCAAAATACTGTCTTCAATACAAAATAAAATTTTAAAAGCATCTGGATATGCATTACCTTTACCATTTTGTAAAATCATGCTTCCCTCTCTTTGTTGCCTAGAATGCCCCAGCGGCCCTGACATCATTCCCATTGTAGCTGGTGTGGTTGCTGGAATTGTTCTTATTGGACTTGCATTATTATTGATTTGGAAACTACTAATGATCATTCATGACAGAAGAGAATTTGCTAAATTTGAAAAGGAGAAGATGAATGCCAAGTGGGATACGGTAAGTCAAGAGGCTTTTATCTGTAGTTGCTACAGTAGTTGAGGAAGAATAGAAGGTTTTTGTTCACATGCCTTAAATGTTTTAGATTGTATTCCTGCCTTTTGGCCTATGGAGGAACAGAAATATCCTTATTGTAAGCTGACTTTAAAACACGTTATGTGTTACCACTAGTGCAAAAAAACACCCCCCCCCCAAAAAAAAACAAACCGCCAACAAAAAAACTCAACCCTTTTTGAGAACTACCTCTTGGGTTAGAAAAGCGAGTAGTAACTTCAGCTGAAATAAAATTTCAGAGAGAAAATGTGATGGAGACAGAATAGTTTGGCTTTGCAGTTCTACCACACTTTACAACATATTATTAAAATGTTTATTAGAAGATGAGAGTCACTTTTGTATAAAGTTAAGAAGAAAATTTTATGGTTATGAAAGAGATCTTGTAAATACTCATACAGGTTTAGTTGGGAGATTTCAATAAGTGGTCACAAAATCATGGCTGGTATTGGTTTGTTGAAATCTTCCCAACCCATTGTCAAAGGAAAAGTATGCAAGAAAACCAAGCCTATGGTCTATAGGCTTACATAGGCTATAGGGTCGCTGCCTCTGGGAAATTCTAGGAATCTGCTAACCAAAAACTCTTCGCTACGTTTCTGTAGAAGTCAACACCCACGTATGCTTGATGAGAGAATAATTTTTAAGAATCTCCTAGGAAGTCTTTTGGTTTTATTTAAGAAAATTAATTCTGTGCTGGAAAAAATATTACTAACGCTTTTCTTTACGTATAGCATGATTTTTTTGGTGATAGTTGAGAATGTTACTTTTCTTTTTTTCCTGTTGAATTATTCGACACTGACCATTTCTTTTACTTCAGCAAGAAAATCCAATATACAAGAGCCCTATTAACAATTTCAAGAATCCAAACTATGGACGTAAAGCTGGTCTCTAAGTCTCAGTTTGTATCTTCTTTCATTTTCTTGCCTTTTTTTCCCTTTGCATGTCACTTCAAACTCACTGTGTGTCACAGTCAGTTAATCACAGTTTGAGTCTTGCTCAGTTTATCTACTGCTGCTTTGATTCTGGGGTTTTAAAGAATGCAGCTTGAAAATTTTTAATGTGTTTTGACAGCAAGATTGCTTACTTACTAATACTACCAGTACTGGCTTAAACTATTTTACAAGGGGGTTTTTTTTGGAGGGGGGGGATAAATATGTGGATATATAATAGAACAGCTGTTAGAATTGAAGAAGCTCTTTGGATTGTGGAGACACACAGTGTTCAGGGGAGGGTTTGTCTTCTATTTCCTCAAATCAGCAGTCACTTTGCTTAAAGTTGATATGTTTGCAAAGCCAGTTTAGATATTCCTCAGATATCCCAGCCTATAAATACCACTGTCTTTATTAGAATAACTCTGTAAGGCTACTCTGATCCCAGTTTGGTTTGGTTTTGTTGGTTTTTTTTTTCACTGCTTTGGTTTATTAACCTAGTATAGAACTAGCCTGTATTTAAAGTGTGAAATGCGTATACTCTACTGACTTGATAATTAAAAATACATCTTATTTTTTCCATCCCCATGTCTATTGAAACTGGCAATATGACAGTCCTTGTAGCCCAGCCAGCTTGGAGGTGTCCACAGAAAAAAACATTAATAAGAGAGGAGGAAATGTTCTTGTCTCCTTCGGATGCATTTTCCCCCAGTTTCTTAGTCCCTCCTAAACTCTGCCTGAACACCTTATTTCTGTTTGGAAACGCTGACTTCAGAAACAGCAGTATCCAGAAGAGCAAGTCAGTAAACCGGAAGTGATGGATATCTTCTGTAGACTTTGAGGTTGCACTTTTTTGAATGCTTTAGGTGTTCTTCCCAGGGATCCCTAGCTGCTGGGGAAGGAGTGACAAAGAGGATGAGATGGGGAATGGGTATCAGAAGAGCGTTGAGAGATGAGAATTATAGAGATCAGATTAGAGGGAGGGGAATGAAGAAATTGGGAAGGCAGCACATCCCTTCAAAATATCCAAGGGCTTTTTTCAGGAGCCAGTGGAAGGGAAGGATCTGTGTATCTAATTTTATTCTGTCTGCTGTCTCCCTTTTTCAGTGTTGCACTCAAAAGATTTTTGTAAAGGAAAAATGAGTGGAGAAAGCAGGAATTAAGACTATTTAAGCTCTTACCTGCCCTCACTGTGACAACGATTTCAAATACTTTGTCTAGCATTCTGAGCCTGCTCTTGATGAAATATACTTTCCTTTTCTCTTTGCAATCATTTCACTTTGCAGTGTGTCCAAAACTGATTGTAAAAATGTTCATTTTGCTTGCCACACCGACCGCATTCACCTCCTTTCCATTTTTCTTCTCAGAGGTGATTATTCTGGGGAGGAAATGGAGTTCTTGTTCCTTTCTAACATTTCACGTAATCCATCTGGTTAAGTCTCTCTTACCTTCTCTTCTGCTATTCACTTAATTGTGTACTTTCTGTTGCATGCAGGACAAGCATCTAACAAACCATATGGTGTGTAACATCCATTCTGTGCTTTTGTTCTCTACCCCATGACTCTTTCAGGATCTCATGTCCTCAGTGCTGCCATTTCTCCTCAAAATGTGCTTCTTGCAGAAAGCTTTACTCTTGTGTAAATGGAGGGATTGACTTCTGGCCTTTTATTTCACTCACTGCGAAGATTAGAAGTATGAAAGAGTGTGGGTTTTTTAAATGTTATCCTTTGTGGTATTCATAGAAATATCAGAACTTTGGGGAGAGACGGAGGTGAGTTTAGCTTTATTGGCCATTGAAAAGGAGGAGATCAGTATTGGCAGAATAGGTGACCCACAGGAATTAAAAGAAGAAAATCCTCCTTTCCCCTATAACTACGACTTTCTGGGGTTTTTAGATTGTTGAAGTAACCTTTCATTTAGGTGAAGAAAGAGTTGTCTTTTATTGCTGAGGCAAGAAAGTAATCTGAAATCCCACTAGGAGAAAATTACACTGCAGTAGGTTCCCTCCAGGTGTATACATATACAATAAAATAAACTGCGTGCAGTTTGTGTGACCCTTTCCCCTCTTCCACAGCGGTCGTACATACACACCGCTTGATTACTGCAGTGAGTCAACTGCAGCACCACGAAGATTGTCATGGACCAGGTGCCCGAATACTCCACCAGTCCTGGTCCGTGATGTTGTGAATGACTTGTCCGTGCAGTTGATGCTCAAGCCAGCTAGATTGAACCGAGTTCAATTTGTCCTTGGCCTGCAGCATAGCTACTGTCTTAGTGTCCTTTCACCGCTGTTGGGCCTTACTGTCTTCACTGCCTGTCTGGTTTAGATTTACTTAATAGCAGGCTAGCTGCTTTCCTCTAGTCTTCCAGTCGTGGTAGATGACGCCCTCTGTCATCTGGATTGCCCTTAACCTTGGCCTTTGCTTCATCCTCTGATGCAATTGCCGTATTTACAGGTTGACAGATGACTCCATTTTATATTACTGTAAAGCAATGATGGATCTTAATGAGAGCTGAAAATAGTAAGAACCAGCTCTCGAACAATGTATGTGGATGAGTTTAAATATTCTAGAGTGCAGTATCTTGCAGTGGCTTAGGGCTTAAACCCACTATAAAGGTAGTGCGTTAAAGACTGAAACAGTAAGTCCATGGAGAAAAAAGGAGTAAGAAGGTTAATGAAACATCCTATATAATAGGAGGTTCATCTTTATGCAACACTAGACTGAACCATTATCCTCTGAACAGCCCAGTCTAGTTGAAAATGAATACTGTTGGAAGTACATAGCTCTTTATTCTTTGCTGAAGGTACTTTTTTTTTTAAATACCTCCATCTTTATTTTAATGTATTTCACTCGATCTTCTATATAGCTATTGTTTGTTAATTTTTATTTTGGTTTAAGCGTGCATGGTGTTTTCATTTATAGGGTCACGTGGCTAAAGTGTTTTCCCTAACTTTGCATGCTTAAACCAGTGTATTCTCTGCAGTGGCATAAAGAAAATGGGTTTATTTAAAAACAGTGGTATTTGTCCAAGACAGCAAGTTTGGAATACCACGTCGTAGTGGCCAGTTAAAAATCTGGAACGCTGCTAATCTCTGAAAGTCTGTACCATGTGCCAGCTGTGAGGGGCCCTAAGCACAGTGAGAGTCGTGTTGGACTAGTGGACATTTATTTACTACTTCCGTGTTAGTTTTAATGATAAGCTATCTGTAGAAGACCTCACCAAGCCAGGACTGAGAGACAGTGGTCGAGTATGGCTGGAAAGGCCAGGGCTGTCACTGCCTGTCTGACAGAAGATAGCGGGAAAGGACTTGCAAATCCGTCAGGCACCTATGTTGCAGTTATAGGCTGTGGAGCCTCAGGAGCCGTTCAGCTGTTCAAACGTAAGGTTCAGTTAAGCTGACTAACTCTGTGTGACTAAATCTCCGTTGTTTGTAATGGGAACTGAGACACTCAACTGACATGGGGAGGCAGCTAGTTAAGTGCCTTATTCAGTGACCTAAATCCCACTGTGTGCTTCTGAGAGTTCTTGGGGTCTTAAAATGCTAGTCCAAGGGAAGACAGTACAGCATTTCAATTTCTTTGTAAATAGGGCTTATGCTAAATAAAGGGCATGTAAATTTCAAATTCTGATTTCTCTTGAAAAAGCATTATAGTAAAAAATTTACAATCATTATGCAAATTGCATTTTAAACCTGATTCCAGATGCAAATTAATTGCATCAGCAGCACCCTGCAAATTTCCAAGTTTTAGTCCTAACCTTTAGACCAATTCCTACGCTGATAGAAGTTACCTGTCTTTTACAAATGAGAAAATGTAAACATATACCTCCCTGTATGTGCTGGGGGTAGTCTGTTTTTTAAAATGGTGAAGGTTACAAACACAGTGTAACAAGTATTATATAATGCCTTGCTGTTGAAAAGCTGTGCAGTATCTTCTAGTTTGCATATGATACAGCCTATTAAGCTTACAGACTTTCTCTGCATTATAAACTTTACTGATTTATATTTATATTTTTAAGAATTCTCCATTAAAACTTGTTTAGGAAACAAACAACATATGTTGCCAAGAACTTTGAGGCATAATGAGATACTTCGGTTACAGATTAAATCCCTCATCCCTGGATGTTTTTCCAGTTTCATTTGCATCTTACTATTGCAAAGCTTTTCATTAAAAAGGGGGGGTGTGTGTGTAATTTTGCATTGATTAATTTGGCTGAGAACTAGCCACCACACTGTATTTCCACTATTTTAAAAAAAATGGAAAAAAAAAAAAAAAATCTTTCTCTTAACTCCCCATTTCTTTCCAAACCAGTAGCTGATACACTTTTAATCAAGAGAGAGTTGGCCTGGGAACTGATAGAAAGGTATTTTGCTGTTACCATGTATTTGTGAAGCATAGCCAGCACTGGACACTTAGTTCCTCCTTCACCTCAAGCCAGATGACACTGACTCAGGTCTTGAGAAGAGTCAACAGAGAACCTTCACTTCCGTTGTCCAGCAATCCAGGTTCTGGCTGGACTTGAGAGACTAGGCTGGAGTCTCTCAGGTCTAGGTGGGACTGGATGTGCCTCATTGCTCTTCGCATGTAGAGAAGCCAGCTTTAAGGAGAAACACCCTTTTTCTGTGAAAGGAACCATGGCAGAAAGGTTCACCAGCTAAATGGTCTTCCTTAGCAGCAGCTGCTGCTGTTGGGGTAGACCAGTTACTTGCCCCATATGACATCTTACAAATAGAAGGCAACAAACTTCCCAGAAATTTTGATATGAAAATTTCACACCAAGTTGGTTTCTTGCTTGCGTTGTCACCTTTTGGCACCTCCTGCGGTATTCCCAGTTGCTTTTCCAGGTCTATGACCCTGAAAAAACAGACACAGCTGGTGCTTGTGTCTAGGGGAAGGATTTCCTTTAATTGACTGTAGGAAAAACTGTTTTAACCTGAAATATTTTAAACGCTGTGTAACTTAATAGAGTAGAATTGAATTAATATGATTATACAGGCCATCTCAGATTGGGGGGAACTTCAAAAGGAGGGAGATTCCCTTACTGCTGATGAAGGCCAGATATGGTTCTGTCCAGAACTGCACTCAGGCTGACATCTGCACAGTACTGAATTTCCTCAGGAATTATTTCTGTATGCACAGGAAAGCTTCATACTGGTAAACAACACTTATTTAGATTGAAGTTCAGGTTGTGATAAGAGCACAGTACTGCAGATCCAGGCTGTGTCAGTGGAGTCCCAGCAGTAGCCCTTTCTTCTACTAAGATTTATCTATTACTATTGAGTTCAAGCTGTTCATCTTAGGTGTGCAAGGATGCCATAAATGGAGTAAGATTTAGTGAGATAAAAGGAAACCTGGGAACAAAGGAAGCTTAAAATAAGCTTGATTTAGAGATTTTTCAAATTTCAGCAAGAGATACGTAAGCAGTTGTTCTGTAGGCATTTCTCATACCAGCAGAAATCATGTTTTTATTACAGCATTTGCACCAGTACAGAAGTTTCTTAGTTTTAACTGTGCATTTTGCGCATATGGGGGTTGGGGGGACCTGCAGGAATAAAATGAGAGTGACAAGTGCTAAATGTTCAATATATATATATTGAATGTGTATTATCAAAATAGTACAAACCTTTCCACTTCGTTTCTAGAATTAAATTTTAATACAAGATAAGCTATTTAAATGTTTATTATAGCAAAATGTGGTCTGTGGTCAGTCATGGTTTCAAGCAATGTTGTTTACAATTCTGTCTTTCTTTAATAAACATCATGGGCTGCAGACCCCCAAAGTTGATGGCTCAGCCCTGAGATGACCATATGAGGTTCAGCAGCTTTCAAGGAGATCTGTGGTGTAAACTGGACAGGACCGTGCCCTAACCCTTTGCTTTATTAGCTGAGCATGCCTGTGTTCAAGTTGCTAGAGGGAAAACTAGTTTGACTTAAGCTGTTTGTGTGTACGAACAAAACATGAATGGGTAATTTCTTAAGCTAATTTCTTAGGCTGATTTTTTACACTTCTCGTAAACACAGTACTTTTTTCATCTCTTTAAATGCTAATATAAATATTTTTCTTTTTCTAGGGTGAAAATCCTATTTACAAGAGTGCAGTGACAACTGTGGTCAATCCTAAATACGAGGGAAAATGAACACTGCTTGTATAACTTCACAACACTGTATGCAGCATAGCGATTTTTTGTAGTCACAGTAAGATAGATGTAGGGCAAACTGCAGTGATTTTACTAATTCATTACATATAGGTTTGTTTTCCTGTGCAGGTTTTGAAAAATGTACCATATGTAATTTTTTATTTTTATGTTTTTTGCAAATAAAAGTAATCGGTGCCAGGGGTCTGATAAAAAAACTTGAGACTGTGTAGCCTAGTCAGTGAAGGTCACATGGTGCCTTTTTGACCTTTTCCACTCCCGTGCTGTGAATCCAGGTCTTCTGCAGGGTGCGATACTGCTGTGGCAGGACTGGGAGGGAAATGGTTAAAGCAATCGGCATGAGGGCTCTGCCTAGCCATTTAGTATTAAACTTTTTAGCTTTACAGGGAAATCAGGGCTTGAGTTTGCAGATGTAATTAAACTCATGTAGCATGGAGCTGGTGGGTAATTGGTCTTCTACTTGCTAGACATACGATTAAGTATATGGTAAGTTGAGTATGTTGGAAGTGAGCAGTGTAAAAGACTGAAAAGTGTGTGCAAACGTACTTTTAATTTTTAAGTTGCTTATTGCCAGGTTATGGTTAAAATGAAAAGGTTTGAGAAGAATGTTAAGAAGGCAAAAATAGCTTTAAAACACGTGCCATTACTGAAAAAGTTGCTGACTGGTAACTTGCTTAGTTTTTCTTTGTAAATTCAAGCCCTGGGTGGCAGTATCGTGAAGTACCTTACCAAGACATCCTCAAAACTCTTAAGGGCCTTACATCATACTGTGTCTTTATTCTGTAATGTTTCTTTGGTTTAAAGCCTGGTGCTTTGTCACCCCTCTAATCTTTCTAACATATTTGGCTGTGATTCTTTTTGTAATATTTTTGTATCAACACAAGCTTTTTTTTTTTTCCTTTTTTTTTTTTGGGGCAGTCTTAGCTGTAAATTTGCCTTTACCCCGTAGCTAAGATTGCGTAGTTTGTCATGTGACATGAGTCACACATCATTCTTGACATGTGCCATGTATATTTGCCTTCGACCATTCAAACTGCATCATAGTCATATTCTTGTTTTAAGTGCCTTTTTATTTTAACAGATGTTCACTTTTTACAGTGCTATTACTGAAGTTATTTATTAAATAAAATTACCTTAAAATACTTAAATCTCGTCTCTTTATCTTGTAGAAGTTGATACTATTCAAAAACCCTGAGAACTGCGTCTGTTTGGGCAAGAGGTAATAGACCTTGTGATAATACCAAGTATGTCCTTTAGATCAAATCTGAGACAAGTTAAGCAGACGTGATCTTGGGTAACAAACGTTAGCTGCGGTATAAAATACACAAAGGCCAGGGTGCAGCGCAGTGCTTCACATTACATACGGTGGCCATTGACGTAAAGCCCCAGCCTTTCATTCGCGTGTGTGCTAAAGAAGTTCTGTAGTTTAATAACTGTTCCAGCAAATGGACTATTTGGTTAATAATTGTTTCACAACACAACAAATGAGAAAAATTACTGCATTTTGAAGGAAAAGAAAGTCTTCCAAATCTTTTTTTAAGGGTATAATGTTCTAGATAGATTATCAAGACCACTTTGTAATTAAATACATTCCTAAAGTATATTCATGGAATCTGTATGAGTCTTTTTCCTTTTTTTTAACTGTTGGTACTTCAGGTTATCCTGAGAAGCTATGGGATCTGTTCTAAAAGTCCCTTTTAACCTCCATCTGAGGGCAGAAGGAGCCTGGTTTCCATGAAGTGGGAGGGGGGCATCGACGGAGAGGTTGGGCTGTGTGTGTGTCTGTCTCCGTCTCTCTCTGAGGGAAGCAGCTGGAGACAAGAGGATCCAAGGGCCAGTTACGAGGTACGGACTTGGCTGTCTACGGCCGCTTACTGGAGGGATCCGGGGTTGGGGGGGTGTGGGCGTGCGCAAGGGGGGCAGTTTGCAGCAGCCGCTGGAGCAGGGCAGGCACAGGGGGCAGCAGCAGGGGAGAGCGGAGATCCAGGGGCAGCTGCTGGGTAGACCGAGTGTCAGCCCAGCCGCGGGAGGGACGGGCACTCTAGATATGTCTGTGTTTGCCACTGAGGGGCCTTCATTCTGATCAGCTGGAAAGGCGAAGGGGAGGAGGCCGCTGGTCCTGTTCGTATTCCCATGAGTGCTGTTGTCTGTCTGTGATGCTCTGTGCGTGTGTGTCTATGTACTGTACACGTTTTGCGTGTGTGCACGTGCTTGCTGGCAATACATGCTTAGGCTCAGTACGGGTTGGACCTGGGGAAATGGAGCTGCTGCGGCCTTGCTTCTCTTGGGCTACCGGATTTGGCAACAGGTACATTTTCTGCTGTTTGGTGCAAACAAGAGCAAACTCACAGATGGGACGAAGCTGTGCAATAATTTAGCCTGTTATCCTTCATAACAAAGTCCACAGTACTGCTCTGGATTAGTTCTTACATCATGAATGCTCTTTCTTGTATTGCCCTTCCAACTAAGGGAACCAAAACAGCCTGCGAATGCCATCCAACCTGACCACAAGGTTAGAAACCAGTGGGAGCTGCACCTGTATGTACAGCTCTTGTTACCTGTTCCTCTTGATACTGACTTTACAGAATTGTGACTTGACTGTGGCCGTGGTAGATGAGATTTTATTTTGGACATTTGAGTACTTGCCTTCCTCCCTACTGCTTTGGTCACTTCCCAACAATACTGAGGATTTTCAATAACTCCGTAAGAAAAGATGCAGAAATTTATTCTAAACACATTCTGTGTTACTTGTCAATGAAAACTGTCTTCATTGGAGAGAAGGCAGCTTAAACAGAAAGGATAATTTCTGGCCTTTATGGCTGTTGGGTTTTCAGTGTTCTGGAAAGATTAATCCCAAATTTCTGTTTCCGACTGTATCAAAGTCCCCTTCAGATCTCTCTCTTTACCTCTTGGTCTTTCCTAGACTGCACAGAATGCTGGAATCCTGAACTGAGCAGAATTCATGTGGCACAGAGAGTGGGATGCTGACCTTTAGTAACGCTGATTCCTAGACAGCATTACCAGTCCTCCTAAATAAAGCAAATTTTTAATTGTGTGCATGGACCTGCTTCTGTCCACTCATCTATGTTACATGTTCTGCAGTTTCCTTAACGAGTCTGGTTTCAAAATGCTTGTGTGGATTGGTAGATGACTTTTTCACAGAGATGCTCCTGAAGGCTTTGAATTCAAGTGGCCCATTAAGGAGAGCTTTTTTTGAATCCTTGTTTAAACTGGGTTTCTAGTAGTCACTTCCAGCCAGATGGAAGCTGCTTAATGATCTGCAAGTGAACAGTTGCTTAAATGAGAGAGAACAGCTGCCATCCTACAGTATCAGATTCAAGATACTATTAGTGTCACAGAAGGATGATTTGCTTTAAAGCAGGATTGGATGCTCTAGCTAAGAGAGATGCTGTAATTCAAATATGATAGAAATTAAGTGCTGGAAAACACAATTAGTTGTGAATCCTTCCTGGCTTGTAAGTACTGACCTCAGCTACTTACCCTGAATTCTGCAAGCTGGTAAAGCACTGAACTCTTGCTAAAATACCAGCAGATGCATAGAATCAAGAGACTGTGATCCCACACAGGCCAGATATACGATCCCAGCAGTGTATCAGTTTTAAAAGAATTGCCGTTAGTATAACCATAGCCTAGCTATCATTAATCCATCGATGTCCCCAGTTCCTGCCCAGTAACTAAAGAGCTAAGCTAGAATTGCTTCATGGCAGTTGCTAATAAAACAAAGTTTCCTATCCTGGATTGAAACTATAACAGCAAAAAATACAAGTCAGCTAAAGAAAGTAATTCTCTGTAATCACGTAGTTTATTAAGTAACATCCATGAAATAACTTTGCCACAGTACGTCGAGCCTCTTGCCTTAAACTACCTCTAGGTTGATTGAAGACTAGTCTAGAGCACAAACTGAAACAGCCTCTTAGCACAGTCTTGAGCACCTATATATGAGGAAGTCTGGACTGATAAATAGATACGTCCTTTGATGTTTTTCTTTACTGCACAATTGTACTGCGCTACAATATGAACATTTTTTCTTACCCATACCAAACACAAATTCAATCTCAGAGAAGCACAGAATGTGAATAGGGAAAAAAAACCAAACAACTTTTATGCAGAACTCTTTTATTTACTAAAGCTTTGGTATTAATCAAGTAGAAGTGGTAAAAGTGTGCTCTAGCTACAGAGTTCTATTTAGAGGCTGTTTTCCAAGCACGTTTGTTTTTCTTTCTGAAAAATCAGAATTGCTGCCAAAGCAGTTATGTAGCAGAAAGAAAATATTTATAAGCAACTGTGAATACAAGTACCAGAACACAGAGTGCTGCAAAGTAATTCAAGTGAATGTTCATTAATGATAAATACATTAAGCCCCATCTCATTAAAATGGATAAATTGCAGCTAGAAAAAAAAAACCACTGTAGGGCATAATTTATTTAAAATACATTATGAGAATATTTGGGTTAAATATTAATTTTAAATTTTGAAGGCAGGCATTTTTCAAAAAAATTATTAACAGTAAACTGAAGTGCTTCATACAGATCAATGTAAGATGTATCTTCTAAAATACAGAGAAATAAAAAAATAACAGCCTCAAATACTCTGTCAATGGAAAATGATCAGATATGTTGTATTGTTTATTCTTCATATGATGGTTGTATGAACTGTCTCACCTTGCTTTAACGCTGCATTACACAAAACATAAACCAAGTATTTTTATCCACAAGAGATTTCAAAGTACTATATCGTAGATTCTCTGCTATGTGAAATTTCAACGTCTTGGTTCCATGCCTGATTTTACATACACGATTAGGATTGCCAAAGCAGACACTAATACACACTTTCAATTTAATCTCACTTTTAAGTGATTTAAAGAGCAAGACTTCTGTTACCAATGTCTTGCACTGCAAACTATTGGATATTCTTTTACCTATGTGATACTTTTTCTTGCTATTTGAAAGTTCCAAGCTGCATCTTCTTATCAAGATGTTCATTACCAGCTAAAGATACCTCGCTGTGAAGAATGAGCCAACGCCGCAGATGAAAGCGTAGATTATCCTTCATAGATACTAGGTGGTGTGGATCAGCCTCCAATACATCTGTTGGTCACAGCCTGCTTGCTTCCTTTGCTCTCTGCTTCCTGGGGACGCGATGTACCAAAGGGGAGGATGGAGCTAGTACACGGCACTGCTGGCAGCAAGGTACAGTGGCCAGTGTTTGTAACGGGGTGACTGTCAAGAAGCAAAGTTTGAGAGCGAGGAATGAATGTGAGTGATCAGGAGAAAGCCCGAGGTATGGAAGCAGCGCACAGAGGAAGGGTAGGCAGGGGAAGGGGGAGCCAGAGCACGTGTGAAAGACAGGGGAAATCCACCTGTTTTCCTTAAGTCACCCACACTCCATCTACATGTTTGCTTTCATATCCTTTTACCAAGTTATTTACTTTGCAATTACCAATGAATCTGTGATTAAATGGCGTGCTATCACATTCTCAGCTTCTGCTGGAGTCCTCACCTTGCTCCTCCTACTGCAGTCCGGGATACCATTAGCCACCTTTGCCATGAGGGGGCATTGCTGGCTTGCCATCAGCTTGCTGTCCACCAGGACCACAAGGTGCTCCTCTGCAGAGCTGCTTTCCAGACGCTTGGCCCCCACTGTGTGTTGGTGCATGGGGTTATTCCTCCCCAGGCGCAGGTCTTGGTACTTCCCTTCATTGAACATCATGAGGTTCCTCTCTGCCCAATTCCCAGTCTGTCCAGGTCCCTCTGAATTGCAGCACAACCACACAGTGTACTAGACACTGCTCCCAGTTTCGTTATCATCTGCAAACTTGCTGAGGGTGCAGTCTGGACACATCATCCAGGTCATTATAGAAGATGTTAAACTTTATAGAGCCCACTATCAACCCTGGGATCTACCACGAGTGACTGACCTCCAAGTAGACTTTGTGCCGCTGATGATAACCCTTTCAGCCTGGCCATTCAGCCAGTTTTCAATACACCTCACTGTCTACTTCTCTAACCTGTACTTCATCACCTTGTCTACAATGATGATATGGGAAGCGGTGTCAAAAGCCTTACTAAAGTCGAGATAACATCCACTGCTCTCCCCTCAGAAAATGATATTCACACATTTAAACCAAGGGAGATGGTAAAAATCAATTGTATCTATACATATTCAGTGACAATCTCTGAACTACCTGTTGCCTACTCAGGAAATAAGGTACAGACCATCAGCTTAATGCTCAGCAACAGCCAATAAAACATACAGCATAACTAGGAATGACTAGAAAAAGAGTAAAAAACAAAACAGAAAACACTGTCAAATTAAAAAAAAAAAAAAAAAAACTGGTGTGACTAAATCTTGAATATCACTTTGGTCTCAGCCATCTCAGCAAAGATACCATAAAAGACACTGAGGAGGATGACAAAGATAACAAACATTGCATACCAGTTTCTATACAGGGAATGATTAAATACAACGGGATTTTCAGCCTGGAAAAGACAACTCGATGAGGACACCATATTGACCTGTTATGAGAGGCAATGGAGAAGGTGAATAGGGGAAGATCAAAGAGTTATCAAAGATGGTTCCAGGCTCAAAATAAACAGAAGATACTTCTTCCCATAACCCACAGTTAAGTTGTAAAATCCTTTGACATACTATGGATTTAAAATGAATAGATAAATTCACAAAAGAAGAATTAATCATGGGATATTAGCTACAGAACATAGCAAATATGGCTTAGTTTGAAATTGGAGAATATTTTGGGAAGAATCATGTAGTGTTCTCTACACATCTGCTTTTGAACACAGATGGAGGCAGGGCACTGGATCATATGAACCTTTAATCTGATCCAGGATGGTTAGAAACCTTTATGCTCTTTAGTGTTAACCATTCATGCCACAAAATTGGCTAGCTGCAAGAGCCTAGCTTGTTGCAGACCTTTCCAGTTCGATTCCAAGCTAGTAAGCAAAAGCTTTCTTCTGTTAACTCCTGCATTTTCTTCTCTATCACAAGAAAAATACTTTGTCACAATAATTAGAAGTAAATTACATTTACTATTTTAAAGTCTGATTCAAAAGAAATAATAGACTTATTTCAGTAAGGTTGTCTGGCCTGCTACTTTGTGTCACACTAATGGACACATCAAAACCTCATCCTACCCAGAACAGGAAGCAACAAATTCTCTTTATTTCAAGACCCTCCACTGACACAAAACTAGACCACTTTTCCCTAAATCTCTCAAACAGCAATAGGAAACCAGTGTATGTCAAGAGTTCTGGGAGCTGTTGCAGAAGAGATGCCTGGCAGAAAGAGCTGAAAGAGACACTTCACTTTAATACATCAGAAAAAAATCTGCTGGCACTTAGCAGTACGTGGCTAGGAAGACACCACCAGTCAGCTCCTTTATATTCTGTTCTTTCACATGGTGCATGAATTCTATTACCAGAACAGAAAATCCAGCCATTTGAATTGAATTTAGAGAGTCGGGGATTTTCAAAGCCACCTATAACTTGGAAGTATCCAAATCCATCTGCATTTCTGTAAGAACTGCTGTTTTAGTGAAATGAACCAAGCGCCAAACAATTTAATCCCCAAACTAAAATGTGATGATTTTGTGCTCCTGTTTGAAGCATTATCTGCAGGCAGCAAATATTAAAAATAAAATTTTGTGTCAATTATTGCCTTTCACTGGCACTTTAGTGGCATCTTCATCCATTCAGGATCCAGAGCACCAAGTCCTGCCCTGGGTGTGGGCAGGTATAATAGAGTTCAGTGGTTGGAGCACACCATTGAGTAACAGTTTTATTGGACCCCGTTCCTTGTTGAAACTGGATCACTGGGCAGTCAGAAACCTAGAAATCTTTTGGACAGTTGACAACCAGGAAGGCATGATAGTCTGTAACAGGTAATTCAACCCATTCAGCCTCTGCTGAACTGCCCTCTTGGACCTGGGCACCTCAGTTCCTCATGAAACATCCTATCTTAAGTGCCGAAGCAAGTCAGGTCTGACTTTTGCACTGAAATCAATCTCCTGTATAACACCAGTCATCAGATTTTCCTCAATGAACTCCTTTTGAGATAGAAAATTAAAATGAAAATAACAACCCATTTTTATTTTACATTGGTAAGGAACACGTCACAAAGCTGGAATACATTTGACAGGACAGTCAATTCCATATTTATCATCTAATTTCACAATAAAAATATCTTTCTGCAAAACTCTAGATTTGCAGATCTCAGCTATGCCGACATAACTGCTATTAATCAATAGGGTAACTTCAACACCACTCAAAAAAATTTACTTTGGTTTGCATGTTACCTTCCATAAAACAATAATGATTGACATCAGTTATGTTTCCTTCCCTTAGTTTCCTATTAATGTAGTCCTGCTCACTTATTCTATCCAAGATCAGTGTCAAGCTGGTATTGTCCCATTTATCCTTTTAAAACATTAGCACAACAGTAGCTCCATTACAGCTTTCTGGAAATTTTCCACTGCTTCAAGAATTACTATAAATTAATATTAACTGTCCAGGCAGCTCCTTCATCAGCTCATTTCTTCAGTACCTTTATGAGACAGTCTTCAGCTCGCAAATATGTAGTCAGCTAATGCATATGCAGACTGGAACACTACCTGTGCCTGTAGTACAAAATTTGCAGTCTAACAAGTTTAGTATTTCTTTCCCTTACATAGTAGGTTTTCTGAAATATCTCATCAGTTCCATTACAGTTCAATAAAACCTGAAAATCTGACACAAATTAGTAGAAAGGTTTTTTCTGAACCAAGTTTTCCTGCTCTTAGAAAATCTTTCCATGTTTAAATAATTTCCAAAGATATTCTCAGAATTTAAAGTCTCACCATCAACAATTTTATACCAAAATGGTTTCTTATGACTACAATATTATATCCTTAAATTTTCATATTAAGTTTATATATTAAAATTTCACTACCCACGTAACAATGACAGATAGTTATTAAATTAAGATTTGTACTTAGATATAAAACACATTCTAGTTGACACCTTGAACCATAATACTGTTTTTGAGAGTCTTGCAAAAACAAAATAGCTGCAGCTGAATAGAGAAGGTGAATAAAGCCTGTAAGAAGTATTCTGCAGCTTCAGTAGAACCACAAGGGCATAACACAGCAACGGCTACAGCAAAAAGGACACAAAAGGAAAGTCTACATAAATGAGCTCTGCCTTCTGTGCTTTAGAACATAGGTCTTGTGTGTGAACGACATCACAAAATCATATTTTAAAACTTACTGAGAACTTTAAGGTAAATTTGATTAATGTTTAAATTACTTAAATATGTATTTGGATCATTAGCTATATTTTTCAGTTCTATTAATTAAGTAAGTACTGAATTGGGAAGACAAAGATTGAGGGATCTGTCAAAAAAGAATTTACAATCTTCTGATTTGTTTGCCTAACTTGATAGGGCAGAAGGCTCTTGAGGCTAATTATCTTTTACAGTGTATAGATCAGTTCAGAATATTTGTTCACATTTCTTCTATGACTAAGAAATGTAATCATCTAACACATTCCAGATCAGACTCAAATGATAATAATACATATTTTCAGTACAAAATTAGATATTTAAGCATCCATCCTAGGACTGTCTACCAAAGCCAGAATTTTTACTGACTGTACATATAGATGAATGTACATGTCGAGTCTCACCCTCTGACCCACGTATGCCTGGTTGATCTGCTACAGAAGTCTCCATTTGCTGCAGGTCTTTCAATTTTGCTTCCAGACTTGCAGCTAAAATCCTTTTTAGCTCATGTCCTCTCCTCTCTGTAGAAAATGACAGATATATTATTCAATTTAAAGTTTTACAAGCTTTTGTAATAGAAGATTTTAAGCTACAGTGTTTATGGTCAATAAGTTGTCTTTGCACTCTCATAGTAAATACAGTATACTAAATATTAGGCACAGTAATTACTCAAAGTTGTTTTAAAAATATCTAAATTGAAGAATGAAACCATTCTATAAACTGTTATGGACTATCACACAAGATGTAATGCAGGTATGTAACACTCTCTCTGACAGCTTAAAGAATAAAAGCAAGTAATTCCTGCCTGCTGAAACTTATACCTTTGATAACATTTTTCCAATTATAGTGACAATCTAGTATTGCAGACATAGATCAGAAGTATGTTTTTATGCATATTCAAGTATTATGCTCCTAAGTTATCAGTCATTTAAAATGTATTATTTTCTTTAAAAATACTTAAGTAGCAGTCAGTCAACCTAAAATATCACTCCCCAGTGTCAATGACCATTTTCACCTATGTGAAAACAGATAGTCCCTTCAACTTCTTACTTTTTTCACGTAAGTCTCAAGCAAAAGAATTCTAAACATTAAAATTTGCTAAAATCATTTCCATGTTTATAAAAATCCAGTCCTGTACTTTTACTCCTGGGAGATATCGATGTGTCAGTGATTCTAATCTATGGACACACAAAACGGTTAGTGAATAAATAATATGGTATCAGACTTCAGCACTGTACTTACCATTCGTGCCGCCTGTTTGGCGAGCTGCCAGGGCCAGTGCTCCCTGCAGGTCTTTCAGATTTGATTCCAAAATTGCAAAAAACCTTCTCTAGTTTGGTAGCTCATTTAGTCTATTATCTGCAGTAGGTGCAAAATGTCGGTCATTAGTTGGAAAACTACATGTATATATTTCTTTTAAAAATTGAATCCTATCAGATGGATCTTGAGCTTAAAATTTACTTTATATTGGAAATAACATCCATGATATAATAAATTATTAGCCTATACTGTGAGTAATGTTTAAAAGAAATTTCTAAGCCTTGAAAAGCAAGTGTTGTCATTTGCTCACATTTAAATAATACCAAAATTAAAAAGTGCATAGGCAATGAAAAACAATGGCATTTTTATTAGCTTGTTAACCCTGCCCTCCTGAATGTGAATACTTTAGATTTCAGCCCTTCAAAACAAAGATTATCTTCTAGTTTGTACCACAATGTAACTGTGATTCTCATTCCAGTCTCTGGATCACAAGATCTCATTTTCCCATCTTGCACATTACAATAGCAAGAAGCAATTATGGTCAGATGTAGGACTGGGTATGAGTTTCTCACCCAAATTAAACCAATCACAAAATTCTCATTAACTGCAGCAGAGTCCACCATAAGTCATTAAAGAGTATCAATCACCTGGGCCCTGAGTGCAACCTGTTCCCTCTCCTAGGGGCTCAGCTACCTGTAGTCAAGGACAACTCTGGTGTGATGCAGCTTGGTAACCTGGGGAGAAGACTGCTGTGAAAAGAGCTGTGTGAGAATAAGTTGTGAGAGGAGGGTCTCTTCGCCTTGGCTTGGGAGCTCTGTGGGCTTTCAGGCCCTCGCCTGAGCTACGTTGTAGGCATGCCTGTGCCTGGCCATGAACCTCCCTGATCTTGACCTGCTGACTTGATTTCCTGGCTTGACGTTGGACTTGCCTTGTCGTTATAGATTTGCCTGACAATCCCTGGACTGTTCGCTGAACCTGGTTGCTGTCCCAGCCCTGATTCTGACCCTGACATGCTGACTTGACTTCAGATTATGTCTCATCATTTTGGACTTGTCTCGTGACCTGGACTGTTAGGTGATCCTAATTACCACAACCAGACCAACTCTGCTTGCCTTGCCCAGCTCCTGTAGGATTATGCCCTTGTCAGTGAGGATACTGTCCCCAACCGTCTTGCTGTCATCGTCATCTCCCAGATGGCCTTCCCTTGTGGAGCAGCCTACTCTTGCTGCTCCCTGACATACATAACCTCATTGTCCTTCATCTCCCATCTTTTCTTTCTCTTTTGCCTTCCTCCTATTTTTGGTGCCATTGATCATTCTTGCCTTCCTGGCATTTTACACCCACTAGGCTTGAAGATCGGTTTTTTTGCTCCAGTTCTTTTCAAGACTGTTCTTTTAGTTCACCTTTTGATGTGCCTTTTTACTCTTTCCCCACTCTCTCATTATTCCCCAGGGGAGCGTCTATAGCCTTTTGCTCATCTTACATTATGTTCTCTCTCCAAGCAATTTCATCAGCTGACACATCTTCGGTTATTGTCTCCGTGCTGATGACTAACAAATCAAGCTCAGCATCATTAATTGTTCTTCTAGTAATATTTTCCATCTGTCCTTCTCTCAAATTATGTCATTTCAAGGTTTTATCAGCTTTAACTAAACTTGTGAAAAAGAGCTAATATCTTTCTTTCCAAAAACTTGCCATATCTTTACTTTCCAAAACTAACTTTCTGGATACTCAGGTGCATAATTTCAGGATACTTTCAAAGTTTTCCCTCATATGGATCTTAATAAAAAAAGCCCCACATGCCATTTTGGGATCCTGCTCTACTCAACATCCTCTTTCCCTGTTTGTCCAAACAGAAGCAGCCTCCTTTCAGTCCTTATAAAATGTTATAAAAACCCTTATAAAAACCCTTTCAACTTGTTCATGTAACACCCTTGCCTCCACACCATCCCATCTGAATTCTTCCACCAGCTCCCAGTTCTCTTTGACATCAAATTTACATTTTTCAGTATTGCTTTTAAGTGCCCACTTGACATACAAATTTACATCTTAAAAAAAAAAAAAAAATTTAAACCTGGTAGTAGGTAAACTATACCTAGTTACCAAGTTGAAGAAACACCTGAGCTAGTTTTAAATTAGCCAGGAATGGACAGAAGTCAATTAGCACTAGTGAAATACCACCAGCAACAGTGGTACTGAACTTCTTGGCAGGATGTATTAGCTCACGCACAACTTTATGCATTTGTGGATAAATATTCTTCCTGTTCTTCTGTATAGCCCTACAGTTCCATCATAACATATTCCCTCATTAAGCTTTATGCTTATTTACATTTTGTACATTCTGCCAGTATTCCCAGTCTTGTTTAATTTGTTTGACAGTCTGTCATCTATACATCAAATAATGTAAAGTCTTTTAGCCTATTTGCACTTAAGTTCCTCTTAAAATAATTCTACTTTTCATGGTGCCTCCAGTAACTCTCACTAATGTCTGTTTCTTCACCCTGAGACTGGGAGTTGCTAGAGCAGTAACACCTCTTGAGTAAGTGCATATGAGGGTAGAGTAAATTAAACAGGGACCTAAATAACAGCATACAGATCCCTACATTTATTCTGCATTTACCAGTATTTCCATCTATTTCACTGTCTTCAAAGCTTCCTTGTCTTTCAGATCTTCTATACCTGATGACAGCTTAGCAAGCATACTGTGCAAAAGCTCAACTGTTTTCTTCCGTACGTAAAGATAAAAGCTACTCAGAAAGATGTTCAATAGACAAAACATCTGAAGAGTGTCAAATGTTTTTCCTCTAGAAACTGGCACACAGTATTTTCTAAAGAGAGGGAAGCAAACTTTCTGTAACTCTAAGGTTAGACTTCGTTGCATTTCTTGCTGCAGGCACGTGCATTCCATGCAGTTTCATTCAGTGATGAAGACAATGTATGTACCAGTCCAGATACAGGCATTTTGGCCCAATTTGGAAAGCACATGCGTAGCACAGATGGAGGTAGTTTCATTCCCACATGAAGATTTTAGATTTTGCTGTAGAATATCTTTACTTCATCCTTTATTATATCATCTTTATTAGCTATTTTATACAGATAGATGAGGAAACGGCACAAACTTAAGATTTTATGGAGTTGGTCAAGTTTTAGTGACAGCTGGAAAAAAAACAAAAAGGAAAAAAAAAAGCACTTCTCTGAGGGCAAACTGTCAACATCTTCAGGAAATGTTTAATGGTCTCTTACCAGGTCCCTACACAATTAGCTTTCCACTTACCAGTTTTCAGGCCAGCTTCTGCTGTTGAAGGCGTTGATGCTTGTTGCATTTTACTCACTTGATTTATTAATGGAAGTCTTTCACCATTTAATAGAAGTTCTATCTCATTGGGAATGTGACAAAAGCAAAAAGTTACTTTAGGAAAACACATAGGTCTTAATCGAGGACACAGAAACAGAGTTACATATTTTACTTTAAAACTATGTTCTATATTTAATACTATGACCTTTTTGGACTATAGTATCTTATATATAAATACTTAATACATTACAGGCTTGATTATCATTTATATTAAAGCCACTGCATACTCTCCTGTTAATGAAGTGAAGCCTTAAAATAGCTGAAGCACCACTAGTATAAAACGCATTCAGGTTTATGTTTATTGTTAATCTAAAGATCAAAAAAGGATTAATACATATCATATTTCTTTTGTTATATATTTACCTAAAACCAAGCCTTTAAGTTCTATTACTTTGTAACAAACTTATTTGCAAGATGAGAATATGTACCCAACCATGCAAATGTATCTGAAAACATAAGAATCATTTTCTCTTTTTACAGAAGCAAAAAACTGAAGGCTCAAGGGAGGGGGATGAACAGGTTTGCAAAAGGTTAAGAAGTAAATTAATTGCCAGTGTGGAAATATCAGTGCAGCATCTGAACAATGTCCTTTTCTGACTAAAAAGACTGTAAACACACATGGGCAAACTCCCATTCTCTTGGCTAAATATCAAACAAGATTATTTCATTAATTTGTAGAATTTAAAAAATGTGTTTATGTTGCCATACTTTTTAACGTATAAACAATGAGCATGTAAGACAGACAGTTGTTTCAGGAATTGCATCAGAAACCTTAGCGAGGCCAGGTGTGTCTTCTTTCTCCTGATAACCCTGCAAGTTCCAGGATTTATCAATTAAGAAGATATGACCCAGTCATTCAAAAGGAAGACTGACTGCCACAGAAAATAACTCATAATAATTTGCGGAGTCACTCTGAAAATAATCATTGTCATTATAGGGATCCTACATTACTGTTTGTCTGGATGTAATTAAATTATGGTTATTTTCTACTTGTGGCATAGACTCCTCATTTGACAACTATTACAAAAATATAAGCTTTACTTGTGTAAATATTCCCCATGCAGCAAAAATATTTCTAATAGCAGAACACATTAATGCACATAAATTTTCATACAATTTTCATCATATATTATGTTTTACAATTATTTAAAATTTGTATTTGCTGCATGTCAGCATGACTGAATGTGTTTTATATATAATTGACTCAGTCAGAAATATGTTCATTGGTATAACAAATTCCCAGTGTATCAGAGAGAAATGCTTCTCAGTACCATTAAAATACTGGATTTGGGAAGCATATCCCAAGGTCTCTGGCAAACTTTGGCATGATGGCACTGGTTACAATCAGACACTCTTCTTTCAAAAGAAAAGATAAGATTTATCTTTAACATCTACTACTACTTTTTAAAGCTCATGGAAGATTTTCTTCTTCAGGTAGATGGTTTCCAAAGTTACATTCTATACTGAAAAATAGCAGCATTATGTTACGTTGTTTGCTGTTATTACAACAGTAGTCAACTGATAAATATTCTTATTTTAACATATCCAAGTCCTGAATAAACTCATTCAAACTATAAATTAATGAGTTATCTTTAAGAAATCAGAAGTAATTAATTTACTAAAACTCATTTCTAAACAGATAAATGCAATAATATTTCCCCTTTTTTTCTCATTTTGATTTACTCAAATTCACAGAACCTTATACAGAAATGGAGTTCCATCTTCACATTTTTCCATCAACTTTTTCAAGACTGAAACGTCCAATATCAAACCAATGAAACGCTGGCAGCTGATAATTTAAAAGAAATGCTTCAATACTTGGAAAATTACAGAATAGATACTATCTTTGTGCAGGGTCTTAGAAGGTATGTATTTTGAACTGCTGAACTATGGGAACAGTGCTGGACAAAGAAGAGATCTCTCATACAGTAGTGCTGGAGAGACTGAGTCATATTCCAATGTACAAAGAAAAACAGAAATGCCAGAGTTTTGCTGTAGATTACTGCTGCTGCCATAAAACCCTTTACAATCATGTTAATCATTTCCATATGGCTAGCAATCATTAAGGTATTTTACTCCAAAATATGTTATTGATTGTATTTTAACACTTTTGCAGGATAATCTTATATATTCCAATTTCTGTGTTAGATTTTTACCTCCTTACCTCATGAGATTCTCGTAGACTGCTCTCAAATCAAAATACTGTAATGTAAGCATAATATATTATAACACTCAAATACATTCCGCTACAGCCTCTGTGCTACTTCTGTCATATGGAAGAACTGATGAAGTCCAAGATAGAAAATCTTTTCATGCAAAAGTCCCCAAAAGTCAAACATGCTATATTCAACTGCTGAATATTAATTTGTGAAAGGGTTATCTGCTTCACTATAGTTTAAGGAAGCAAAACTCATGAATACATTCAAACATGGGAACTAAGAGTACCCAAGAGCCAATGGATTATTTTGGAAACAGAGGAAACACTTTGTTTCACTTTATCTTGATTCAGTTCCTTTATGTTTGTGTTTTCATCCCCCAGAACAATGAGAAATATTAAAGTGAAATATTTTGCAATCCTGGTAATTTCACAAAACTGAAAAAAGAATAAGACAGGTAGGAAAACAAAAGAATCCCTTCTACTGCAATCAATTTCTCCAAGTTTAAACAGCTGCAGTTCAGGTTACAAACAAGACAGTTTTCTCACTGAATGAAGCTATGCTAAGTGTCAATTGCTAACATAGAGAGCACTGACACAGCAATACTGTAGTAATAAAAAATTATTAAATTCACCTGTCCGGTGTACAAGAGAATTAAATAAACTCTGTCCTCGTTTGCCTCTGTTTCTTCTCAAATATTGTACTATTATACTAAGTTCACAAAATAGACTTGGAAATTGGAACAGACAAAATGCAACGTAAATTTGCAGGGACTATGGTGACTAACATCTTGGAAAATACTTAAGAGTTTTAAGTTATTTCTTCTAAAAACCATCTATTGTTATTTGGACTGAGGTTCAATGGTACATTTTTATTTGGCATCAAAACTGACTTTAAAAGTTTCTAGCATACCACGCTCCCAGCCAGTATTCCCTCCACCACACCACAGTTCACTACCTTCTCACTTGTACTACTGCAATGATTTGTAAGGCTGCACTCTGAAATGACCTATACTTAAAAAAAAAGTTTGCTGGTTCTGCTTTTTACTACTGCGCTGAACTCTAGTCTCCAAGGCACACTGAAAAACCCTAGCATCTAGCTCCCTCAGACTAAAAAACACCAGAAAAATACATCCTTTTTGCAGTAGCTGGACTGAACTAAGTAATTTGATGAGGTTTTCCTATACTGAGTTTCTAACTATTTACTGTAAAACAAAGGGAGTTATCATGGTTGATTCTTGATACTGTATTAGCCAAAAAAAAAGGGAGTCTTAAAAATGTATGACTCTTCTTCGGAAAATGACAAGCACAAGTATCCCATCCCACCCCATCCTCCTTCAAAAGCACTATTTTTTTCAAGAATATGAAGGAAACCTGCCTGACAGCTGGATGGATTTAGAGTTTACATGACTGAAATACAAGGCTTTCTATTCAGATGAAAAGAAATAAAACAGCCACTGAATGCTGACATAACTCAGAACAATCATTAGAGATGCTGTAAATTACATTGACATAATGTACTTTTGTGGCAGAACCTAAAGTACTACCTATGTGATCCTGGCAAAATCATTACCTCTTTGTATCACTGATTTCATCTGCAGCAAGTGGATAATAATGTTTATCCATCTTTATGAATAATTTTAATAACTTGAGATTAAAATTGTTGTATGAATCAGTCCTGTAAAAGCCAAAGAACTGGAGTGCAGATGAAGCAGTTTTCTCTTGTCTTTCTGAGATTAGTTGGGGTGAATCTTCTTGTATATTTAAAGACGTGGGTAATAATTATTCTTGAGGTTTTAAGGAGAAATGTGAAAAAGTTGAGAAAAAAAAATCAGCTCTACTTTCAGTATAACTGTTTTTAGCATTAGTGAACAGTTTGGAAAGATATAATATTTTTAAACTAGAGTATTACCCAAAATGAAGCCACACTGCTAATACAAGAGTCAGTAAGACCATGGCCACAGTCATTTCGAGTATTTTGGTACTATCTTCATCATTCACAGTGTGGAACAAACTGTGGTCCCTGGGCCAACTGAGACGAATCTCTAGGATGAGAGGAAATGGCCTCAAGTTGCACTAGGGGAGGTTTAGCTTGGATATTAGGAAAAATTTCTTCACCAAAAGGGTTGTCAAGCACTGGAAGAGGCTGCCCAGGGAAGTGGTTGAGTCACCATCCCTGGAGGTATTTAAAAGACGTGTAGATGAGGTGCTTAGGGACATGGTTTAGTGGTGGACTTGGCAGTGCTAGGTTAATGGTTGGACTCTATGACCTTAAGGGTCTTTTCCAACCTAAATGATTCTGTGATTCTATGAATCCATTTAAGCCTAGAATCCTTCAGAGCACACTGGCTGTGTTCATATTTCCTCGGAAAGGGAATACACCCTGTCCCCACACACATAAATATGCACCACATTCACCATTCATTTGCCTCAGGCACAACACATGAATGTGCCAGTATTCTTAATACAAGGGGGTTGTGCTTGACACGTCCTCAGTGACTGTTTCTCACTTGTGACTAATCCTAAAACAGACTAATCCTCCAGAAAGGGCCATCTAAGCCATTACTACATCTAAGCCTAACTGTCCCTGGAGAGTTAGGGACACCCTGGAAGACAGGCATCCCTGGAAGAACTAGCGCTACTATAACTGCAGGAATAGGAAGAGATACTTACTTATCAGTGGCATGTTCCAGCACCCTGAGTTTCTAGCATCAGGCTGAGTCATGAATGCTATGGTAAGCTTCCTTCTGTTCAGAGAAGGTTTTGAGTCCCAGAAGAATAGTACCTCCTTGCCAACATTATAGCATGCTATATCTCAAATGACTCAGCAGCAAGCATAATTTGGATAGAGAGAACACTTGCACACAGAGAAGGAAAATCCCATGGAGCTTCCACAGTCCTTGACTTCCACCAGCAGGCAGCTTACTGGGGCAAGGCCACTGTGGGCTAGATGGTGATTTCCCAAACCATCCGAATGTCCAAAGCTGCATTCATTAGCAACACCAGTTAGGTTGCATTGGATGGGCCACTTCTCAGTGAGACTTGGGTCAAATGTAGAGAGACAGTCAGATTCAGACCTCCCTGAAATCTGATTCCCACCTCCCACTGAGAAGCATGCTCACAGTTCATTTGGATCCTGAATTTCCTCAGGGTCAAGACTGAGCTGGAATTTAATTAACTGACAGGCAAGTAGAAAGATCATCAAGCACAAACAGACGTGAAGAGGATCCAAGTGTGGAACACTTCAGTCTGCCTCGCCTCACACAGGAGAATGTGAACCAACACTTTCAGAATAGGATCTCTATGCACAGTCCAGTACTGCTGTTATTACAAGTGCCCCAGGCTTCTGCGCAAACAGATAACAGCACAACGTCTCCTGTGCTCCTCCTCCAGTTCAAGACTAGTTCTGCCCAACAAACAACAGACAGGTCTCCAAGGAAAATGAATATGCTTAATATTGATACTGCAATTTATAATGATCATTCTTGAAAAATAAATCTTAACTGTAAATGCAGTTGCATTTTCCATCATTTCATCCTGCCTTTAAAAAAAAAAACCCAAAACAAAACAAAACATAAATGTAAACAAAAAGGAACACACAAAAACTCTGATTTTCTGTTTGCTCTCGCTGCTGTTGACCTTTGCTGGGTTTTACCAGATAACAATGATGTTGGTTCCTCATCAGTAAGTTTAGAAGAATACTGCATGTTTTCATTTTCAGATGGATAAGTTGCAAGTCTTGGAGCCTTTTCAACAACAAAAACTAATTCCTTAGGTTTATCCAACTCTTCTTACTCCTGAACGTGATCTTTTTCTTTTAACTTGCTTGCTGAAACCCCATGGTCATTACACTTCTTTCTCTCTGTTAATCCTTTTTTTCCTAGTTTAAGATCTTTTTTTTAAAAAGTAGTTTAAGAAACTTCTTCAGTTTCTTCCATTTCTGCAGGACTTTTCCTTTTGTTTATTGCTTGTTTCTCTTGATTCACTACTGCCAATTTCTGTACTAATTAATCAGATTCAGTAATGGACTTGGATGGTAACACTGTACCATCATCTTCTCCGTTGCCCTCACTTTAAGTTATTTTTTGGCCTTTCTTAGATGTATCTTCAGCATTTTTTTCATAGCAGTGTCAGAAACATCAATATTATCCTCTTCTGCATTTTTGTAACTGATGTGTGTACCTTGAACAACTTGTCTTTTGAATATGAATAGATTTTGCTAAGTTTGTAAGTTGCTTGTTAGCGTTTTCAGCTTCCTATTAAAGTATATATTGTAAAGATATTTGCATTAAAATTATGTTGCTTTTCAAATAGCAATGAACTGAAAATAGAAGAGTTGAATTAAGCTTTTATAAGAAATTACTGAAAAAATTCGCCAAGAGTTTAAAGTTCCCCAACTTTTAAGTTAAAACTTGTTTAATACATTAAAATATAACACCCTCCCTAAAAAGAATTATACAAGTTACAAAATGGACATTTAAAATAAAAGCTAGTACAGAAAAATTAATGTTCCAGTAGATACATAATTTTGCCATTCTTTTTAAATTTGTATGTTGTTAAATTTACAGCACTTAGTACAGAGGACACAGACTGATCAAACTTCCATTTCCTGCTTTTTTTTAAGCTGCTATATTTTAGTGTTCCATCAATGTTTTCAGTATATAGGAGCTATTTTTCTATGTTCCAATTAAAAATATAGACAAGCTGTAATCTTGCATAAGATTACAGAGAATCTGTAAGATTCATCTCATCTAGCTTCCATGTCTACATTTGAATTAGTCTCTAATTAAACTTGTTAGTTCTTCTAGTGAGTGGAAAGAAATGGATATTTCTAGAAATTCTAGAAAAAGAAAATTAATTCTATCTCAGCTGAAACCAGGACAAACACAATTAATCTTATCCAAAATAAACACTTAAAACAGTTCAGATAAATTGTTCATTAGAAATGCCCTATTATCTCTGTTAACTATAAAAATAGTTTAGTACACCAGCTCAGATACAAATGTCTATGTGACAGACTTCTAATGTTAAGTGAAATTAATCTCATGCTAGGTTTCCCTTTTCTTTGAAAGAGAACTAAAAAAGTCCACTACAGTGATTTTACCACACTCTAGGAACTTCTCCTTTTATTTCCCAAATTTTAAAAATGTTGTTCCTTGTAAGAGAAGATTAAAACAGAAACCCAAACCAAAAATAAGACAAATTAAAGGGAAAATAAAGAATGTTACTCCTCCCTTCCTCAGCTGCTTCTTCCCAAAATGCAGATATTTCTTCCATTGCCTTATCCCAGACACACTTGTAGCCAACTGCAGGATATTTTGGGAAAAATTCTTTTTTCTTTCCTGAAAACATCTGGTATTATTATATTTTTTTAAGGATACCAGATTAACACAGGAGTGATCTAAACTAAAATGGTAGTTGTTAAGTTTCTTTTAGAATCTGTTAGCAAATGCTCTTAAAATTAAAGAAATAAATTGTATTTTGTACTGCTGAGGATAATCAAGTGCACAGAAAAGAGCTTTTTAGATAGAAATGTATAACTAAGCTTTTCTTCTAAAACTGACATTACAAACCGATTATTTTCCCAACATAACAGGAAAGTAAAAAAAAAATATATATTAAAAAAAAAATGTTTCCTAAATCAGTACTTGTAATGCTCTTTCAACTTTTCCTCGAGGATTTTTTTTCTCTCTTGTTTGCAAACATTCATTTGCTATACAAAGACAGTCTATCAGACATTGTGATTCTTTCATGTTTATCTTTTGAATCGAAGCCACCTGCCTTCTAATTCTTTCAGAGTTAGCAAATGTAAGTTTAAAAAAAAAAAAAAAAAGATTATTTCAACCTGATATGATGCTTCTTTGGTAAGTGAAAATTGTAGTGTAGTTGTAGCAATTACAGCAATGCCTTGACAAACAAATTTATTTTGAAACATCTAGATTAGGTTTTACAGCAATACAAGCAACAGACAGCTTTGCCTGAAGTAGAGACATTTTAATTTGGCTTGAAATAGTTTTGTAGGTAAATGGATAAATAGAGATTAATATCTGAACATACACTGACACTAATCTATACCTGTCCTCATGTAAAAATAACAGCTATGCTGTTTCAGAGATTAAGTGATCCAATATTAGAGACCTGTACTGTCTCAGATCTGCTAAGTGACCTTAGGTAATTCACATAAGCTCTCCACGCCTCAGTTTCCCTATCTGTAAAATTAATATAACGGTCTCCTACTTCACAGAGATGTGGCAACATTCAATTAATATTTGTAAGGTACTCAAATACTACATAAGCCATAAATAAAATGCACTATATTCTAGTTTAACATTGTGATGTTCATAAGCTGATGATGGTAATGAAAAATGCATTCACAGAAAAATAGCAAGTAATAGTGATTGACGTCTTTACAAGCTTACTATGCAAAACCATCTACGCTATTACACAAAGATAATACAAGCATACTGCTATGCACATAAATCACAATGATAAAGATAAATGATACAAATTAAAAACATATTTAAAATATATAGAACATCAACAGATATGTGAGAGATGATCCACTACCTGTGTGAACATACTTTTCTCATGGAAGGGAAGTGATCCTGAAAAGAACTTAACAGTAACTGGAGAATCTTCAAGCTGTACTGCTTATACCTACAATGAAATAGTGAATACCTAAGCAAAAAAAAAAACAAACTCATACATATTCTAACCATAGCAGGAATCAGATTATATCCACTTTTTCCTCATTCTGTGTGTCATACCTATAGTATAATGGGGAGTACACCACATTTTTGGTTTATTTCTACCTCAGGATTCCCTTGTCTGAGCAAACATTACTATATATTGTCAGAAAGTGCGACATGAAAGAAAAGTAAGAAGGTTGTCTACATATATATGGACAACATATCCAACAAGCTTCTAGACATTAGTTTCTCCAAATGATTGTCCATATGCTTATTAACAATGCAGATAATTCCAAGGACCACCTTCATAATACGCGCAAGTTACCAGAAAGAAGTGCTCAAATTCTCAGGGAAAATATAAGCAGAGAGCCTTTATGGGAATATTCTGCTTGCTCTCTGAAGGCCTCAGTTATGGCTTTCAAAAATCTGAGTAAAGCTTCGACGGACCTAAATTTCTCATTTCCCTACGGTCAGCCACAGAGGAGTCACTGAGCTTTTGGCAGTCTTTTGCCTGGAGGGAACTCTGGATGGGCAAAACAAGCATTCTGAGCATCTGGCAGGACATGGATGTGTGCTGGGCACAATTTGAGTGATCACAGAGGGGCACCGCATGAGCAGAGAAAAATTGGAACAGGGCAACATGAGCAGCTAGGTATCAGCAATTATACCACTAACCACCCCTTGGGTTGCCCAAGGGGTGGTTAGTGGTATAACTGTAGACAGCAACCCAGTCTGCTGTCTATTGGAAGATCGATCACAACCAACCAGCCATGCACACTTGGCACTGGGGAATGCAGGCACACCTCTGTTGTACTGGGTAGCTGAACAGCAAACACCAGGGAGAGCAGCCCATAACAGCTCCATCCACACACCATGCTCAAGCACTCAGTGCTACGTCTGAGGCAGCAGAATCACACGTAACAGCTCTCAAACAGGAAATGTAGAAAAGGGAACAGTAATTCACCATGCCTTACAAAGCATTCCCAAACCTTTGCTAAGCATGTGGGTTTGCTTTTGGTGAGCTGACCGGTAGGGACATTCCTCTGTGTGTGCACAGGACAGAACAAGAGAGACTGCCTACTTACCTGCCACCAGGCAGAGTACGTGGAGAGACAACTGGGCTGGAGAGAGATGGCTGTACCTGAGCTTGGAAGCAGGGGAAAAACAGGTCTACTTTTAATCTTTTTTACAAAAAAGGCCATAGGGCCTGAAAACACTCCATGGCATGTAAAAACTAGGTGCAGAAGGTCATATTTCAAATATGAAAGAATTACCAGTGAAAGGACAATGTCAAAATAAGAAACTGCCAGAAATTTGTGCTGAGGTTACCCCTTATTTCCTGAGAGAAGTTACAAGAGTTTTTCAAAGTGTAGTAGAAGTGTACTGAGAACAGAATCACCACGATCACTTACAAGCTGATAACATGTAATTGTTACTTCTGTTGCCCATTAGCTTGAGTTGGCAAGAAGACAGAAAATTAAACAATTTAGGTAGCAGCCACTACCATTTTCAACTCTCATAGCTGTAGGAGAAGCTCTAGAAGAGCAACTCTAAAAGTGCCACTGGCCTGCAAGCAACAGATAATACTATCACTGTAGATTTCATTAACATGGGCTTCCTTAGACACATCAGATCTGTCAGCAGAACACAGCTAGCAGTTCTATATCAATAATGAGTATTACATATGGCAATACAATGGGAAAAATAAATTAATGTGGACAGTCTACTACCATTATCACACTTACACCTTGCCACAGTGCAAGTCATGTCACACTTGTGCCTACCATGACATCTGGTTTTGCAACATTTGCCCAGTCAAAGCCCTGTAGGATAAGTCAGTACATCTCCGGGGCTAGGTGTAGTGAGATGAATGGATTGACAGTGACACTCACTACAAACAAAACTCTTTCAAAACACCCAGTTTCACTGACTGAAATAATAAAGTTTCAATCATCTTCAACAGACCAAAGCAAGAATTTTTGTGGGCATCCATTCTGCTGTACTGTGACCATAATAAACTGTTCCTTGTTAAAATGGATATGATTTTTTCCTGTCAGGATCACCTTTTAAGCAATGTGGTGTGAAAGTCGTATTACCTGGTCACTTTATTCATTGTGGCTGGCACCAGATGAACAAAACTCTGACATTTTTCCAAGGAGTAACTAGCTATGACATCTGCATTTAAGGAAAGTTACCAACCTACTGGGCCTGAGATTTCTAGTCTTAAACATTTACAAATGCAAAAAACCTAAATATACTTCATACCAACACCAGCCTCAACTATTAACAATCAGTGTTTTTTCTAGGTTCTAGTCCAACTTAATTACCAATACAGTAGATAGTAATTTACTGTTTCTAATTTGCAGTTTACAGTCCTATGACTTATTCAGGATCTAGATCACTTACACTGATGGTTGTAATTTTATCAAAAAAATATTGATATTAATAAAAATAGAATAGTCTTGTGAGCTAAGTACAGTATCAGAACTATCATTTAAAGTGATATTAAGTTCTAAGAAACATACATTTTAAAATCTCTAGTTTACCAAATGGTTACTATACATACAGTTGTGTCTTCATGTGCCTCTTCTTTCACTTCAACTTCTTTTCATAAATATTGTCCATTGTGTTTATAATCTGTAAGAAAATTAATATTATTAGTAACTATATTAAGAGAAAAATCTCTTTATATTGTGCGTAAATGGCAAGGTTTTGGTAGGGGCAGAGGGGGCACAGGGAGGCTGCAAGGGTGGTCTCTGTGGAAGAAGATCAGAGGATGCTCTGTGCTGGACACAGCTGGGTCCAGCCAGCTCCAGAATGGACCCACTGAAGGCCAAAGCTGAGCCAAATCAAAGGAATTTGTGGCACCTCTGAAAACAAGACAACACAAGCCTGATGTGACCCTACAAGTTAAAGAAAAGAATCATTACAGAAAATATATATAATTACTAATTAAGATTCAACTGATTAATAGTTATTTCTAAAAAAATATTATTTTGCTTAAAGGAAAATAGTTAATTTACAGTAAAAAATAATTTGCAGATGACATTCAGCATATCTGATTGTTGATCTAGCAAAAAGCATATAATTACACTCTGCTATGTCATTTGCTGTTCTAGTAAAAAGATACAAGGACAAGAACCTGAACCTGCTACTGAAGAACTCTAAAAACGACACATTGAACAACATACAATAATTGCTTTCAGAGCAATTATGATAAATTGTTCTGATAAAACACTGGTCAAAACTGATTATCAATCAAAGGCTTGTGTAATCTGGGTCATCATATTTTAATTGGGTCAACAAACACACTCCTGAAATTCTGCTGAGCTTCAGGGAATTTTCCCAAGTATAAAATAATTATTGTTTAAATCAAATTCATTTTTTGTATTTCCAATATAATTTAAAGACATGTATTTTCTTTAATTGGCATCATTATGGTACGACCATCCAGTGTTCTGCTACTAACAAAAAAGCCTTTCCTAGCTCCTTGCATTTGCACAATCAAAATGAAAAGAGCCTTTTAGCTCAAACTAAAAAATATAACTGAGAAAGCAATTTTTGTTTTCTTGTAATAAAAGGACAAGAAGATTTTCAATGGAAGAAGAAAAACCACAGCAAAAATTTTACTGTGAATTGTAAAGGTGGCATTTTTCACTATTGGCAAGTGAAGTATTACCCTGAAAGCAGCCAGTATCCGTTCTGAGCTGCCTCTGATCCAAGACAATTACAACAGATCTAGTTTAAATTACAGATGTGCCAACTATGCTCTTGCAGGTTCAAGACATGAAATAATTAGGCCTCTATATCCTAAACAACTTTAGACAGTTCTCAGCTACCACCAAAGGCATTAAAAAACACATGGTCAGGATTCAGATGAGTTAATCAACCCACCTGGAGAAGGTTCTTTTTCTTCACTGAAAATGCAAGGACTAGGGTAGTCATTTTAGAGCCTGTGTTGAAGGCAGAAAGCCAGATAGCAAGCAAAAGACAAAGTTCACTAGTGTAAGTGAACAAAGAAATGTGTTTCCATTTTGTTTAGGGAGACAGGAGTGCATATTTCTGTAAACAAACAGGATTACAATGAAATTATAACTTAGTCGTGTTGATCTGTGAGAAGACAGAAAGATCTCAGGAAAGCTAAGGACACAATAAGGACAATAATTTTCTTAATATTTTCAATGTATAAGCAGTTCCTGGAAGAGTACCAGAAGCCAAAAGTGCTTTGGTAAAGCAGACTCACACAGCCGGTAATATTTTCATTCTGTGCTGTCAAGAATTGTCCAAAGCTGATGTTTAAAACAAACAAACAAAACCTTACACCCACGCAGCAGTTAATGAAAACTATGTAGAAAAGGAAGGAGAACGAGGGACGGAAAGTTGTGACTACAATCACGTTTCCTGCAGTACCAGGAGCTGCTCCCTGCCACCGCCGAGGTGCACCACGGGTGTATAAGGGTAAGTGCTGTGACTGGCTGAAATGCCTAATGAACCATAAAAGTCCTGCAGGAAAATGCAACAAAACTATTTCTCATCCACGCCATTAGAATAAAATGCAGTTTTTGTTGGTTTGGTCACAGATGAATCTCTTCATTTTTATTTTGCTTTCATTCAAACCTGTCCAAGGATGTGTATATTCTCAGATGTGCCTGAGGGCTGTGGAAAAGTAAGAAACTTTCATCTCCACACACACTATTAAGGCTGGGAGAGAGAGCTAATTATGTAAATTTTCTTACTCCCCCAAAGTGTCAATGTGGTATTTCTGGTAACAAACATGAGTAACAACAGCATGAGGCTGGACTAGTAGATCTAGTTAATATCGGTACTCCAGTCCAATATAAAAGTAGTGCTTGGACATTGAAAGCTTGTTTCAGGCAAATGCTTGTACTGCCCACAAATGAGAAAACCCAAATTCTTCCAAGCTCATTTTTCTTAGCAACTCTTAGCATGTTCTTCTCTTGCCTTAGGCCTCCCTAAACAACGCAGAACCAGCTGATATCCCCTTTCCCTTGTAGGTCACTTCCAGTATGAGGAAGATGGGCAAAATAACTTACTGCATTTTCCAAAGCTTTTCCTGGCTGGCTAAGATGGAGGATAACATTACTCCCACTGTGTAGTTTCTCACCTGAATAAAACAACCTGTGAAAAGCTATAGGCCATTACCATTAAAACCTGCTTATTTGCAATTTACCTGGACAACAAATAGCCAATACAGTAAATATCAGTGAGAATGGGGTAGGAATTTAGATCAGAATAGGAACTGAAGAGGTTGGAACCAACCTAAATAGAAGATTTCAAATCAACTGAGCTGACCAAGATGAGATCATAACTACTATACTGTATGTAATCGCTGCTATGCTAGGTCTTCAGTAATAGCTAGCAGCAAACAACTGAGGAAGAGTACAAAACTGGTACATATAGAATTTATTCTGACTCATATCTCCACCTCCTAGCAAACCTAAACAAAATATTATACCAAGACCGTCAGCGTTCAACAGCAACCCACAGACCTGTCCTCCAACACGTGCAACCCTATCTAGCTACTGATGCCCCATATAAACAACTAAACGAGGCTGACTAAGTGTGGGTGTCCACACGGCAAGCGCCTACACCTGAGCTAGTGACACTGGGCTTCCTTTTCAGTCAGTACAGTCAGTGCACAGAAGTCGGCCTCCACTAGAAAAGACGCCAACATTTAGTCATACGAATTACCTCTCAAGGCTCCCTATAAAATTAATGGAAAGAGAGATGTTTGGTACATACCCTTACAGTTAGCTAGCACATTTTTAGTCTGATTTGTAAGGGAACTTTAAACAGAGATTAAATGGGGAAAATCTAATGAAAGGATATTTCATTATGTACACGACACAAACTGGTATCTCTCTCTTTTTTATCTTTCCCACCACTGCCTCGTCAGATTTATGCTGCTGAAAAGTTAAACCCAGCTCTCTGATAGAGTATTAAAGAAATCAAATAATTGTGAGCAACGTGACATTGTGGTATTATTTTTAACCCCCACAAAAATACAACAAAAACAGATAAACAAGAAAATGTGGTGTTTACTTTTAAGCATATGTATTATTTTTTGTAGTAATAATATATCTGCAATAAATGTATACAAAAGACAAAATGAAACATAAAACATTTTATACGTATTTAAAAAGCACAGAATACAGAATATTAGGTACTTTTATGTAGGTTCAAAATAACTTCTAGCATGTTGAAAAGCAAGATCTTCCACTGCACTACATTAAAAAGTAATGCTACAACAGTAATAAAAAGTGTTTGGTACATTTCAGAAGATATACAAATCTTCTACGTAGCCAGGTCAAAAATTAGAAGCCAATACACAGTTCCACAATGATGAGAGACAAAATGCTACAGGATGATCACATTTCCTAAATGGTAAAACTGAAAGAGCTCTCAGGCTTTGCTAATTCAGTTGGACAACACTGGCTTCAGCTGCCTCTGAGCACCATAAAAAACACAGCATAAAAACACCTTGAGGCTTCCATCTCTTGTGTTCAGTGTGCAAATCAGAGAGCATTTAAGTTTTCTATCCCTGTTATTTTTCTTCTTAAGTAGATCAGATTTTTTCTATTTTCTACTTAAATTTTATTCATATTTTATTTTCCAATTTTATGTCTATATTAATTTTTAAACTAAAAATCACAATTTAGCTTAAAACAGAGGAATACGATAGGAAAGAAGGGGTTGCTCAAAATCCTTTTATATTGTATCAGCATGAATTAAGGTCTTTAGTGTGAATTATAATTGCCGCTATTGCATTCACCATTTCTGTACTTGCAGAAAACCTCCCTATAGTTGCAAGCGTTCATGAATTTTAAAATATGATTCTATTAATGGAAAGTTAGAGATGCCTTGACATTACAATAAAACAAATACCTACCAAAAAAAACCCCTAACAAATATTCTAAGACTTTCCTGTTTCTCAGCAGGTGGAAACTCTTTCCTACCTTAAAAAATAAAACCAAAATATCCAAGTAATAAGTACATTTGAGTTTTAAGTAAAGATAGATAATGGTCAACGTGAGTAAATCAATATCTAACTGTTTGCAGCCTGCCTAAACTCCCTTGTCTTACCTAATTTAAATGTGTTATTGTGACAACCACACCACTAAAAAAATTATCCCACTTCACTTCTGTGCTGGTTTTGACTGGGATAGTTAATTTCAGAGTTTAGATAGCTAAATCTCCGTAGTAGCTAGTATGGGGCTATGTTTTGGATTTGTGCTGAAAACAGGGTTGATAACACAGGGATGTTTTAGTTGCTGCTGAGCAGTGCTTACACAGAGTCAAGGCCTTTTCTGCTTCTCACCCCACCCCACCAGCGAGCAGGCTGGGGCTGCACAAGAAGCTGGGAGGGGACACGGCTGGGACAGCTGACCCCAACTGCCCAAAGGGCTATTCCATACCATATGGCGTCATGCTCAGCATAGAAAGCTGGGGAAGAAGGAGGAAGGGGAGGGACGCTCGGAGTGATGGCGTTTGTCTTCCCAAGTAACGGTTACACGTGATGGAGCCCTGCTTTCCTGGGGATGGCTGAACACCTGCCTGCCCATGGGAAGGAGTGAATGAATTCTTTGTTTTGCTTTGCTTGCGTGCGCAGCTTCTGCTTTCCCTGTTAAACTGTCTTTATCTCAACCCACGAGTTTTCTCACTTTTACCCTTCCGATTCTCACCCCCATCCCACTGGGAAGGAGTGAGCGAGTGGCTGCGTGGGGCTTAGTTGCCGGCTGGGGTTAAACAACGACAACTTCAATGGTTTTAATAGGTATTAGTAATACAACCAGAAGTCAGTAAAAACAATATTGATGCCGTCCTCACTTGAAAAGGCCTCTTTTGCTATTTTTAGGGGTGGGCAAGATAAAAAGCAGCTATTTTCTGATCTTTCACAAAGCAGGTTCCAGACCTGAGACCCAACACCTACCTAGGCAGAGAATTATATTCCCTGGGTAATTAACAACGTCCCTCCTAACTGCTCAGGCTTACCCATTTCAAGGACCAGGTGAGGACTCAGAGAGGTGCCTGCTCCCTCTCACAGCAGCACCTGCATCCAGGAAGTTTCTGGAGCATTTCAGTGGCTTCTCAGGCGGTACCTGATCCAGACCCAAAAAGCCAAAAAGCGCAGATCTGCATAATGCATTTTGTTTGGGACCCCTGACAGGGGACAGGTTCTGGGCATGGATGATTTGATGGCCACAGGTGCAGCCACCAGCCTTTCAGCAATTTCCTTCCCACTTCTCCTGGTCAGAGAATGCCACATCTACTTTTGTAACTTGCTGGCAGGGACCATACTGTCCCAATGTCTGTACAGCACCAAGAGCCCCAAAGCCCTCCATCATGAGCATGAGGAAGTCTAATTATTATGGTATCTGCATAATAATTAATGATTACTGCTGAGAAAGCTCTTCCAGGTCAGAAGATACTGCCAAGCAGGCCATCAGGCCAATCCTGGCTGGGCGGGACTGCCTGAGGAAGGCGGGGAGAGGAAGGGGGGCGGCAGAGGGGCGCGGCGCCAGCAGCCGCAGGCAGCGCCCCGAGACCCCTGTGCGGCGCGGCGCGGCGGCCCTGACGGCGGTCTCGGAGCGGGGCTGCGGGTGTTGAGCCGCGGGCCCACGGGCCCTGTCCCCCGCGCCCCCCTCACAGCCGCCCGCCGGCCGTTCCCGCTGGCGGGGCGAGGGAGGCGGGCCGGGAGGCCGGCTCCGGGCCTCAGCCTGCCCCGCGCCTCAGCCCGGCCTCCTTCGTAGTGTGTAACGGTTATAGAGAAAGCGTCACTAAAAAAATAAATCCAACGCTGATCAGCGCGGCAAGTGAACCTGAAAAGGGGGGTTCCTTTCCGGAGGATGTGCCTGTTTATCTAGTACAACAAACCAGCTTTTAACAAAGCAAAGCTCACTTCACGATATTTGATGCGTGTTGCGCTGTGTGTTTAGTTCGTGTAGTGTCACAAAATACAGGAAGCCCAGGCACGGCGGTGTAGTATTCGTGAGGCGTTGAGCGTCGTGTGTGCAGGCCTACTGTCGCATGGCAGGAGCGAGGGTGCTTCAGACAACCCCGGCTGCGGCCACGCAATTAAGAAATGAATAATGTAGGACGTCAAAAAGTTACTAAGTAATTTAAAGTTCTTATTGTTACTGGAGCTTCAGGCTTTAATTAAAATAATCTGTGATCAAAGCGTGACTGTGTGTTGCTTCTAAGGTCAATACTACCAGTATTCACACAGGCAACAGGTGGTGTATTAACACTGCATGCAAACAGGAACCAGAAGTCGTCCTCTCAGGCAGGGGAAAGGGGAATCTCCTTCTCACCCTGTAAAAAAAGGTTTTTTTTTTTCAATACATCAGACTTTATAGAGATATAAAACCCCAAAGAGAATTCAATTTTAAAATGTGGAGGAGAGGTAGGATGCTAAGCACACAATGGAATTTTTTAACAGAAAATTCTTCAATTACAAGCAACCTACTTAGATCAAATATAAATTCAAGGCGAAGCTTAAGACACAACGTTATAGTGCAATAGATTTATTAACTGAAAATTTAAATAGCACTCCTTGACATGCACATTGTTTTCATTAAAAATGCCCAGCTCCAGTGAGAGAGAAATCATCCCTGAACAAACAAACAGAACCCCATCCCCTGTCATAATGTCCATAATAAAACAGAGTAACATTTACGCAATAAATTGGGTAAAGCAAGAGCAAATAAGAGTAGCTAATGATTTTAAAATACAAAAATATGTAAACTGTGCAACTGCATGTTTATTTTATCCATTCTCTCTTCATTATACCCTATCTTTTCTAAGACACAAACCATGCGACCAGGCAAATAGATGAATGTGATGACTCCCTTTTTTAAAGGTAGTTGCTGAACAGCTTGTAAAAACACATGGACTATGTATTCATATTTCATAATTAATACAACAAGGAGCATAATCCTCAGCAGATTACTAGACTAGACTATAATATAAGTATTGAACTTGCATATAAACTGTATTTAAATATCTATTGTTTCATGGTCAACTACTTGCAGGTTAGGAAATGCCATAACTAAGTTTGTACATGTAACTTTAATTCTTGCTTCTTTGTGCTTTACGTGTCTTAAGGTCTCATGGAAAAATTAATATGTTATCATGTACCTGAAACGTCTTCACTCTACATGATGGGAATCCCTAAACCAGTAGCTATTGATAATTTCATTCTTTTCAAATTGTTGATATCCATGACACAACTTTCAAATCGTGCTTTGGAAATGGATTATTATTTCCTTATGGCTTTTTCCTCTTTCGTTACAATGCAGGTCACCACTGTGAGTCCTCTACAAATATTAATTCATGCATTTTCAAAGACACTTTGTACAATGGATGAGGTGATGGTGTAATTTTATACATGAGTATAAAAAGGGCAAAGTCAGTAATGTCAACCTATTTTGAAAGTCCAAGGTGAGCTTCAGTTTTTCCAGTGTTAGCACTTTGTGTGTTCTGATCGGGGTTCCCACTGACTTCACCTACACATAGGAGTGGCAAGTCCCGCTACACATTGTGACATTTCTGAATTGTACCTTCCATCATTGTCCAGATTTTATTGGAGTAACCGGGCCAGGGTCATAAAGGAAGACAGAAATTCAGTCCTATTGCGGGACTATGCAGCTGCCTTAACCCTTTCTTTTTCTGAAGCATTTTTCTACCTCATTCACTGCACATTCCATTTACATATTCTGAAAACAAGTGATCTGGGAATATCAGAGACAACTTCATTCCCTGAGGATCATATTTCATGCACTAAAGGAAGCAGAGATCTTGTAGAAAAGGTACTAAGTGACCACCTATTTAAGGCCCATAGTCCATCACGCTTGCAAAAGTTCTCCAAATGAAGGCTGCACACACAACACTTTCTAGAATAAGAAACTTGCAACTTTAGCATGCCTTTAAAATTGGACCTTGTGTGTTGTTTTTTCTTTTGCTTTAATATGAATATAACTTCTCAAACATTAAAAAAAAAGGGGGGGGGGGAGGAAGATACACATGTACTCTCTCTGCCCTGCCTCTCCAGAAATTGCATCATGTGGAAATAAAGTTACCCCACACACAGTCTGAACAATACTGGACCATTCTGGCAGCACAGACAACTGCCCGGTAACTTGTTGCTGTCTTCTACACAGAGAAATCAGAAGAGAGGTCACATAACTTTTATTGTTTTCAAAGCTATTTGATGATGGCAGATGTACACATTGACTCCAAGAATTATGGATTAATTCCAGGCTCTCAGGGGAGTTTCTCCTTCTTCCTTAGCCTTTCTACTTTCGTTTTCTTCTCCTAATCAAGTTCTCTTTGTCGTCTTTAATATGCAGCTGCCCAGCAGACTTGTATTCCAGTCAGACTGCATCTGCAAGTTCTCCACGCATTAGTGGTTGAACAAGGAAAATCTCACACGTTACCCACAGTCTTAGTTTTAGCACCACTGTAACTTTCAGTACCATAACAGAAATGTTAGGTGTTCTGCTGAGCTCTGGACTCCTCAGACTAAGCTACCTCTTTGTTAGCCAGCAGGGAGGCAGAGCTATAGCAACAGCTGTAAGGATCCGATGACCGCACTACCTACAAGATGCAGCAGAATAAGAGTCTAATTAATATATAGGAGCTATGTGGCAATGGAGAACTCTACATATAGATACAATCTTTCTAAAAATGATAAACCATACAAGATTTGCATGTAAAAACAATAAAACTGGATAGTTCATAGATAAGAGAAATATATTAGTATTTACTGAACAGATGGGAATTGTTTTTCTGGGGCTTATTTGGCCAAAATTTGATGGCAGCCATAAAAATAGCAAATTCATATCACTAATATCAGAGAGGTTCTGCTGCCAAATTCCAAGTCCCTGCTCCAAAATGTGGCAATAGTAGACCTGATAGTTCTAAAATCTCAGTACCAGGGAAATTAAATGTGAGAAACATGATCCTTTCATAAGGGCTCCCAAGATGATCCTGGGAACTCTAAGCCACTAAGACTGACCTCCACATTGGGAAGACTGGTAGAAATGATTATAGCTATATAATACTAAAGGACAGATGGATAGATATGGTATACCTGGGGAGGAGTCACCATCACTTCTGTAAGTATAAAATAATGCACACCGAGAAAAAAAAATGCAATGACATATATATAAAAATTGATTCTAAGTTGCTATTAATTCCTCCTCCCTCTCCTGAAAAAACTGAGGTTATTGTGGTTAGTTCTCCAAAGAGAACTAAATCTTAGTTAGTACTAAGTAAATAATGTTAAAAACTATTGGAATGTGAAAATAAAAATAAGTAGAGGATAATAAGCAAAGAAGACTAAAATTCAAAAGAAAACATCATTGTCCTGCTGTACATGTGGATTGTATGCCCAGACCTTGACTACTACATCTGCCTCTGGCAGTCCTACCTCAGAAAGAATTAAAAACTAGAAAAGGTGCAGAGAAAGGTGTCAAAGATAACAAGAGGCATTGAACTGCTTGATTTCAAGTCAAGAACTTGCTTGTAGTTTCCTCAAAAATACAACAGAATCCTTCTTATCCAACAGATCCAATAAAGGTATAGAATTAGGAGTGATTGGAGAATCTGAGTTGGAAATTATTATTCATCATTTCTAAAATGAGAGAAACAGGGCACTACGTTAGAAAATTTACAGCCATTTACAAATTAAATCAAACTGGAAATCATTGGATATTACAGAAATTAAAAATATTAATGGCTTTTAAAAATACTGCACAAATTCATGCAGTGTATGTCCATTGGTAGCTAATGAGCATTGTGAACCAGATGCAAAAACAAGCTTCCAAAATCCCTAACTCACCACCTGTCAGAAGCTAAGCATGTATACCAATGCAAAGATCACTCTATACTTGACCTGTTTCCTATAATCCTCCCTAGGTATCTGCCATCGTTAGCAGCAGCAGCCTGACATTTCATTTCGCTCTCTGGCTGTTCTCACTTTCTGACATTACTAAGCGGTATTAGCACAGCAAGCCTATGCCAGATAAACAAGCAAAAGCATTCAGCGATCTGCATGCAGCCTAGATTCCTGTGTTTTTTTTCAGTTTCCACTAATTGTATATTTGCTATGTATTCACACCAAAGAAAATATTTCACCGATACCATGAAAACTCTCCTTTTCCCAGTCACCCAGAACTACTGATTTATGGAGGCGCCTTATTGTCCAACATGTGTTTAAATTCTGGTTTATTATTCTATATTATTTAAAATTATAATTAGTTGAAACAGTAAGATTAGCTTTGTCAGAAAATACGTGTTACTTCTTAAAGTAGTGCAACTAGGCTTCTCACGGGTTTCTCCAATTCCATAAATGGGGTGCAATGCATATGAGAAAGCATCCATTTTATGCATACCATTTGATAGCTCAGGATACGATCCTAACCGGACAAATGAACCATTAACGTGGTGATGGAGCCAAAAAAAGATGTCCCCCAAAACCGATGGCACTTTGTTGAAAAATGATGTAAGTAATAAAAACTTAAAATTCTGAAAATAGTGGAACGACAGGAGCAGAGTCTCCACAGTAGTACTTCTTTGTGCATTTATTTTTTTTAAGATTTCCTTCAGTGGGGGTATTAATATGGTGTCTCTCTGTTTTAATGAAATTAATAAGAGATTAATATATTTAAATACCTACATATCACTCTAGGAGCTCACAAAACTCTGATTGTGGTTAGACATTTGAATTATGCATGCAAAAGCAGACTGACATATACACAGTTTCTTCCTCTGTCAAATGATTGAAACTGGCCAGCAGGTTCAAAAATTATTAGAGATGGAATGCAATACATGACTGTACAGACTTAATTTCCCCATAAAACCTGCTACAAAGCCCTGTGAGAACTTTAAGGGGAGAGCTGTAGAGAAGGAAAGGAATTCTGGACCCTACTATAATGGAGAGGAGCTGAAGTAAAGCGAATAAAAAGACAGTATTAACTGAGTAAAGAAAAAGGCCACAGAAGTATTTAAAGAAACTATTAACTCCAAGGGATATCTCAAAGTGGCATTACTCTGAATGGGAAGGAAATTTTGCTGAAATAACACTTTCTGAAATTCTGAAGTATCGAATACTGTTGGTCATTTAGCAAGCAACATGTACAATGATGACTCAATGGTTTGAAGTATACATCAGATGCTGTCCAAATATCAGTCAGCTTCAAGACAGAAGGCCTCTGTAAGCACAGACATATAAGAAAGCTTAGAAAAGAATCATCTTGAATTTACCTGTAGCCATTTAGTAATGATACTTTAACATGTTTCTACACTGCATTAGAACTCTTAAGTTTGACTTTGATCTTCTTGACGAGTTTATCGGAAGATAATGAGGTCCTTAATCCATACTGGTCTGGATGACTACAAAAGGGCTAACAAATTGCTCTTTATTTCTAAATTTTATTTAATTTTTTTCTTTTAAATTGTATCATTAGAGAAAAAAACATATTCTTAGCAATTTTATATCCAAGTATATCAATAAAATAACTATATTAATGAGAAAATAGGCATAAATGAACATAGGATTGTGCCAATTTGATCTGCAGGTCCTAGATTTTCCTAATTATTCACTGAATTTGTTGCTGCAAAGAACTTGAGCTGAAAAAAAGTGTTGACTTAAGTTATTGAAATTGTAAACAATTAGGATGCTGTATAAAATTCATTAAGTACTTTTGGTTTAAATATAGCTAATCTTTCATGAATTACATAAGTATATAATTTATGTAGTACTAGGATCTAATATTATACTGACACAAAGAACTCTACCTAAAATCTTCTAAGGCAGGTGTATACAGAATAAAAGTGTTAATGAACTGTCGAGGATTATTAATCTGAAGTGTTAGGAAGGGGGAACAAATTAGTTTATAGGCAAATTCACAAGTCAATAGAGCCCCAATAGTAAAACTATACCAAAAATGATCATGTTTTTTAGAATATTTAATCTTATCTAATACCTCCAAAGAAGCATTAACAGGTTTAGTATGGGTTTTAAGGTCCATAAAAAAGAATATTCTTAAGATTTCCAGAAAGCAAACCCCTTACTCACAGACTTTTTAAAGCATCTGATTCTTCTTCCATTTTTTATTTAACCCCAGGAGAATTATTGCTACAAAACTTTTCTTTTCAAGTTGTTAAGCTATTAATACTGTGGTAATAAAGTCCATTTGATTTTATGTTGGCTCAATAGTCTCACAAGTCTATTTGGTGTGTTGTTTGATAAATGAGGAAATTCAATGAAGTGTGAGTAGGTTAACTAGTGATTGATCAAATGATCCAGTAAGTAATGAGAAAAATGTGTTAGCAGTGGGGAGAAGGACTTTTGGCTCAGAAAGGTAAATGAGACTCAAACCAAGTAAACCCAGCTAAGCTGCTTTTTTTCATTGTGACAGAAACATTTATAAATATCCTCTCTGACAAATGTCTTAAGTCTACCTGAAATAAAGGTCTATATAAAAGCTTTATAAAAAGGAACCAAGAAGAGCATGTGGGAGCTCAGCTCTATCTTGTGTAAAATAATTGAGTTCAACTCAGTTGCGAGTTCATAGTGCTTGTGCAGTACTTTGCATAAAAGTACTACCAGTCTGATAAAGTACTTCCAAGCAATATGAACTATCTTAGTTCATAGTTCACTTTAATACTTTACAGCAAGTATGAAGAGATATAAATGATGGTGAAACTACCTAATATTTTTGTGCACAGCTTCATCATCGTTATGTCTTCATGTCTAAACAAAAACTGCTGCCTCTCTACTTGCTTGATGCTACTTGCTTCATGTAACTTGTTGGCTAATAGTAGATGCTAAAGCCTTACTGCTGATTCTCACTTCTCCTAACCACACAGAAGTTGTCACTCTGTACATAAGTGTTCTGGCATTAATTAGTCCTAGATATCCCATGTGGCAAATACACAGAAGATACTTCACTGTTTTTTAACATTTTGTTTTCAAATCAGGTAACTATGGTATGCACCTGGGTACCATCATCCACTTCCACACAGCTGCAAGAATCACAGAATCGTATAGGTTGGAAAAGACCTTTAAGATCATCGAGTCCAACCGTAAACCTAACACTACCAAGACCACCACTATACCATGTCTCTAAGCACCTCATCCAAACGTCTTTTAAATACCTCTAGGGATGGCGACTCAACCACTTCCCTGGGCAGCCTGTTCCAATGCTTGACCACCCTTTCAGGGAAGTAAAATTTCCTAATATCCAGTCTAAACCTCCCCTGGCGCAACTGGAGGCCATTTCCTCTTGTCCTATCACTTGTTACCTGGGAGAAGAGACCGACCCCCACCTCTCTACAGCCTCCTTTCAGGTAGTTGTAGAGAGCGATAAGGTCTCCCCTCAGCCTCCTTTTCTCCAGGCTAAACAACCCCAGTTCCCTCAGCTGCTCCTCATCAGCCTTGTGCTCCAGACCCTTCACCAGCTTCATTGCCTTTCTTTGGACACACTCCAGCACCTCAATGTCTCTCTTGTAGTGGGGGGCCCAAAACTGAACACAGTATTCGAGGTGCAGCCTCACCAGTGCCGAGTACAGGGGCACGATCACTTCCCTAGTCCTGCTGGCCACACTATTTTTGATACAAGACTCTCATATGACAGTTTTCTTTATAATTCACATTTGAAATAATGCTACTGTGTGCTGCTAAATACAGGAGAGCGGACATCAGGGCTCACATTACAATCTAAGAGGATGAGAAAGCTCCAGTCCAGTTACAACTCAGTGGTCAATACTTTGGTGCAGGTATTAAAGCAACCACTGTGGAAACAGGGATGGGGAATGGGAGTTTCAAAGCTGTTACCCATGATCAATATGTGTTGTTCACACATATTGCACCAGGCAATATTTGCACAGGAGATGGGCTGCAGCACTCCTAGCGTCTTCAGTAAATCTACAGTTACTATGATGTATGTCAAAAGAGTACAGAAATTAACTCAGACAAGAGTATTTCACCAGTCAATGCTGGAATTCAAAAGTCTGGTATATGATTTCATTACAATCTGAGTCAGAAATGAGTTTTTTGGGACTGAAGGTATACCAGGTCCTTCTGGTATACCTTCAGAAATAAGACCATGTTCTAATGCTCCAGCCATTCTCTCACTAACTGTCCTAGACATCGAACTGTTCTTCAGCAGCTGTAGTTAGTATTGGTGCCAAGCCAGTACTGCATGGATAGACAAGAACCTAGAACAGGAGAAAAGAAATGTGACAAAAAGTGAGACATAACCCAAAGCCAGAGTTCTTATTCTTGAACTACAGGGTCCTTTGTTATGGCTAGCTGCCGAAAAAGACTGGAAAATTAGGGTATTTTTAATAATTTCATCAAAGGAGTTTTACTGTGTGAAACCTACTAATTACACCAAGCATGCATTGGGGCCAGAAAATACTATATTACAGGTTAGAAGACATACTCAGCAATCACAGGTTTCATTGATATTTTGAGTTAATAAGACATGGTATAATTACAGTAAAGTAGATATTATTTTCATAATTTTTTACAAGACATATTAAAAAGACTTTGTACCAGATACTACTCTACTATCTAGAGCCAGTCCTTGACAATGTGAAACCACATGTAGAACTGAATAATGACTTTAAAGCCATTAGGCAACAAAATAGTCTAAAACATATGTAATGCCTTACTTATCATTTAAAAAGAATCATTGGGTTAAATCCAAAGGTTACTGAGGTACGCTCTGGCAAAAATTCTCTGGGTAGATTCTTGAGATTGTTTTGTACATTTGTGCATGCCTACAGACATGGAAGAATTTTTAGCTTATTTTTCCCAGGGCTATTGATTTGAAGAGTCTGTAGCAGAATGAACAGATATACAGTGTGGTATCCATTTTCCTGGCTATTTTTCAATCTCCTGTGATCAGATGACCCAGACTAGTTGAAGACTTTTTACAACAAAATGAAACACAAAAACTAGTGCTGCAAAATACCTTTTATTTTTATTTTTGTCTTGATATTTTAGAAGCTGCTGTTCTTGGGCCCTTCCTTAGATTGCCAGCACTATTCCTCACCTTTTTGATTTGAGTTGCATAAAAAGCCTTATAAGGCTTATTTTGGTGTTTGATTTTTCTATTAAACCTAGTAGTCACAAAGAAAATTTTGTCCCTCAGATAAACTAATTTTCCTTCTAGTTTTGGTGCAGCTATGGTAAAACATCACTTAAAGGAGTTATAAGAGTTGGCCTTTTAAACAACGAACTCGGAGGAAACCTAGAACATGTAAAATAATAGACAGAAGTTCCAAACTAAAGACATTAAAATTCAGTTCTTTCTGAGCTGCTTTCAGAGAAAGACTCAAGCTGAAGGGGGGATATGACTGCTAAGGCCCAATTCAGACAAAGGAGTAAGTTAAAGTAGCTTCAGGGCTGCTCTAGCTGTTTGATGAAGGTTGCTATTCTGCTGTTGTGCCATCTAGGGATCACGAGAGTGCAATACCCAGGGGCATGCTCCAACAAATTCAGGGCCAATAAATTTATTTTCCCATAAATTCTGGAAAATCACGGTTCTATTTTGTATGAGCCTCAACTACTTTTATTTCAAGGATAACTTTAGACAGCAGTCATATCTGCTTTTCTTCCTCCTGCTCTTGTGTTACACAAAGAAGGAGATGGGACCAAGACTGGCCCAAAAATACGTTGTCGATCTAGGGAACATCATTAGTTACTGTTTGAGAGCTGTAATTTCTGTACTCAAGAACAAAAGAGAATCCTTCAGAGTTAGACTGAAATAGGACACTACTATTTATTTCCCTTCCCCATAACTTGAAGCTCTGAACATAACATTATCCTACACTTTAGGTCTGCCGATCTGCCAAATACAGTTTTAAAATTCTAGTAGGCTGCAAGTCTTACCTTTTCAACAGAAGAAAAAGACAAAAAGGTACAGGCGTAGTGTTGCAAATGGTAAAAACCAGAAAACTCTTATGGGGAAAGAACAGAAGACGTGCAGTGCCTGTGGAATGGGGAGAAAAAGAGCAATGAAGGTCATGACAGAGAAAGTAAAATAAAGAGTCATGCAAAAGATTAAAAGAATGGCAAAGCTTCATACAAGAGCATGCAGGGCAGACAGCAGCCCTGAGAAGGACTGAGAAGACAAAGAGAATCTGGCTGGCAACAGAAGGATGTTAGGCACTGTTGGAGCGATAAGGGACATCTGCATCATTTGATGGATAACAAATGGAGGAATAAGTACCAAAGAACCTGGGTACATTTGGCACGGGAGAAGGTCTGGAAGATTCCTGAGATAAATAAATATGGAACTCAGCTGAGTGAGGACTGGAGAGATGTAATCAGTCCTCTGCATGTCCACTGAGCACACTGAGGCAGGCCAGCTTAAAGTAACTTTGCCAGACTAGAATCAGGAATGGAGACAGGATGACAGTAAAGGTAATCCAGGATTAAAAACCAGTGGATGAACCAGTCTGAAGAGCAAGATAACAATGTGGTCTACGGCAAGACCAAAAGTCAGGAGTATAAAGTACAGCAGAGGAGCACGTCATAGAATCATAGAATAGCCCAGGTTGGAAGGGAGCTCGAAAGATTATCTGGTCGAACCTTTCCTGGGAAATGGAACCTAGATGAGATTATCTAGCACCCTGTCCAATCCCATCTTGGAAACCTCCAGTGATGAGGACACTACCACGTCCCTGGAGAGATTGTTCCAGTGAATGATTGTTCTCACTGTAAAAAATTTCTTATATTAAGATGAAACCTCTCCTGGTGCAACTTGTACCCATTTCCCCTTGTCTTCTCCATGTGGCTCCTTGTGAAGAGAGAGCCTTTGTCCTCTTTGTAGCTGCCCTTTAAATACTGGAATACTGTAATGAGGTCCCCTTGAGCCTTCTCTTCCCCAGGGAGAAAATATCTAACTCCTCTTTCCTCACAAGACGGGTTCTCCAGCCCTTTGATCATCTTTGCGGCCCTCCTTTGGACCCTCTCCGGTCTGTCCACATGTTTCTTGAATTGCGGCGACCACAACTGGACACAGTACTCCAGGTGCAGCCTGACAAGCACTGAGTAGAGTGGGATGATCATATCTCTATCTCTGCCATAACATCCCTGCGGATGCAGCCCAGGATCCGATTTGCCTTTCTTGCTGCAGTGGCTCACTGCTGACTCATGTCAGATCAGGATAGACAGACCTGTCAAGGAGCAGAAAGCAAAATTTAGGAGTGTATCATAGCCCAGAAGTACATTGAACAGTGAAGGACAGCTATTGCCTAATGCTAACTTGAGGAAAATGTTAAATCACTGGCCAGTTCCTTATTGATGGGGTTTGCTAGGCCCTCAGTCACTGAAGAGACAGACTGCAGGTAGACTCTTACAGGTTTTGCCCAGCCAAAACCAAAGTAGTCAGCTGCATGACCTTCTCAGGGTATATATTTCAGTGTATGCTCAGGTCACATCTATAAAAGATTCAGTTGCAATAGGACCTACTTACATTTTATGTTCCAATATTTTAGTTTAAGATTTGAATGATAAAAATAGGAATGTTTTTAATACAAGGAGCTTCAGTTCCTAATGGATGTGTACTAGAACAGACACCTTTGCTGGCAGTCAATATCTTGTAATTTGCTCCCCTTAAAAAATCTGGTCATAAAGCAGCAAATACAGATGCAAATAACTTTTAAACTATAAAGATTGAGACTAATACAAATTTTTTCAAACTGCACTATTAGCTCCTCCAGGTTTCAATAGTATTCAATTGCAACTAGTTAGCCTCTGTTTTCAGAAAACATGTATTCTTAAAAATACACATTTTGAGTCTCAAAAATTAATCAATTATAAGCAAAATAATTTTAGGGAAAGTTGCATCAGGAGAAATGTTAGTGGCTACTTATAAGGTAAAAGCTAAAGTTCTATCATCACAAAAGAAATTCCATGCTAGTTTTAAAAATTAAGAGGAACCTGAGATGAAATAAGCAGCTATGAAAAGAAAGCATATATTCATAAACAGTTTAAGTTCCCCTTTCTTCCATTTGTGGACTGATAACAGACCTATTTTAAGTTGGCCTATGTGGGTGAGGCAAGACTAAAGGGTTTTTTCTGCTGTATACCAGACTGTGAAGCACATTTCTATGAGGTTTAATTATCAATATTACAAGTGTAGCTCATCACTTGCAGGTGTGCCATTTACAAACCACTGAGAAACATTTGCATTAAGATTTTTCTGTAACAGCCTTAGCCTTGGGTGCTGTGCATATTCTCCACCTTTGCTCAGACCAAAAGGGCTCTGGCAATGCTTCTTGGAAATTTACTGTGTAAATAAGGTATTGTGATCCATCTGGCAACACGGGTGCTAGATATAGCCTGTGGAATATTTCCTTTTGGTCTGATATTTTTTCTTTGTGGGAGCTATGGAGCATTTTTTTTTTGACAGAAGAGAAAGACTCTTCTTGCCCCTTGCTAAGAGGTGCCGCTACCATTAGGTCCCTATGAGTGGAAGCAGCAGGGCAAGGAGCACATTTCTTACTGTACATGAGCAGCACAGGAATGAATGTTACTATTGTCTCTGCAGCACAGATAGGGACGGCAAAATTGGGACCAGTGTAACATAAGATATACAAGACATTACATGAAAAGGCTGCATCCCTGCAACATGATATGTCTAGTAATATAGACTTTGTCCTACTGATTGATTACATTTATAATCAACAAACTAATTAAGTTTGGTCTGCTTAGTCTTCAGAGCTTTTTCTAACAACAATAAAAAGATGACTAGTGAACACATTGTTTAAACTTAAAATAGGGAAACTGCCAATAAATATATACTGTAAGTCAGAATCTCTAGAAAATCAACAAGAATATGAAAAAGCAAAGAATATTTGATCAGCAAAATTAGGGGTACAAGAAGGAATCTAAGAAAAATCAGGTAAAAAATAGGTCGTAAGTATTGTATTTGTCCCTGAGTGGTTTGAAATATTACAGCTGATAATAATAATGCAGAAAAGCAGATATGTCAAATAGGCAATTTCATATTTGAGAATGTGATGGACGATGTAATAATACCAGAGGATGTATATGAACTACTTTGTTTTCCAACAGCAATTAATAATGGTATGAAAAAACAGCCACTGTATTCTGATATCTTAAAATAATTAATGCCTTATCATTTGCATCCTGGGATTTCAGGTGAGCTGACCAATTAATGCATTGAGCTGGCTGACCAGAGTTTATGCTGCCTGATTCTAGTTACTCAGTGAAAGGTACCCAAATTGAAATGGTATTATCTATAAAAAGGCTAAACTTAATAAGAAACAAGGAGAAGAAATTAAAGCTTTTATGACTGCTGTTCATAGTCTTGCTGAATCTGGAATTGTAAAGGACTTTGGTTCAGTCATCTCAGACCTACTATCTGTATGCAACTGTATGCAACTGGAGGCTTTTCTTAAATTCCCCTTGATATACTCTTCCTATGTCCATCAAGCTTTTGCTGACTAAACTGGCTTCCACTCAGTATGTCACCAGCATCAGAACATTTCAAAAATGAAAACTGAATTGTGACAGCATTGCCTTTGCCATACAGATGGTGCATTTGTTTGCAGCAGCAGTAAAAGTGAACACCATGAGTGACTCTGAACAGGTCTGAGATGTTTTCAACAGTGGCCCTTTATTCTGAATGACAAATGTGAATTCAGAAAAGAACAGATAAAATCTGCTGAACACATAAACCAGTCAACAGGCAAGTCGGCGGAACACAGATGGACTGCAGCCATTATTCACCTTATCTGAATCCATGGCATTTCTGCTGAAATTTCCTAGGTATAATAAATCATAGTCTCCAATAGTATCTCATCTAATAAAATCCATAAGGGATCCCCTTAATTGTCAGAAGATGAAAATCTGAGAAAACAACAGAACATATTTAATAAAGCAGAAGCATCAATTGCATGTTCCCTTGTTTTGGCACAACACACTGTAAACAATTCAACAGCAGCAGCAACAGCTGTATCTTACAGTCTGGGAACAATGCTCGCACAAGAACCATTGTGGACATAAAAGAGGAATGCAAGCAAGTGAAAAAGATGCTTTAACAGTTACTTCTGCTTGCAAACATCTCAGTGAATATTTATTCTGCATCAATTTTAATACAAGGATGAGGATCCAGTGCTTGGATTCAAAAGCAGTGAATAACCTTCCACCTGAAATTTCAAGACCTGGACCAAAGCTGATGTGATTCTCTTTCAAATATCAGCACATAACAGGGAAAGTATGCAGAACAATCCCAATCAAACAGTTGCCAAAGTTAAAAGAAAGGTTTCACAGTGAGCTTGGTTTTTTCCAGATTTTTTTTCTCACTTTGTTCTGAAATCACACCCAGTGTTTCCCCACCAGCTTCAACCAATTAAATACAGACAACTAAAAGACCAGAATTTTTTAAAATACATCTGTGCCAACACGGTGTGGCTAAAGTATTATTTTAATAAGTATACTACCATATAGGACTTTTCGTATGGACATAGTTTTAATTCTGAAAGGATAGCACGTTTTGATTCCTACAATTCAACAGAAAATACTTTCCAAAACTCATGAAGATTGTTAATGCATAAAAAGAGGTAGGTTATGAGCTGACCAGTCTGTACAGTGGATCTGAGTAGATCCTTTCAGACCATCATACAAGGATGCAACAGAAATAATAAGGGGGAAAAAAGCTATCCGCAGAGATGTGTGGCATACGGTGGCAACCAACAGCAACAATGTTGCGGAGGTTTATTTCTGTTTTTTATTTTCAGAAGACTCCCGTGCATTTTTGTAATGAATTGCTTTTCCACCTATATTGATTTGGCTCTTTTTCCACAGCTTTTTCCACTGAACTTCATCCTAAAACCATCTGAACTGTCACTGGCAGGACTTCTGATGTGAAAAGGATGAATGACATATCAACATGTGACAATACTGTAATTTAAATCTAGTTGGTCTAATCATGAAGTGTTTGAAGATGAGGTCCCAGCACAAGGAAAGAAATTCAGCAGTGCAACTTCAGTGTCTGGAACAAAGAAAAACACTGCTTGAAGTAAGATTAATGAGAAAAGAAATCCTTACTGATGCTCACAGTACTGCAGAGTTTGACTGAGAGGAAAATAATGATGAATGGGTTATTGGTAAGAGGCAACTTGGGTCAGCTTATTAAGGTGGGCACAAATACAGCAGTATGTATATCTGTGTACAGGTGAAAGCAAAACTTAGAGAGCAATGTTAAGTTCTATTGACAGGAGAAGGGAGAAGGTATGACCAAAAAGGGACTACTGCAAAGGACACAGAAATTAATGGGATGGTTTGCTGAACATCCTGTACCTGTAGTGGTAACGCAGCAAGAAAGCAAATTTTGGGATATACAGGAAAAAATACCAGAAGTTACTTTAATATGTGGCAAGTAGTGTGACTGTTGTTGGGATATTGCACCTGTTTCTGATGTCCATGATTCGTGAAGCATGAAGATTGCCGATAAACTGGAGAAGCACTACAATCACATAACAAAGAGTAACATTTTGTGAGTCTTATATGCTTGAACAAAACCAGAACTTGGACAGAGAGATGGGAAGAGGATGTTTAAGAAGTTACAAAGCCTGTGATTTAAAGTTAAATTTCAAGCGAGTCAAGTAATCGCTGTAACAATTTAGTGAAGATTGTGGTGGATTTTTTTATCGCTATACATTTTCAGTTAAGACTGTATGCTTTTTAAAAATATCTGACCTGGGTCAAACAAGAAGTAAGATAGGGAAGTCTATGTCCTCCTTTGTAATACAGTCAGTCATCAATGATCCATTCTTATGCTATAATTTATGAATTTTCCAAATTGCAGCAAATCAGTTTTTTAGATTCTTCAAGAGCAATTATGCAGCTATGTGAACATTATCTATTGAATAAAAATGCAAAATATTTATGCATTTGGTGAACTTTCAACTGAAAAACATTCAATGCCATTTTTATGAAAAGAAAACAAATGATCATTTACATACCAGTTGCAAAAGCACTTTGATATCCTTCAGCTATTGCTATCTACCTAATGATTTACTGACTAAACAGGACTCATAATTCACTTCCTAAAGACATCAAGAAAAGATTGTCAAAAGAAGATCAGTGTAATTTGTTTATTACAAGTGTAGAGTCAGAGACCTACTTGGAAAATATGGCAGTAGAGTTAAATCTTTATGGGCAAGATAAAGATTAATGAAAATTAAAGATAAAGAACAATAAAAGCAATTATACTGCAAGCAGAATGTAAAAAGTGGTTTCCCTAATTTGAGTAAGAAGATGTTATTTGAATGCTATCAGGTTTTAGCCACCTTTTTGTGTTAGTCTAAATGCTAAAATATAGCTAGTTTGTTTCTTTGCTCCCATACAGATATTATCTTTCCCTGTTTTTGAGTGAAATCTCATGATGAACATTCACACCAAACATTGGACAAAGCTTAAAAAAAAAAAGAGTGCAGAATGGATGGTGGTGCTCTTTGGAGTTACTCTGAACAATAAGAAATTTGGGAAAATTTGACATCAAGTCAAGTGAGGGTCGTTCTTAAAGCATGAGAACATATTGTTCAGCTTTTCTTGGAACACTTATTCAGATAAAAAAAGCCACAATGTGCATTTCAATTGCTATCTCAATTCTCAACATTTAGCACTTGATATACACTATTTTCAGTTAAAACCAATGATGAGATCAAACATGGGAGAAAATTACCCTGGCTTAAACAGTTACTATGCATCAGCTCATCTACAGAAGTAGTAAACTTTAAATCAGAAGGAAATTTGGGGTAGTTCAGTTTCATTTAGCCTGTAGCAAAAGAATCCAGTCAAATTCTTTCACATTTGCCACATGGTAATATTTCTGCAGGCATTCACCAAGGTCTAGCTCATTTGAGGTTATTTGCTTTGCAGCGCTTAGCCCCAAGTTGTATCACAAGTTGTATCCAAGTTGTATCAGTTGTAAGAGCTTGTCACATCGTTGCTGTAGTAAATACAATCTTATCTAAGGTATTTCATGCAAAAGAATTACAAAGAATTTGCAAATAAGCAGCTGCTACTACTGCAATGCCGCTACTAAATGTGCGAAAGAGAAAAAAGTTTAAAAACTACAGCAACATAACATAACAAAGAATGTACCCAGAGGGGTATGAGCCTACGGACCATATCCCTCCTCCAAAACAGGTTTGCTCTCCTGGATGTAGCTATGCCCTAAAACAGAGCTGTGTGGCCCTTTCTGCCTCCCCCACTGTTCAGATGAGGGCCGTGTCAGACCTGTGCTGGTTTAGGACAGATAATTTAATCTATGGGACATTGCAGGGAGATGAGGGGTTCCCAAAAAACAGGCAACAGGAGAAGAAGCCTTCCCAGTGTGCCTGGTCGTTTTGGTCCCAACCCTCCTGTGTGCTTATCTACTTGTATTAACAAGTTTGAGGTGGCCCTTTAGTAAGCAGGTGTTCATATAATAAACGCTACCACCAGGAGCAGTACTTATGAATTCACTAAATACAAGTTAGGAGGGAGGTTCAGATAATCAACACATAGTCCTCATACTAATGGTCAAGAACAACACTGTTACTCCTATAAAAAGCATGCTACATCTCTTCAGGCCCATATAATTTGAACTACTCTATATCTTTTTTTCTAGGACTTGTTAAGTGCTAGCAGGTCTGGTTTACGATTATTCCATGTCACCCTGCCTTTTGGATCCTTTCATTGCCTCTCTTATATCAAACATCAGCTTTGCAACTGTGTTTTCAATGCTCTCACAGCCTGCTTCCCCCCTTATCTATTTTCTGTCATTATAAAAAAAATTAATGCCAATTTGATTAGACTTCTGTAGTTCATCTGCTGCTTTTCCAAACAAACATCGTTGTGCTTTCTTCCATGCTGTCCTTCTTGTTGGAGAAGTTTTCTTTCAACAGCCGCAAACCCAATTAATTTTCTTCATCAAATCCCACCTTATGTCTTCTCTGCCATGATGTATACACAGAAACAAGAGTTAGGCTGATGGTGTGTTGCAAACTGTGCCTTCCTGGCTGATCAATACAGTCTCATTGTTTCCCTCATCTGTCTGTAGCCATCTGCTGTCTTTTGTCTTATACTTTTGAGCTCTTCAGGGCAGGAATTATCTTTTTGCCCTATATTTCTATACAGTATATCATCGTAATCATAGTCCCCGATTAAGGCTGCTAGATAGCATGATAATACAAACAAATAATAATAATGATGACAAAATTTGCTCTAAGTTCCTTGCAGGTATTTTTTTTTTAAATCTAAGACGTAGAAATATGAGGTGGTTCAGGAAAAAAATCACCAATTTCGCTGTTTTTTCAGCACCTCTGAGAAAGGTTTAGAATAGTAGTGGATGGGAATATTAATTCAACGCTTTGAATATAGCACTGGATCAGGCTTAGCAGGTCTGACAGCCTGTCTCCATTGTAACTCCTACTAAAGGCAGTAAAAGGACTCTCATGGGAAATGAATCAGGCCCTACAGAGCCCATGAGGCAGCGTGCAAGAGGAGCTATGCTATTGCCTGGCAAGATTGGTGGCTCAGATAGAGGACCATATACTGACATTTTTATGATCAACTCTAATTTAAGTATGCCATATTTTGCTGTTTATTTTCTTTTTAAGGTCAGTGTCAAGAAAGTTAAAGGTCTGCAACACTATACAGGGTCATAGTAAGAGAAAATGCAAGATTATTTCCACAGAAACCATAATTCAGGCAGACTACTGTGAACCACAAATGAGAAAATATAAATATTACAAAACGTGTGTTTGTGTGCGAGAGGCCTAATTTCAGTTACCGCTGAGAATGGTCATTCCAGTGTCCTCTCTGTGCCCACACGCTCGCTTACGGGGCTGTTATATGTTGGGGGATATAATTTTATATTGCACTGAACACTGGAAGCGTTAGAATCTGCCTGTCTTTCCACAGCGCAGCTACAGCAGGGACTACCTGACTCAGCTCACAAACTAGAGCCACGGCATCAAATTTCCCAACCCACTTAATTTGAAAGCCTGCCAAGATAGGTGAAAGACCTTATAAATATGTAAAGCAGGAAGTTCAAATTACACAGTGATGTAAATTCCCAGTGATTGATGCCCTTTTAAAAACAATAAAAATCCTCGAGAAAGTACAAGGTTGGTAAATCTGCTTTACTACCCGTGAGGTCTGGTGGTGCCGTACGGAGTTTAGGCGATGCATTGTACTTTTCGTGCGGATTTTACTTTGGATTTCTACCACTTCCTGGAGGCCAGGGGGAGGCACGGTGGGAGGAACCAAAAAACTCGGTGCCACAGCCATTTTGTTTGTGGGCAGCATGGTAGAATTCTGTCAGTCAGTATAAGGAGGGGTTTTTAAAACAGTATTTATGGAAAAACTATTCCTGCCGTAACGGATGTATCTGTTGAATTTAGTGTTAATTTAGTTCTTTCGAAGGTAGGTATCTCTATTTGTAAGTAAATGGAGTATTTGTTGGGATTCAAGCCTCCCCACTTTCCAGGAACCATGGATTTTGTTTCAGGCATGACTGGCTCTTTCAGATGCTGCGAGGCTGCTGAAGCGCGGCAGGGCCGGGGTGCTGGCGGCGGGGCCGCCCGCTGCCGTGGGGAGCGGCGGAGGGATGCGCTCGTCGGCAGAAACTTGCTTCGGGGTTAGGAGTGGGGGCTGGGGCGGGGGGAGGGAGGGAAACGGCAAAGTCTCGGAATTATTTTCTCCAGCTGCCTGTCTTTATTAATTCTCGAGAGGCGGCTGCTCTGGTTGAGGGGAGGGATGAAGGGGAGTGCATGGAGCGAGCCGTAGTTTTGCAGTGTCACCGAAAACCAGCGCTAGACTTTGGTCCTGTGTCTTTCAAAGGCGGGTGTAAAATGGCACACTGCATTTTTCCAGGCGGCGGCGGGGGGGAGCGGGGGGGCGGCGGCGGGGCCGCTGCCCGCGGAGCCCATCCAGCCGCCGCCGGCCCTGGCAAAGTTGTGACCCCGGCGGCGGCGGCGGGCTCACCCGCCCCGGCTCCCGGCCGCCCGCCGGCATCGCCCGCAGACCCTCGGGGAAGCCGCCTGCTTCCTCAGCCGGCGGTCCTGACGGGGGTGGGGGTGGGGGTGTGGAAGGACGAAGAAACAACAACAAAAAAAAAGAGAAAAGTCTCACTTTTCGCATTTGCGAAATATTTTAAGGATGTTCGGGGAGCCCTTTGCAGCATGGAGGTGGCTGGTTGTGGGAGAGCGAGCATGCAGTCCGTATTGTTACAGCCGTTTTGCAAGGACTGCCTTCTCCGGAGGTAAGTTTGTGATTTTAACCGAAAATATTCGTTGCTGCGTTTTTTTGGCGTGGATTAGTGCTGTGGAGGGTGTCCGTTGGGTTGATGAACAAAACGCAGCCTTGTATTTTTCTTAGCTTTGATCTCCTGTGTATCCCACCCAGCGATGTCTCCTTAATATCGACAATTACTGAAGTCAGTTTTGTTTCCTCTTTAAAATGTTACACACGCGAAGCTTAACAGCGATTTAAGTTCAATTTAAGAGTATAAGAGCTCAGATATTTTCGAGGTGGATTTGGGTTTTTGCTCTGGCTTTTTGTTTGGGGGGTTTCTTTACCGAGTAATAAAGGGACCCAGGACCAAATATCTGACTGCCTTTATAAATATAACGCAGCTCTAATATCTAAAGAAGCATATTATGTTGCTGCTGTATGGTCTGGTCGTGGCTAAAAGAGTTTACAATGCCATTTGCGATGGCTCTTGATGGATTACTTTGGTCTAAAGTACGGGGAAAACTGCCCTTGGTATGGTGAAGGTGGAGATTGACATAAGAGGGTTTATATCAAGTTATGCCTCTTACTGAACAGTGACCTTTTTATTTACAAATTAGCGCTCTTGCGGCAATTAGCTTAAAGCATTAGTTACATAAAGGTTCTTATTTCATCACGCTTCATTTAGACGTCTTGGTGGTTTGGTGTTGGTTTGTTTTTTTTTTTTTTTGGGGGGGGGAATGGTTGGTTTGTTTGTTCTTTTTCCTCCAAGGAGGTACATTTGGGAGACATTTTGTAATTTGGGGCATTTTTCTAGGCGCATTTTTTTTTCACACGGTGGGAGATCTTTTTTGTTTTGCATTGATCTGTGCTGGCGGCGCTGTGGGGCTCCCAAACAATTTGTGTCCCTGGCTCTGAAGGGGGGTCGAGGGGGGGAGAAAGGTGGGGCACGGTTTGATCTATTGTATCTTTTCCTTTTCTTCGATCAAAAGTAACCGCAGATTAGTTAGAAAGATGATTAAATTGTATCTCTGAAAAATTGTGAGGTTGCATGAACTACGGCCCGGAACAGGCATGACCTCACCCTTTCGCTGGTTTGTGTAATGAAGCAGATTTTTTCTCTCTTTTTTTTTTTTTTTTTTCCCCCAATCCTGTACCTAGAGACCAGTTTTCTTCAGTAATGAGATTTTTGGCCCCACCCCCAAAATGCTTTTACAGTGGCTGCAGATGAAAGGTTTTAAAATTATTTTTACATACAATATGGAAGGCTTTGGTACACATTTATTGTGCAACTAGTCCATTGTTTGCTTGTTGTGAAGTTAAAGGTTATATTCACTGCTGGTTATTAAACCATAAGGTGCCTTTTGCTTGTGTGCTTGCATATGCAAATTTCTTGTTGAGGTCTGTAGGAGTTTGGATTGTGTATGAAGGTGGGATTGTAAAGCAGGGGAAACCTAATGTAGTCCTTCAGATTGTAACAGGATTCACCTGAGGTGGGTGGGTTTTTTCTTTCCTGTTGTTAACTGGAGCATGCATTTTGCATGTATTTATAAACAGATATATATTAATGTGTGTTGTTTTTCTTTTGTTACAACCTACAGATCACCTCGGTTGTAAATGCAAATGTTTTAGAAGGCTTTCTGCTACCATCCATATTGGGTGTTTAAGAAAACAGAAGTGATTAATGTTCTAAGAAGATGGGTGGGAAGACATAGTCAAGCCTATGATCAGAGCCTATATTAGAAAACTCAACAGGTTCAGGAATAAATTTAACATTAAAGCTAACACATTTTCAAAGAATCAATGTGCCTATTATTTTGGAGTGATATGAAGCTGACAATTTTAGAGACCTTTGCATCTATTTTACATTTCAATGTCTTCATTGTTTTCAAAGAATAAATTTGACAAATACTGGACTGTTTGAAACAGTCTCTAAACTTCTCATGAGCATTTTGATCTTCAAAAATGCATTTAGATTTTGTTTTTAAAGAAAGTTTGCTTGTTAAGTTATTTAGTTTTATGGAAACTGATACATAACTTCAAGTAGATCTCTCTAATGGTCTCTCTCTTTTTTTTTTTTTCCCCCTTTTCTTTTTTTTTTTTTAAAGGAAGGTAAAATTTACTTCTATCTTGGGTAAATATGTCTTGTAACATTCTTCCAGTAAGAGACATCTATATCCAAGAGAGCAGTCAGCTTTCATCATCTTTCCTCTGTCAGACAAGATCTGCTTTTATGAAATCTTGGCTGGAGCATAGAGTCCTTTTGGCCTATGACAGTGCAATATGACCATTACATCTTCAGTGTCCTAGTACAACTCTTAGGTCTTGAGGACAAGTATCAAGATATGGACCCTCTTAGAAAGCATGGATTTTGGATATCTTCCATCTCTGAGACCTGATCACTAGGTCACAAGGTTGGCATTTTGGGTTATGCCAATGGAGGTAGAGCCAATTGTTGTTGAATCTATTACAATAATTATAAATCTTAAAGAATCACTTGGTGATTTACATCTGAGTAATTCTGATAGAACTTTTGTTTTCTTCTTTACATTGTGTAGACCAATGTTCAGTTTGCTCATCCATGGACAACAGTACTGACCAAATGATAAACTAGTGAAGGTAATTTCATGCTTCTGCTCCTCTTGTCATCCTGGACTATGAAAGTGGTGATTTCTTGTGACTGCAGCCTGTGCAGCCAGGCCATGAATGAACTGATTGCTAGTGATCTTGCTGCTCAGAGGCAGCTTCTAGCTCAGAGAAGTCAGCAAGAACATGAATGCTGAATAGCAACTTGCTTCACACTTGCTCCTCTTTCTCCCTTTCAGTGGGTGCTACTCTTCAACATTGGTTATGGTTTTGCAACTTTGATGCTGCATCTGATGAAAGTGTCTGTTCTCGTTCCTACCAAGAAGTCATAAAGTGAGAGGAGTGAAGTGCTGATGTTTTGCAGTTCAGCAGTTTCCTTACTTTTCTCCTGCTTCCTTTTTCAGCCATTGTTGAACAAGAAATAGTTCCCAGCACATGTGTTGTCAATAAGGAATAAGAATTGATTAAGATTTAGCATCTTCTCAAAGCTAAATAGCAACTAACTTACCTCCTGCATCTTCTGCAGAAATGCCTGCAAGAGTCATTGCTGAGGGGTGGCTCTGTCTTGACTGTGCATTTTCCTCATCCTTCTCCTTCTGAAATGCCTATCTGTGGAATACCAGGACCTAAAACATAGGAGATTATTTTGTCTTTTTTTTTTTTTCTTGGTGGGTTTCTTAATTTTATCCCATATATATATACCTCCCTTTCTAAGATGGCAAAACGAATATATTTTTCTCCTAATACAGTTTCCCCTTTACCTAGAAACCCTATATAGACTCCATACACCTTTCAAAGATATTTGGCTCTCCTGGCTTAAAACTATTTGAAGTATAGCATCCTACTGTAAAACAAAATATCTTTTCCAAGATCTTAACTCATCCTGACCGACCAAAATGTTCTCTGTGCCTTCATGACATTCCTCCTACCAATATTACTAGTATTGTATACTCAAGCAAGAGGCACAGGGTAAAGATGGCCATCTGTCTAAAATTGTCACAGAAGTGCAGATGTGTATGTCCCAGGCAGATTTAAGCAGCTTCCAAATTTAGCCAATAATAATGTGAAGACAGTTCCCCAGATGTGTGCTAGTGGTATAAAAGAACATCATTTGGGACTCGGTTCAAATAAAAGCTGTAACTCCACTTATATATCACTGTGATCGCTATTTTCCTATAGGTGATAACATACCTTGGTGGCTTGGACTCCTGGCTGTTCCCTCTTGAGGGAAACTATTCATTGTTTCCTTGATTCAAGACTCAACAAGGTTTCAGGAGTGGGGGGGAAGGTATCTTTCTGTTCTAAACCTTGTGGCATAGTCTCATTTCTCACCTTTCTTATTTCATGACTTTGATATCTGTAGTACTCCACATCATACATGTCAGTGTCAAGTTATACCAATGAATAATTTTTTAAAAACTTGCTTCAAGAGTCACCTGTTTCCTAGCTGTGAACAAAGGATGATATATTTCTTGCTTGCTTCAGACTCTCATCTTCTAGAAAGTTAGATTGCTCCACGCCTCTTCCAGACTGGTATTTGCATGGCTTTTCAGTGTTATGAAATAATCTGCTCTACCTCCTATATGCCAGAGGAAACTGCTATGGCTAGTGCATCCTTCCACCTTTTAGCATTCTTCATATTCTTCTTCTTTTATCAAATAGGTCAAGAAGTTAATTCATGTTGTAGTGAAGAGGTCCAAATCCTTGAGGCAATCCTAGATTTTTAAATGCTTTAGTAAATATATGGGGTGGGGGGGAGGAAATAATCAGTGCTTTGAAACAGAATGTCTCTGGCTTGCTGTTGTGAGCCACAAAATATGCCTTGGACACATATGACCACATACCAGCACCTTCAGCTCCCGTGGGCTTCTTTAGATTCTTAGCTAAGTCATGTTTCCAGTATATCGTGTTACCACTGGACTGTTCTTTGGCCCCAGGAGAAAGACAATACCAATACTACAGATTTCCTTAATAGGAAATTTTGTTCATAAATCCTCTACTGATAATAGCTAGAGCCTAAAATTGGTGGTCAGAATTTGACCCTTAAAGTAGGTATTGTGGTGCTTAAAAAGTAAGTACATTTGCTAAAAATTATTCTTTCTGCTTATTTCCCTGCATAAACAACAGAGAGAGATGGGAACTGCCAAATAACGCGTGAGTACTAGTCTTCACTAGTTGTGCAGGGAGTTGAGATGCTGTTATGGAGGTCCCAGATGGAAATGGAAAGTTGCTCAGAGTCATACAATACCATACAATAGAAAACAACAGTTACGGATGCCAATGTCTATTGGTTTGAGCACCAGTAAAAATAGCAAGAGCTCTAAATGCTAGGCCTTCTGCAGTCTGTGGGGATTCAAACCTGGAGCAAATGGTTTCAAATGGTGAGATGCTGACTCTCCCTCTTCTGTTGTTGAAGACAATCTGGATCACTTTTGCTAGGGAAAGGGAAAAGGAATTAGATTTTACAATGTGTTGAGCACTGGGATTCCCAGAGGAAGAGGGAAAGAGGTGGGCTAGATCTCATCCCTGCTCCCAGGGCTGCTTCATGGATTTTACTCAATAATGTTTAAATGTAAAATGTAGGAAGTCCCAGGAACAGCAAGCAGAACCAAGGACTTGTTTCTGCCAGAGCAGTCCTCTTTTTGTTGGGTTCCATTTTGGTTTTTCTCTGGGACCTGTGCTTACAAGTGTATGATTAGATATCTAGGTAATGAGCCTGTAAGAAGGCGTTAACTCATGCTTCAATGGATTAACACTAAGCTATGCTTCTGAGTAAATTGGAATCACTGTATCATAAACACTTAATGTAGAACTTGCTTCACCTGACTTTAGATGGGTATTGTTAAATCTGTAATCCTAGTCATTGAAAAGAAACAGGTCAAGTAAATCACATCTTTAAAAAACAAACAACAAAAGGACCCCAACAAAAAACCCCGCAAGAAATCCCCAAATTTTGGATTTCTGCAGCAATATGAACCATATTTTAAACTTCACTGAGTATCCTGATCAGATCTCCATCTGCCTAGTATGACTAGCACAGATGTGAATATCCTCACTTAATCAGATAAATCTGATGCCCCAGTGTTTGCTTATACTGACTTGTGCATGATTTAGGTAATGAAAAGTTAGCTCTTAATCCTTTCTCCTCTTCAGAGCTTTAAGAAACTTGCTAAAAGGGAGCAAGACCTCCCTGGCCTCACAGGTATGTGCATCTTGAATATTCATGTACACAATAAGAGAGAGTTTTCCATGTTTGTTCAAACAGGCTAAAAAAGCAGGTGACTCAGATCTGGGCCTTTCAGCATTATAGGCATCCCTTGGGTCCTGTATTTGTTTACTAGGAATCTTGGTGCTGCCATAACCTGATGACTAAAAGGATAATTTCTTCAAAGAGTCCTTTTACCTGACAGCTTTTCTTCTGCAATGCTAGGCATAGACAGGGCACGTTACCTGGATGAGTTTGTTCAGAGAGTTTTTTCTTAAGAAAATTTAAAATTTAATTTCAGATGTTATAATGCAGAGCAGTTATGTTATTTCTGATGGTCTTAAAGGTAGCCATACAAGACAGAATACATTGATGCCTTTAGACAATGTGATTGTGTATTCACAATTCAAGAAAAGTGACACAATCAGCATCTTTTAAGGAGAAGCCATGCTGGATAACAAAGGGCAAAAAACTTATGTGTCATGACTCCGCATACACACATTCTGTTTGGCCCATATCCATTTATAATCACATAATGAATTAAGATTCCATAAGAAAGTATTCTGACGTCTTTTGTCATCTCTGAATCGATTTCCAAGCTAAAAATTTGGTATTACAGGAATCTGTGGGACTTGGAAGCTCTAGTCAAGCAGACTTTCAGATGAGCTATGTTAATGTGAGAAACTGTTTTCCTTCCTACCTTCTACATTCTCCTCTGATTTTTTTTTTTTTTTTTAAATTAGGTCATGTCCTTTTGTGCTAATACCCTTCTTGAGCTGCTTACAAATCAGATGAAGTTCAGCAGACTTGGCACTTGTGACCACTACCTGGCTCGTGCAGAGGCCCCTGTGCTAATGACAGTGGTCTGTCTTCTTCTCTTGTTGATCTTGACAGATCAACAGAGTGTCAAACAACTGTAAAACTAACACATTATTTAATAAGAGAATGAGAATGGAGCGTCTGTATTAGTGAGGGGGTGAAAGCCTTAACTGCTTGTACTCTAAATGATTTGAGAAAACTACTTTCCACTTGGTTGTGTTTCTCAGGTTGCCCTTACAGCAGATTTGGGGATTTCGCTGGTGGGGGGAGAAGAAAATGCTGATGATATCACATCAGCTTGGGTTTTCTGAGCCCACCTCCATTAGCAACATAGAGAAAATAATCTAATATGATTTCCCTATCTTTTTTCTCAGGGCAACTTCATATTTCCATCTAAACCAAAAGACATCCCCTCTCAACATCTGCCCAACTCCCACAAGTTTTTTGCATTCTCTAAATGTTGAAAAACCTCTGAAAATATATTTTCTTCAGGTTAAATCTATCAGAGTTTTCCATTTTTATGCCTCTGATGCTATCATTTAAAAAAATATATATCAAAACAGTCTTATTAGATCAGTTTTGTATTCAGATCTAGCCTCCTCTGCTGGATATATCTATTCAAACTTACTTCATTACCTTTTTTCACTAATACAGCATTATTAATTTGAGCTTTCCGAAGTGTGTATATAAATGTTTGGTTATAAATATGATCATGATTAGTTTGTATCCCAGAAGACAAAAAATATGTTTATAACATTCTCTCATGCTTAATTTAAAAGTATAAATCAAACTACAGTGTGTAGTGTAAAGGAATCCACATCTGAGGTTGAAAGAATTTTTGTGTTCTTGCAAAGTAACAACATCAGACTTTTGAAATCCAAAAGCTGAGTTATTTGGCTTTTTTTTTCCTTTTTTTTGAGAAATGTATTTATCTTAAGTAAAGATGGTATAGCCTGTATTAGGTACTTAATAACACAATCCTATTAATTTGGTCTGGAATTCATGAGGTGGGTAGGTAGATCCTACTAACATTTTTAAAAACAAAACAAAAAGCTTGACCACCCCCACCCCCCTTCAATCTAAACATATGCATTAGGAAATGCCTCTTCATTCCAAGATGCAAGTATACTTTCCTGCACCAAAAGACTTCTAAAGCTAGCTAATTCCTATCTAGGTATAAATCAATGTTTTCCTGAATTGCCTGAGGCAAGCAGATATACTACTTTCATTCTGATTCAGGAACTGCAATTTAAAGCATTTGACACTATAGAGCACATATCTGACTATAACTCCACATTATTTAACATCAGCAATGTAATTCTGAAGTTCTGCAAATACTTCATCATACTATCCAGAAGCTCTGAAGCACTTGAAACAATTTTCATAGATTGACTTGGAAGATAGAAATCCTGTCTTGGGAGTGTAAGGTATTAAAGTAAATTATTTATTTTAAAAACAAAATTTAAAAAGTTAGAGCATATGACTTTACCTGGATTGAATTTGCTATATATTTGCACATACAATTAACCATGTGATTAACAGTGTAGTAGTAAACTAGAAAGTTATGCAAAGGAACATAGCTTGTCCCCAGTGTATTCCTTTATCCAGGGTTAGTGTGTGAACACTGTGGCAGCCTAAGGTTTATGTAGTGGTGTGGGGGATGTGTGTTTGTGGTGGTTTGTGTGTGTGTGTTTGTTTTTAACTTAATGGTCAATTGAAGGCCTCAGGACAGCGTGCATCACTGTCAGACCTATGTACAACCATAATTTCTCTACTTCTGTTCTATGTTTTTAGCCTTTCACCTTATCCTGTGCAGAATATCAAAGTAATCTATACTTAGCTCTTTGATTAATGAATTAGCAGTTGTGTTGGCAAGAGAAGGGGGCTTTTTTGTTTGTTTTGGGGTTTGTTGGTTGGTTGGGTTTTTGTTTGCTATTTTGTTTTGGCTGGGGTTTTTTTGTTTTGTGGTGGGTTTTTTTTTTTTTTTTTGCAAGCCCGATCCTTTGCATTTCCAGCAAGAAAGGGTTAAGACTTTTCCCCTTCTGCTGGCTCTTCTGCTAGAAATACATAATCATATAATTAACTTCACTTGACTCAGAAATTATTCCTGTGTTACAAACCAATGTTTGCAGAAGTCTATGCCTAAGTAAGAGGTGGCTAGCCTATCTGCCCAGCTCAGATTTCATTTACCATAATGTTTTAGAGTAATTAGCATGAAAGAAGAATAAATTGTGATTTTAATATTATTATTGTTTTGTATTTCAGAATACAAAATGTTTTGGATAAATGTTTTTAAAAAAACCAGAGCATAAAGTCAGACATTTTTGGATTTTTTTGTCTTCCTTTTTTTTTTTTTTTTTTTTTAAACTTTGCGAAAGGGTTACCTTTTAAAACTTTGTCTGTCTTACCAGTTAATCCTAAAAGATTATTTTGTGGAACGAGTTGCTGGAGAAGATGACTAAAAGAAGAATTCAGGGTGTGTCTAGCATAATATTTTGGAGGGAATATGTAGTGTGGAATAGAGGAGTAAGGGAGAAACTCATAAATCACTTATCTTTTAACCCTTACAGTTCTCAGGATAACTGTTCTGAATCCAGTAAAACTTAAACAGGGAAAGATATCTTTCAATACAGAAGAGTCTCAGCATTATTTTTGTCTTTTTACCACTGCTATATCTAACAGAATAACTGCTTCCACTATTATGAGTTTTCCCTAAGCACATAAAAACTTAAGTCTCCTGAAGAAGCCATGTAAAGGAAGCTAATTCCTTTCTGACAGTACTAAAAACCTCCTACAAGCCCTTTGTGCTTTCAGATACATTTTAGGCAAGAGAAGGGTAAAATGAGCTCTATCTGTACAGGTGATGTTGGGAAAAATGCTGAGTCTGTAAAATAATAATCCTAAATCATTAGTTCCTCTCGCAGTCTTTCTGCTCCTCCTATGGAGGCAACTGCCTCCATCACCTTTAAGAGCTTAGCTATAGTTGCAAAAGTAGAAATGTGGTAATAGCTTTTGCTGCTGCTCTATTAGCTTTGTTTCTTCTCAGTAAGAGAATGGCTGGCTAGTGGCTTTTCCTCTTTTGGAGGTGCTCAGTGGCATGACACCTTTCAGGTTCAGACAGTTTCCCTGAGGACGCTGGACTCTGCTTTTGAATATGTACGGCTGACAACACATTCCCCAAGTAACATTACACCATTAAACCGGCATCTAATTTCTTTCACTCATGTGGAAAAATGTTGCCTGTTATATATGTACTTGAAACTATAAAAGCCCACCCATACACAATGATATGTAATCAGTCTGAAAGAAAATAAGAAATCCTTCATTTATAGACTAGTTCAGACACTAGTCTTGTAGGCAAAGGTTTTCAAATATAGCGTATGACAGTGTGCTACTGTTTTGAGTGCGTATTAAATTGCATATACAGTTTTACCATTGTCAAATCCTTTTTGCACAGGTTTTATCATTCCAGACTACTGTGTTCTGTAGCCTTCACAAACTGGATCATGTGAAGGAAGAGGGCAGTGGGAACATAACTTCTAACATGGGTCTCTTCAAGCGACTTTTCTTCTGATTTATGTTAGTTGGGGTTTCTTGCTGAGTTGTTAAAGTATCTGATCAGATTCCAACTTGGTACTCAGTGCAGCTTTATAAGCAACTGTGCTGATACAAATGAAAGGGCAGTGTGACTACAGAGGAAAAAAGAATGATTGGCAGAGCAGAAACAAGGACTGCAGTATCTTAAACCAATATTGTCAACAAAGGCAACGTATTACAAAGTGATAGTCTCATGTGGAGAGCCTGAGAAATGGCAGAACTATTGTTCATTTCAGCCTACCTTGTTTTTGTTAGCATTACCTAATGCAAAATAATGTTGTCTTGTGATTTCCTGCATGTAGTTTTAAAATGTGAAACCCATTGATCACATGGTAATTCCTTATCCAGCTTTAAGTATGGCCACTTGCAACAAAGTGATAAAACTTCAGATTTTGTTGCACTAAAGCAAACTTCTGTGTTTCTGTTCTGAATGTTAAAGACACAGCTAGTTTTGTAATGCTGCTTTACTGGTCGCTTCCAGTAACATACTGCTCATGAGAATAGCAATCATTGGTTTTATAGTGGAAAAGTCACCTACTCATGTTTAACACTTCTGAACTTCTCGTTTTACCAGGCTGCTATATCTCCAAATTTAAAAATTTTTAGGCAGCTTTGGAATCTAAAGGATTATGCTTACTTACTAGCTGTTGAACGGTAACAGAAATAGGAGATTAAATGCAGTGTTATCCCTTCTCATCTCTATTTGGTATTCTGTAGTGTAAATTGGAAGTGCTTACAAAAAATAAAAGGTAACTAAAAGATTTGGCTGTGCAGTACATGTACCTACCTGTTCACTACAGAAACAAAAATTCATATATATATGACAAATTACTTTCCCCTCACTGAGGCAAGAATTGATGAAGAGATTTACTTGGTCACTACTTCAAAGTATGATTTAGAAAGAACTTCAGACAAGCTTCGTACCTATTGCACCTCAACCATGAGCATCTAAAATAACTAAGTGAATACATCATACCATTCTTTGAGATGCCAAAGCTATGAAACACTAAATTCTCTTTCAAAAAAAAATGGCAGAAGTTATCACAAAGGCGTTCTACACCAGTTTTGTAGTATGGTGTCTGAACTCTTTAAATATGTTTGACAGTTCCATTATCTCTTTTAAAACAGACAGTTGACACCAGCAAATAAGGTGAAATTCACTGTGAATTACATCAGTTCATTTATGGTTGAAATCTTCATGCTGTTAAGGTAATTTCTGTATGCATCTACTTACTACTGTAATGTGACATTTTATGAAATAATGAAGAACCTCTAGTGTCATATTTGCCTACATTTATCTCATTTTAATCCAAATTCCAGGTAGCTCACTGAGACGATTTAAAAGAATATAGCTATCTGTAATGTTATAAAACATAAACAAAAAAAAGATAGCTGAGAAGCAAATTTGAACAGGAGTATCACTAGTGAATGTAAAACAGAAATATACATACAGAATCCATCATAGCTTACTACAGAACAAAAGACCCACCTATATCTTTCCAAATACCCCTAAGAGTAAGTCATTCTGGAAGGAAACCTGAGTATGGCAACTTCACGATGTATCATTTCTTAATACTTGATTATTGAAAGTGGGGGGAAAAAAAAGACCAGTGATACTTTTTATCAGTTCAGAGTACTCAGCATTTATGGAGAGAAAAGGCAAAAACCAGGTCAACAAAATAGCTATATAAATAAACAATGAGTTAGTGAGCTCTACCATAGTAGAAGCAGGGTGTAAAGTAGTCCCAGAGTGAGAAAAATTGCAAATATTTATGGATATGCAAGTTAGTGTATCGTTTAGTGTACTCATCATATTCCTCAGTTTATGAAAACACAGTATTATCTTCTGTATGTAAGAACTATATTTAAATAGTTGGCAAATGAGAAACATGTTTTACCTTTAATATTCTATTTTTAATTGTTGTCTGCTACAGTTTTAAGTAGGTACAAGTAAAGTATGGCCAGAGAAAATGAATGCATATAAGGAGCCAAATGTACTTGATTTCTAATCCCAGTTTGACTCTGGCTTTCAGTGTATCATTATTTTTGGGGGGAAGGAAGGAAGTTTAAAAAAATTAAAACAAACAAAGCCCCCTCTTCCAGTGAGGCTGGAGAGTGGAATGACATCAAATGTTCACTTTTAATACTATGTATTGCTGTGGATATTTTTTTTCCCTAATAAGCAGGCTTTCCTTAAAAGTAGAACAATAGAAAACTCATATAAGCAATATCAGCCTTTATATTGTCCTTTATTTCAACCTTTAGCTCCTTTATTTTACACTTGCCTTTATATAATGTACTTAATTGGAGATAAACTCCTAATACAAAAAAATGAGAACAAGAATATTAAAAAGGGGGCTTTTAGAAGTTGAACAACTGTCTCCTAGAATTTTATGTCCTTAAAATACAGAGGAGTTTGGTTTGAGAAAGGTTAAACTGTGTGTCATTTTTGGTGCTACGTGCCCTTTAGGCATAGCTGTTTTGTGACTAGAACCAATGATTGCTGTTAGAATGGGAGACAATATGAAACCCATGTTCAGAAGACTACAACTCATGCTTAAAGATACTACTGAAAGTCTTTCTTTGACTCGGAGAGGTTTTACGCCACAAAACTAAATAACTACTAAAATTTGTAAAAACTTGTCAAATAGTACATAGAACTTGCAAACAAAAATAGCAAGTTAAGTTTTTTGGGCTTCACAAGATATCGCAAGAGTCCCCTTCCTGTAGCTGTATAGATCAAGTTGTCAGATCTTAGGCCTTAACGCTCAGTCTGAATTTAGTAGTTTTGAATGTATATTGAAATGGTTATATTTACAACCTACGTAGCTGATGTACAAAGTTCTTTAATTTTAGTAAAGCTTTATCTTTTAATTAAGTATTTTGAGATCATAAAAAGATGGGGCCTTAAAGAAATGCCTCCAGTGTTAAAGGTCTAATTTCAGCAGTTTGTAAAAAAAAGAACAGCAGTTCAAAATGCCGTATTCACCATATTTCAGTTACCTTACAGTTCATTAAATTTCAGTTTTTAAAACAGATACATAGCACTTTGGTAGAACAACTGAGTTTACACTTACTGATCTTTTACTGAGAGCTGGAAAAGAGTATTTTGGTCATTATGCAAAACATAACAATTTTAGATTAACTACTGTCATAGTGTAGCACTGGTGTCTACAAATGTGAACATTTTGGTAAATGCTACAAAATGGCAAAACTTAAAATATATCTGCATATCGTAACTGAAAGGAAGGTAAAATAGAAACATCAATCTGTTTATGTTCTATACTTTTTCCTGTTATCACCTTTACAGAACAGAAGTTAGGGCTGATGTCACATTGTTGTCAAATATCACACTTTTCATCTTACTAGCAAATTGATTTAGGTAGTTTTAAGGACTAATCAACTTCTGCTACAAAATAGTAAAACACAATCTATTTTATTGGCAAAACATTAAAAGCTGATGACTCCAAGAGTTTCAGGCCAAAACTCTTTCCTAATGCATAGTGTCCTGTTTGTATCCAAATGTTATTGTCCATTCTGCTTGTTCTGCACTTTTCTCAACGCTGTGGTAGGGTTAGAAATGCAAAGGTCAATTAAGGATAAGTTTAAACTTGAATATTCTTTCTTTATAGTTCAGGATATTTTTCTATACTTTACTTTTCATTATGTATTGTTTTTCTTTCATCAGTGGAAGTGGAGAGTGTGGCCTTATTTTTTGCTTAGCTGCCAGGTATTTAATTTTCATTTAGTATTTTAGGTGAAAGCCAGTCTATGATAGTGTATTGCTATTTTTTTTATCTTAACTGTCTGCTAGTTGGATAAAATAAATTATTCAGTATTTGTGGAAAACTCTGTAGATGTTTTACGCACAATGCATTTTAGGATTACTTTAGGATTACTATTTCTAGCTAGTATGTACTTCAATCTTTAAAATTAGCATAAAAAGCCATATGCAATTTTAACACTTGGTTTTGAGGTAACTACTGAAATACAAATTAATACAATGATATTCCTTAGTTCATGCCACTATCCTTTAAAAAAAAAAAAAAAAAAAAAACTAAACCACAAACAAAAACAAACACACCAAAACCCCTCCCTTTTAAAAAAAAAAAAAGTCTCATTCTCTCTAGCAGCTGTCTTCCACTGCATTACCCATTTGCAATCCAGATAGAATTTCCTGCCCCAGAGAGGTTGTGAAGCTAAATGACTTGCAGGTGAAACAGTTTGGGAGACCTATGGGGAAGTCAGACATGCAAATAGTTGGCTTGGTGCTGTTAACAACTGCATCTAGCAGTATTTCATCCAGTGGCTAGGAGTTTTTTAAGGTCAAGGATGGTAGTATTATTATTAAAGAGGTGATGCAATTTAAAAAAAATGGCTTTTGCTTCTATTATAATAGAGATATCAGCTTTTTAAAATTACTAAGCAAAATAAGGCTTTTCTAATGCTTTTGTTACCTTTACCTCCTATTTCTGAAAGTTCTATTTCCCAGGAGTAATATGTGATAAAGAACAAGTTCTGTCTACTGATTCTTATGTAACCGCAAAAAACTACACTATTTTGCTTTAAATGTGGAGGGATACTTAAATTCAAACAATTTGAATTTTTTGAATTCTCATACTTTTTAATTAAAATAAACATAACTTCAAGAAGGTGGATTTATTTACGACTTTAACTATAGAACTAGAGTTCCATAACGATCTAATGCAAGAACATAACATATATAAACATGTGAAGTGTTCCTTAACTAGACAGCTCTAGTGATGGCCTGGGGAGAAACTGTTTTTGACATTTTTATGGCTGTGCTGTGATGACCTGGGGCGGCACGTGGAGACATTACTGAGACAAGTAAGACTGAATTTCCTATCCCTTGCTTATAGCAGAATACTGCATCAATTTAATCAAATCACTGAGATGTAAACGAGCTTACCTGATGAGACATGCTCAAATTAGTCCTAACCTTTCTCTGTAGTGAGCCCGCTTGAACGGGTAACTGATAACTTAAGCCCAAGCAAGGGTTAAACTGTTTCACGTGTCTGCACTTCGCTACTGGACCAAGTTTCTCAAAGCCTCAGAGGAATAGGCTGGAAATGCTGCTGTGGAGGTGACCGGTTCTTACAGCTCTTCACGTTTTCAGGGAGGTGCCTGTGTTTCTCCTTCATTTAGCACGAATGCGAACTTGGTTCCGCGATGCAGGGAGGGACCGAGCCCGGCAGGCAGGTGCTGCTGAGGGGGCAGGGGGTGCCGCCTCGCTCCCGACAGCGCCGCGGGGCGCCCGGGACAGGGGCCGCCGCCGCGGGGCTCGGGCCGGGCCCTGAGGCGAGGAGCGCTTCCCCCGCCCCGGGCGGCCCCTCAGCCGCCCCGCAGCCGGACCCCCCGGCCGGGCGCCGCTCCGGCCTTTGCTCGGGGGGCGCCGCACTGGAAGGGAACGGGGCGGCCCCGCCGCCGCCCGCCCGGGTCGGGGTAAGTTCAGCGCTCGGGGCAGGCCGCCCTTCGGTGCGGCGCCCAGCCGGCCCCCGAGTGACCGGAAAGGTCGGGGCCGGCACTTTCCCGCTCTCCGCCGCTTCTCTTCCCCAGGTTTCCTGTAGCTAGGAGGCTGTCAGGGAAAGGCGTTGCTCCTTTTCCCGCGGGGAGGCTTCTCCTCCGGGGCGGGGGGATTTGGGGCCAGCTGAACCTCCTTACCCCCAGAAGAGCGGAGCGCGCCTTCCCCGGCGCAGCTCAGAGGCAGGCGAGCGGAGCGGTCCCGGCCGCACGCTGAGGAAAAGCCCCCCCCCCCCCCCCACGCGAGACGGGGGCCTGCGGCGAGCGGCCGCGCCCCCACCGCCGCAGCGGTGCCCCGTGCCCGCTGCCCGGCCGCTCCGAGCTCGCCCGCGCTCCCGAGCCCGCGCTCCCGTGCCCGCGCTGCGCGCGCTCTCCCCCGGGCGGCGCTGTGCCCGCGCCCCTGCGCGATGCAGTGTGGGAATGGCTGTGGCGCTGGGGTTGGCTGAAAGAGGCGGCCAGTCGAGGTTTAATGTCCGCCATGTTGGCCGTGGCGTATTGAGCGGAGCCGGAGCGGCGGAGGAGAGAAGCCAGCGCCCAGCCCAGCCGCGCCAGCCGGCGCCGCCGGGCCCCGTGTCGGAGTGCGCCCCGCCCTGCCGGGGGAGCCCCGGTCCCTCCATGAGAGCGCTCGGCGGGGTCCGGCTCTCAGCTCGGAGCGCTCTTGCTGTCGCCCCCCCCTCCCCAGCCGGAGCCGCCATCGCCGCCTAACATGAGCAAACTGTCGTTCCGGGCCCGGGCGCTGGACGCGTCCAAGCCGCTGCCCGTCTTCCGCTGCGAGGACCTGCCCGACTTGGCCGAATATGCCTCCATTAACCGGGCCGTGCCGCAGATGCCCACGGGCATGGAGAAGGAAGAGGAGTCGGTACGTGAGACCCCCCCCCCCCCCCCCCTCGGCCGGGTCCCTCCATCCCCCCCGCACCCGGGGCCCCCACCTTCGCCTCTGCGCAAGCACAAAATGGCCGCCATCTTCTCCCCGCTCTCCCCGCCCGCCGGGGGGGGTGGGGGGGGGGGGACGGACCTGGGGAGGGAAGGCGCCGAGCCCGGTGGCCCCTTACCGCGCCTTCCCCCAGCGCTTTCGTATGGCCCCCTCTCCCCCCAGCCCGCGCCCCCCGGTAGCTGGCGGCCCTTCGGCGAGGCCCCGAAAGGCACAAAGGGGGTCACGTGACACCGCGGGCGGCCGCCATTTTGTCTCTTGGTTCTGGGGCCGGGCCTTGTGCGGCAGCGGCGGGGAGACGGGCCTCGGCGGCGCCGTGCCCGCTCTGCCCCACCGGGTGGCGCTGCCGAGCCGCCCGCCGCCGCAGGGGGCGCTCGGCGGCGGGTGGCGCGAGGAAGTTGTGGCTGCTGGCGCGGGAGCGCGCGCCGGCCCGGGCCGCCCTCGTGGGGGAGGGGGGAGCAACGGCCGGGCCGGCTGCGGGCGGGAAGCGGGGCTCGGGGGCCCGGGGTCAGGGTGCGGGGAGCTGAGCGGGGCTCGCTGCTGGCTGCTACGGCGTTGTTTTCTTTGCCGGCATCCCCGCGCACGTGTTGCGGCGGCGTGCCTCCTCCTGACGGGCGGTGACGCTCGGGCTGCCGCCAGTTTGCGCGCACCCGGCGGGGGCTCGGGGCTGCTGCTGAGCTGGCCCAGGGTGAACTTAGCTCTGTGTTGCTAGTATCATTTATTTTGCTGCCCGAGATAGGAAGCGGAAGGGTTTCTGTTTAGTTTTATTTGAAAACCCTAGAAGTGCCTTCAGACAGGTGTGGTGTAATTAAAATTGTGATGTTCGCTGCGTGGAAACGCAAAAGTCAGTACTGAAATACTGCTCAAAGTAAGAAGATCCGAGTTCGGAGGCCAAAAGTCTGTCACTTCCCTCTCAATTTTGCTGTCTCAGTGGAGAATGAAACAACCCTTTTCCAACTTCAGGATCATTTAGTCATTCACTCAGTACGTTCCAAGATAGGTATAACGTTCAATAGCTGTTATTGCTGAAGACCCCTACTGAAGTGGGTTGTTTGTTATTTTCAGTGTTTTCGGATCTTTAATTATTTCCTTAGTATAATCAGAATCAGTTTCCCTCATTTGTGCATTAAGCACAGCAAATAGGAGAGAACTGTAGAAGTACAGTTATGTAAACAGGTTTTGAAACTTCGTGATAAGAACAAATGTGACAATTTCATAGTCGAGTTTTGCTAGCTGTTGGGCTGCCACTGTCCTTCAAAGGTGACGGGCTGTAAAGTTCCTGTTCTTATTTCTAGGTGTAGCAAACTTCTAGTTAGTTCTCTAAAACTTCAAATACACGTATGTTTTTTAAATGTAGTCTTCTCTGTGACACCATTGCTCTAAGAACTGATTCTGTGAATACCTATGAAGTGTCTTCAGGCTGAATGATTTATAGAGAGTAGTACTCTTTGCATGTTGTTGTCTCCATTCAGTAACTACTCTCTGAGGCTTTTCTAGTGTAACTGCCTACCATTTTAACATAATTCAATATTTCCAAGTCCTGTGCAAGTCATAAGCTGCTTTAAACATCCACTAAAGTGTGTATTGGGGGGGGGGTGTTGGTGGGTTTTTTTATGGTTTTGTTTGGGTGGGTGTTTTTTTTTTATTTTTGTGAAGTGAAGGTGCTCAAAACTTTAGCACGGTATCTATTTAGTAGTAGTACTTAAGCAGCAGGTAGCAATGCTCGTGGTTTTTGTGACACAGTAGATGTATTCTGAATTGATATCTGTAGATTCTGAATATGAGAGAGTGCACCCTTAATTTCCACTTTTACCAGAATTTTAAATTTTGTTACGTTTGCTATGATACCTGCTTGCCAAGTTTATTTATCGGTTAAAGTGAGCAAGTGTGTGTGCATGCATTCATTTATGTAGAAATGTCAGGTTGCTATCTTTCTCTTTTACTGTTTGCCTGGCAGTTATGAGTCTTCAGGCTAGAACCTTACATGGGGTAACTATGTAGCCCCCATAAACCCAGAGATAGGTGTCCTAGCTAAGGAAAAGTAGTCGTGGGCAAGGGAAAATTTTTAAACGTTAATTACAAGACTTGTTTCTGTAGTTAATGTCATGCTTTTGTTTACTAAATCTAGCTTTGAGGGCTGAACTTCAGAGCTGTAGGTGCCAGTAGACGCTTTCCACAGTTAAAGTTTGCTCATGCCTTTGTTTTAAATGTATGTGTACACACACACAAACACACCCCCAAGAGGAAATTTGCCATTGGTAAACACAGGTGTCTTCCTGAATCCTTGTCGGATCTTCTTACATAAAATAGTTGATGTTAAACTCCTCCCCCTTTTCCTTTCTGCAAACTTGCTAAATTTCCTTCCTTCCCTCGTCGCCCCCCAAAGCTTTCTCTTTAGTTTTGTGTTGCTGTTGCCAACAAAGAGACATGGTAATTGACTAAAGGTATGGCAAACCTCACAGGTTTAATACCCTGCTACGTTCTGTTTCCCAGACTTCATACCATGCAGAATTTTGGGAAGTTGGCAGTTGTATGTATTATGTAGCAGTTGAAGACTTGACTTAGAGGATTTTTTTCCTAATACTTATGAAAATAATAGATATTTTGTATTATCCATTTCTTTACAAACATGGCAAAGTGTCCATAAGATTCTGGGGGGAGTGGATGGCTTCAACTAGTATGAACAGGCATTTATAACTATTTTATAAATAGAATTCTCACATTGCCTTGAGTTCTGCATAAATGTAATTTTAAATTAACACATATTTGGAGTTAAGAGCTTAAATAACTTTCCCCAGGGAAAAATGCAAAGAGATTTAATATTCAAGCATCAAGTCACAAGATATTTAAATGACTAATCAGTGTTTTGATGCACAAAAAGGAATCTATTTTGCTTCCCTTTCATCTTATCTTTCTCCCGTCCTGTTCCTACAAAGAATAAACAGGGAAAACAGTACATCTTCGTTATTACAACTGGAACCTTCAGTTGAGCAGTAATATTCTGTAAGAGTCTTCTGAAGGAAAACCGACCTTGCTAAGTTGATCTGAGTTCTAAAATACGCAATTGATAAGAGGGATATAGTAACTCTCTAAAAAAGAAGCGGCAACTAAGGGCCTTAAAGCGATAGAGTATACCTTTCTGCTTAGTAAGCTGTAACTTCAGTTAGTGGGTTTGTTTGCAGGTAAAAGACTATAGTAAAAAGCTCTTTGGCACACAGACAGTGGTGCTTGAAGTTATCAACTGATGCTGTGTTCTGACAGTTGGTTTAGCTCCCAAGTTTCTAGGGTAAACACATTGTGGCTGTTGCCAAGTCTGTTGCTAGATCTAAGAAACTAAAAACTATCAGGAGACATATGCATCTCTACAAAAGAAAAAAAAAAGCCTTCAAAATGTAATGATACTTCTTATGCAACACTAAACATCCCCTGTATTATCTCAAAATCCTGGTTTTGAGCAAAACACATCCTTAGTGCTGTAATTTTGAGGACCAAACAACGGACCACTGTTAATAATACAGAAATGCAGATTTGGCTAACAAGTCTGTTTAAATTTACAGCTGCCTGAATAAAGAAGTAGATGGATCAGATTTGTTTATCCTTTGTGAAGGATTTTTTTTAAAGGTGTTAATTTGTGTGGCCTCTTGTTTTGTGTTTTTTAAGGGGTTGCTGCTTGTATTTTTCTTTAACTGGGAATTCAGATTCTAGACTGAAAGGAGACAGTTGCAAAAGCAGAGCAGAGGTAACTTTAGTTATTTGAGAGAAAATGCTTTACTGAAGAAATAAGACATACTGACGCTTTCTGAACGTGTTTGGTAACTTATGTTTCAGAAAGAAAGCACACATAGCTTTATGGGCATCATAGATTTGATGGCCTCCAACCAAACCAAGGAAAACTACGCTTGTTTTCCCTGCGTTTTTGTGAAAGGAAAGGAAATAGGACACACACCGCATCCCCAGCCTCTAGACTCTTAAATAAAAAATAGGAACTTAGGGAGGTTTGGAGACTTTATAGATAATAATAAAAAAAAAAGATTATCCTTGTGGAAAATTATCGTGAATATAGTTTTGTGGTTTTTTCTTTAAAGAGTTAACAAAAGCCATGTGTTTGAAGCACCTCATATCAACATTTACGAGGCGTATTTAAAATGTCAGGAAGTATGAACTTAGCTGAAGCAGAGCAGAGATACTTCTAATAAAGTGCCCTAGTATACATCAGAGAAATTAATTATCTAAATAGGAAAATACGACTATGTTGATGACATTTCTACAGTTAATAACAGTCCTGTGGGTATGGGAATTATCATGGGTTTGAGGGTTTTTTTGTTTTGGTTTGGTTTTTTTTTCTTGAGCAAGTTTGTTATCCTGATGTAAATGCTGATATTACTATGGCTGTACTAAGGTTTTGGATGTTACATTTCCATTTAGTCTTGTGCATGTTCAGGTTTGTATAGGTTAGATGCACATTTTCCATCAGGTAAATTTTTCTAAATCCCGGCGTCTCTGTCCTTGGTGTTGAGGCAGGGGAGAGAGTATCAAGCAGTGAGAAGTCCTGTTGCTTTATTGTATTGCTCTTCTTAACTCCCTCTTCTGACTAAGCTCATGGACGGGTGCTTAGTCTTTGCCCTCATCTTAACTCTGGAGTAGCAGCTTTCTTGTCCTACTAGATTTATGCCAGACTGATGCACTATATAGAGTTCTGTTCTTAAGGTTCAGAGTTTAAAATTTGAGCTTGCTTTCTAATTTTAGTTAGTATTGCTAGTAGCAGATAGAAAAATTAAGCACCCAGAGTCTGAAACTATAAGCTGTACAGATGTTCATTCAGTTCTTACTGTTTTCCTTTGCATATATGTTATGATTTAACTAAGAGGTCGCACGGAAGGTGGAATTAAGTCTGTGTGCAATTGTCATCTTTAAATACTGTCATACTCTGTTACCTGGTGTCTGAGCAAACTGTTGAAATAGTTTAAAATCTGCTTTTGATCTCTTTAAATCCATGGTTGTAGTTATCTTCCCTGCCCAGGCTTTGGGAATGTTTAAGAAAAGCTTATTTGGTAAAATTTCATTATTAGATGTAATTTTTTTCCCCTAATATCAGCATGGCCTGTCAGTATTTGCTAAATGCTATAGAAGACCTAATGACAATGACCTAATGAAGATAACCTAATGTTCATTCAGATGCTTTGGAACACTTTAAACATACTCTCTAATAGGTTGTGTCTTAATTTAGCAAAGTGCTACTTGATTAATTTCCCATTTACCCAGTTTGGGTAGGCTCAAGGATCACATCATCTCCATAAAACTGCCTTGAGCACAGCTACCATAGATCTCTTCCAAGCAATACCTGCATGGAAAATACACCTTTCTCTTCCCAAATCCATGCTGGAGGCATTGGGAGGCTACCATATCCAGATTCTCTTGCTGCCGAAACAGCTGTTTTTACCTTATCGAGGAAAAAAACTGGTAAGGAATGTGCAGGAAGGGACCCATATGTCACCATCTAAGCTGTGATGAATTTAAAAATGTGTGAAGTGTATAGCTGAGGTGTAGCGAGTCAGTGTATGAATGGTCTTGAATTACACATGTAAATTTCACTAAAGGTCCTATAGTCTTTTTTGTTCGTTACATTCCTGACAGCTTAAGAAACTGCATTCTCTGTGTGCTTCCATAAAAGTATGTATTTTCTTCTAATTAAGCAACTGTGTACATGGTGTCTAATTACTCTTAAAATAACCACTACCTTGCTGATGCATGATTCAGTAAGTGTTTTAGGATCTTGTAGAGGCAATCAGAATTATATTAATGTAAAATCATAACAGATACTGTAACCGAATCATCAGTTTCAAGTCTGGATTTTTTTTTTTCTTTGATGTAGAGTCGGGAAACTCCCTATAAAGTTTTTAGCTTACTAACAGAAGAGAATCTGCACCTCCACCCCCCTGGTTGTTCAAGTCAAGTATACACTTAAAATAGATGAACTGAACTCCTTTAGTGGTCTCTTCTTAGACCAGGAGAGCTGAAACATTAAAGGATTTTGAAGTAAAAGGGGAGAGTAGAGACGGGTTTTTTGCATACTTGCTAATTCAGGAGTCCTGCAAACTGGAAGAGTATTGCTTCCTGTTTATGTCATGTTCCCCTTTGTCCAGCTTTTCTGCTCGCTCATAGGAGGAGACATTAATTTTATATACTAGACTAATCTTTTTTGTGCTTAATTTTAAATACACTTAACTCATAGATTAGATTCCTAAGAGTGTATGTGTTTGATAATTTGATAGGAGAGGAACAGAGAAACAAGGGTTTGTTGCAGTTTTGTCTAAAGCAACAGTCTACAAATGCCTCAGTTCAGACCTGGAAGAGATTTTTCTGTGAGCTCATATAATGGCCTTAATTTTACCTTTTAGTTTGGTATTGAGCTTAGCAACTTACTTCAGATATACCTGTCTGAAAAATATCTAAGATCCTTAGTCAGAGAATTTTGAGAGAAAAAAACATGACAGCTCCCCACAAACAGAGCCAAATTTCAAGTGTAAGAAAACTCCCATACCATGTCAGAATATTTAGGTGATAAGAGTTTTCTTTTCCCCTTCTCTCTCTGTGCCAGCTCCCAACTAGTAATAGTGGCAGCTTACTGGATATTTCACCTTCAGGTGCACCAAAGCTTTCTGTTCCATTGTGTTTAATGTTGGAAGGTATTCTGTGCACCTGAACACTCATGCATGTTAGGAAGTCTGGCTGATGGTGAGGAGTAGCCATGATAGTGAGCAATTTATGCACTGTCTCCGACTTCCTAAAGAAACTGGCTAATTCTGTGATATGAAACCCACCTGTACTAACAGCGTTTTCCTTTTGAAGTCAGAGGGATGGTGGTGGCATAGACTTCTATTACAGATTGGTGGAACGTATTTGAGGCTGGAACGAGATTGCCCATCCCAGTTTGAAATCTGAAGAAGCAAAATTTACCGCATTCGTGTAGGAACAAGAAGCATAGATTACATCTATAGGGTTTGGCAACTTCCTGGAAGCTAGCAGTTCTGTGTACAAGTTTAGGAATCATGATAGATGGCCTGTTGTTATGCCATAGAGAAGTCAGGCACTAACTTGAAGTTGTGAGCAGGGGACTGCAATGAAAGTGGTTTGATAATGTGATGTTAGTTCTGTATATGGTGTCAGTTAAACATGTGATAATGGTGAAGGTGTGCATGTCATGCTCTAAAGTAATGTTGAAAACACTTAAGGTTTCAGAAAATAACGAGAAGTATTGGTTGGTCATAGGGCTTTATGCAGGTCAGAGGCTTCTCCAGGGAGGTCCAAATTCTGTTTTGAAATGATGGAGGATATGAATTAGCAAACTCACTTTGGAAGAGTTTAAACTTGGGACATTTGTGTTCTAGGTGGAGGATGTTCTTTTTATAGTTCGTTTATCATCTATACGAGTTGTATATACAAGCAATTTAATTCCTCCTAAAAAAGCTGTTCCAGAAAAGCTAAGTGTAGACCAGTCCTAAGGAATTAGTTTGATGTATGCATACTCAAATTATTTTTAACCTTTTCTTGACTTCCCAGTAATTGCACAAAGAGAAGGCATGTAACAGCAATGGCTTTATGCATAGCAGAGTTAACTACAGTGAGACCAATTGTTCATGTTCAGACTTAAGATAAAAAAGGTTAGACTTAACTTACTACTCGTTTATTTACAATGAGGATGGTTAACCGTTGGAAGAGATTTAAAATCTCTCTCAAATTATTTACATTAAGACTGGGATGAAGAAAAACTCACAAAGATAACTTTGTTAGCAGTGTTCTTAATAGCACAGGAAGTAATACAACTGGCAGGGTTTTGGAGTTAAAGGAGAGGAGCTTATGTCAGGGAAAACTAAGTCATTTTAAGGCCAGGCTTGGATGGAAAGGCTTTACCTCCTGGGAATTTTCACAGCCTGTCTTAAGGAGGAACCCCATAAGGTTATCTTCCTGACTGTTCTTCAGATTTGATCTATCATATAATGGATTTCAGCAAAGGATCAGGTATTAATTGTATGCAGTAAAATACTAGTAACATTAATAATGGGAAGGGGCAATAATTCAGTAACCTTAGTGTTTGAGAATCAGGGTGATGTGGCTTTATTCTTCTTTTCATTTTAATAGCTAACATCCTGTATTTTATTGCAGTAAAACTTAAGTTGTTCACAGGAACCTGCCTAATATTAATTTGTTTTGGGTAGGAAAAAAGTGCTATGTGGTAAGCCCTTAAATCTGCTAATGTTTTTCTTTGAGTAGACCACTTTGTTTGTAGCTTTCTCAATAGTTGTGCCATAATTATATGATCATATTTGTCAGAAATGTGTATGCAATTATATAAATATCAATTTACAAAGAGTATTCAGTGTGAGTTTTGAACACCTGTAAGTTAATACGTTACTTTTTCAAGTCTTTGTTTTAAAGGAATGTGTGTGTGTGTATATGTGTGTGGGAGTCTGCGCTGCTAGAACAGAATTTGCTGGCCTTAGGTATATGTAATAAGTTACCTGTTCTTTTGCCAGTTCATTTCCGCTTCATACTTGTAAGAGGAAAAACTAGCTTTAATATCAAGGAATGAATCAAATGACTAATGCATCAGAAGAAAAATGCTGGCTGCTGCTTTTGTGTCTGTATATAATCTCTTCCTGTTTAATGAGCCTTTATGTATGCTCTGCTCTCCCTTCCGCCAGTGTACGTGTATTTCTGTGTATTCAGCTGTATGTACATTCAAGGACTAACCCTGTTCTGGGAGGATCTTTCTGGTTAAACAAATACGTGAAGGTGAATTGCATGAATTGAGGATGAAATAAAAGTTTGAAAACTTCCTGGTCTGTTAGTCTCTTCAGGTAGTTTGAGTGAGAGAGGAAACTATCCTCTTAAGGTTTAAGTACCAGTCTTAAAGATTTGTTTCCTTTATATTTAATCAGGAGTTAAGAAATTAATGCTTCTTGAATTGGAAGCTTTCGAGAGGGTGTTGTTGGAAAGGATTGCTTTCTAACATCTGTTTACATTTATACCTTTATACCAATTTCATGACTTTAAGGTTGCTCCTTCCTAGCTGTAAATAGAAGTTAATTAGAGATCTTGTAGCCTGCCTGGAAGACTTGCCAAGCTTACATTTGAGGAGAGAGAGATTTGTAGTAAAGGCTGCCTTATGTATACATTTCATGCTACTGTCTGTTTTCTGATACAATTTGAAGAGCTGTAGTCTTCAGATTCTTCACTGATCAGATGTCCGACTGAAAGCACGGCTGCTAGGAAGGTGTTAGCATGGAAAAGTTGAATTCTGCATAGGCTTCTGTTTCCAGATTTTCCTTTTCAAAACTTGAGGATTTTGTGCAAAGCTATGTTCTTATGAAAGTGTAATGATTGTGTGTTAAAGATACAGAACTTTTTTGGAAAGGGAAGAAGGGTGCAGGTTGCTTTGCCAAACTCTGTTGATCTGTAATGTGTCTTGCCCAAAATGCCTTTCTCAGCATAGATATGGAAACACTTTACATAACTTGATTTTTGCACTCTTCTGTCTGTGTCATTATAATTCCCTGTGTCTACATAGTACATAACATCTTTTCTTCCAGGCGTTTCCCAAGATTTAATTATTTGAAATGTCCCATTCTCTTGTGTTTCTAAATTCTCTAGTTTTGTTCTCCTTAAGTTTTTTTAAACACTGGTGATAAAATTGTATTCCTGGTTTCCCCTGTGCCTTTATGTTTTTGCTGAAGAAGTGCAGCTTTTACGTGTGTGGTAAATCAACACCCCCCACCCGCAATCCTGTATTAGTATTTCAACAGGACAGGTGCTGTGCGCCTTTTTAATACCTGGTTTTTTTTCACTACTTAAATACAAGAAAAAGAATTCTAAAGAGTGGCAGAAAGTAGGAACCAACTTCAGGAAGATTTTACAGTATTGTGATCTGACGTACAATATTTACAATTCAGTAACCTAGGTACATCTTGGAAAAGAGCTGAATTTAAAACAACAAGGTGGTTTTATTGGAAAGTTTAGAAGTTAGGCTACAGGTAAGAGCCAACTTGAGTTCAAGCCCTGCAGAATTTTTGTGTACTGTACAGTTACTGGAATCCTTTAAGTGAGTTACACAAAACTGTTGGATCCTTCAGATGCTTATGGATAAATTTATGCACTCTCTTCTGTTTCTCAATGATTTTTTTTTTTTTTTTACTTTCCTGTGTTCTTTGCCAAACATGATGACCTTGTTTGCCCTTCTTGCTATTTATCTTCTGTTTTGTTAGAAGAAAGTTATGATTAATATTAGTGCACTAGCTCTGCTTTCTGATGAAGATGCTGTTGTCTTAAAGTAGGCCAAGTACTATATGAGACTGTTCAAATGTTAGGAATAAAGGTAGTTTAATACTTACAGTCCATCTTGGGCAAATAATGTATTTTGTCAAAGTAGAACTTCAAGTCAATAGGCAAAACTTTATTTTCTTGTTTTTTGTATGAGGGGAAAGAACTTGAGCTACCGAAACTGAAGTAAAACAGCTTCCCTTTTTTTTGTCAGTAAGGTAAGGTTTGTTCAGTGAGGAAAAAAGTGTGTGTGGGAAATGTGCATGTTTACAAAGTCCCTCTGTCTAACAGATCTTTACCAGAGCTGTAGGATAAGGGTGATTAACAGAACTTTCTGTTGCATGTTCATTCTCTCAGCCTTCCTCTGAAGGAGAGGTATTTCCTCTGAGGTGTTGTCTTGAGAAGATGTTTAGAAACTTGTGTAATGGTAACTAAATATTGAACACGAATTTGGCATGCCTTGGGCTGGAACAGAAAGCAGTGAGGTTTTTTGATGATCTTCAGGGCTTTATTGGAGGAAGTAGTTGCAGTTAATGCATTAATCCTTATGTCTGGCCTGGTTTTCCATAGCATCTGTACTTTACTGCAGAAGGACCTTGAGCTGGTAGACAGTAGTTGTTAAATGTTGTCTTTGGGAGCTTTAGCTGGCTTTTAGGTAGTTGGAGTGTGGGTTACATAATGTCCTAGAAATAAAGACAAAACCTTAGCATTGATAAAATCTGGAGAAGCTGGTGAGGGAAGAGAAGCTCTGAAGTGCTCCTAATAAGTTTATGTTACTGAGGAAAGTACTGCAAACTATCTGCTAGCTATAATTTTCTAAGTGTTAATGTCGTGGGTATGTTGTGGGACTAGACCAGTCAGAAGATAACAGTTTTGTCATCATATGGCAGGATAGTATGAAGTTCTGAAGCCATCCAGAAGCGATAGGAAAAACATTCAGGGATATTCCCATTGGTAAATGAGAGCCTATCAAAAAACCCAACCTGTAAAACCAAGCTCTCAATTTGTTCATTACTGATTCATTTCAGGAGGTAAAGAAGGTCCCTGTGTATGATTTGGTAACGTGATTATTTTTAAATGTTGTAATCAGTGGTTGACTTAACTCTGTAATTTGAAAAATTAAAGAAGGGAGATATCTGACATTTTATTTTGGCTTGTATTAAATTAAGTTGTAATTTCCCTGGTATAATTTTCCTGGAAGAAAATAATTTGAATGTATTCCAATGTTAGTCTTCTCATTAATATAATTGTCGAAAGTTTGACTTCTTACTTGACCTGTGCTCAAGAGAACTCTGTATAAGAAGCACTTTGTTAGTTAATAGAGAAGGGGGAAGATGTAGCAAACAAATTTGTTGGAGAGAGAGTCTCTTATTCCAGACTGTTTTGCACTGTGGTCAGGAGTGTATGTACAGTTCACTTCTATGTTTATACTGGATGTTTGTCTTGTTTTTGTGGTTTATTCCCACCGTTAACAGGGAGAGTGAGTGCGCATGTATGTGTTAGGCTGCGGTGTAATTTCTCTTCAGATGGTCATAGAGCTCAATGCTAGCTGAGAAGTTTACTTTCTGGATTGTTTCAATACTTTGCTCTTTCACACTTGTTAAAAATGAGTTATGCATTCACATTACCTGAGAATGTTAGCATTTGTTGCTGAGGATTTGAAGGAAGTCAGACCACCACTTTAGCAGATGGCACTGTCTGCACAGGTGGAATTGGAATGTGAGGTCCTAAGCCAGCTTTTCACAGGAGTATGATTTCCAGGGATGGAGAGAACATCATCTTGCTTTGGCTTACAGTTACTGACCTGACTCTACTAGGTCAAATCTTTGTCATAATACTGAAGAGATGGAGGAAGTAGGAATACATTGTCTTGTGGATAGCTAACAGTGCTTCACAGGGTAGTTCTCTTTAACTCACCAATTGGGAAACAAATAAAACTCCTACTTAAGGAAAAATCCATACTGCACCATGCATTTGTGAACTTCAAGTAGTTAGTTAGCAGAATAAGCGTGCTGTCAGAAATACCCAAAGATGCAAAAGAAAAATATTTGAAATACCTTTTAGGTGTCTTCAAGCTATTATTATAAAAAGCTGTGAAGTATTAGTCTTGAAGACTTTTCTTTCCATGTTTCAGTGATGTTGTGTTGATAAACCTCAAGGAAACAGCCTACCCCCACAACATTGGGGCTTAAGTGTGGTCCTAAATACCACAGAGACTTCTTTGTGGTAGTAAACTGTGGCAAGTACTTTGTCATTCATCTCTGTTAGAATTTCTTGTTAACAACACATTTTACGTTTATCCCTAGTTTTTCTCACCTTGCATTATACTGTTGATTTGGCTTTCTATTGATCAGTTTTCAGCATGGGGAAAAATGCAGGAGTCGCATAGAATGATCAAACCATTTAATGTGGTAAGCAGTATGAAACTGAGGCTGTAATTGGTAATTTAAAAGCCTAACATGTTAGGCAGCTCTGAATTTTCTAAGAATGTATGCAGTGTCAAGTTGATGTTTTTCAAGATATGATGTGCTAAATAATCTTTTATAAATACACTCATTAATGGCAATATAGCTAAAATAGTCCTTGCACAGAGGGGACATGATGAATTCATGCAAAGTACAAAATCTCACATGCAACCTCTGGTAGTTTACGTGTGGCACTAGGTGGTGAGAGGGAGAGGTAGAATGTCTAGTGTAAGAGGATATTGTCTGAGGTCCTCTAAATAGGTTTCTCTGCTGATATGTGGGCTATATTCTTGCACTCAGTATTTAAGAAGGGCACAAAGTCTCTAAAATGTTTATTACACGTCAGTATATTAATATATGTAATATATAGGCACATTAAATCATGGATATTCATACCACTGTAACTTTATTCCCCTGTAGCCAGGAATTGCCCATTAAGAATCAATAACAGTCTGCAGCTGCACATGTGGTGGAGAAGCAGGCAGCTCTATGTTGTGACCGGCATGATGGGGTTCAGCTGTTCTGCCTATGAGAGGTGGAGGAAATAGTGTGTATCTGTGCCTTGTGTGTATCTGTGCCTTGAGAGATCGAGTGTACTTAATTTGTGTTGTGGGTAAAGGCTTTTACTAATGCAATAGGCAAAAAGAGTGAAGACCTAAGGAATGATGGAAAGGTGTGGAGGTTTTGTGTTGGGTTTTTTTGGTGTGGTTTGGTTTTGTGGTTTTTTTTAATAAGTGAAGGTCATAAACTGACTTGGATGCTGGGTCAGTGAAAGCTGTTAAAATACCACTGTGGGGGCAACAACAACAACAACAAAAAAAAAAACAGCAAAAACTTGGCTGGGCTAAAATTGACATTGTAGCCTGAACTAATTGACGCTGTCTCCTTGTAAATCCCATTCAGTAGTCCTGTTTTGTCCCAGTCAGACACTTAACTCTCACTGTGTGCAAACTCTCACTGTGTGCACAGAGAGAATAACAATGACAGTTATAATGGATTAAGTTTACAAGCATCAGGGAGGTGCTTGTCCTTATAGTAAACCTTTCCCATTCACCTCTGCTCTTCCTTCTTTCCTCCCCTCCTCCATGACTTTACTGTCATTCACCTGTCTTAGTTGTTCAGTGTTTATACCAGCCTTAAAAACAAGTTTGATCATAATTGCACATAAAAGGTCATGAATTCAAAATGCTAGTTCGTCTTGTGTTTTTTAAAGGCAATCTAAATAAACTTGGAGACTAGAAGACACCAAAAATAGCTGACCTATAAAGAATAATCATTTGGCACCTGACTCATAGTGCATGTAGCACTTTGTCATTCAAAACGTATTTTTACTGATCAGGAAACTTTTAAGTTGGTATTTTGTCTAAGCCTTTCAGCCTAATACCGGCCTCTGCTCTAGGTAGCATGTTTGTGCATTCAAATGTAGCACTGTTCATTCTAAGCCAAGAAAAGTGTCTAAACACATAGATTTATGAAGACTGACATCAGCAGGAAATACATAGATAAGCTCATCATAGTGGTGTAATCTTTGGAGAAAATCTATTTTAAGTTATTCAGTATTGCACCTGTCACTATTGAAGAAGCACTTTTCCACCTTTGTGGCATCAGACCTGAAATTCTGATCTGTTGTGTGTTGTGAATAAAGAAGCTAAGATGGTTTAGTTGAAAAATATTGGTAGGTTTTACTTGTGTTTTCATGAACATATTTTTACAAAATTTAGTTGACTAGAGCAATTCTTGAATTCTGTTGCTAAGTAGGTTTCTTCTTTACTAGATGCCTTATGCAGTATAACTCTTGAGTATGTCTCTTCTAGCATTTGTACTTTGCAGGGGGTTACTTTAGTTTTCTCAAATGTCTTAGCAGCTTTCTTGATACCTTGTTGTCTTGGTTCACGAAAAAGCTTCTTCTCTTAGTAAGAGTTACAAACTGCAATGCATTTTTTTTTTTCCTTATAACAAAAGTTGTAATTTGGAGGAATATGAGATGGGAACTTTGATGCCATTGACACTGACAGTTATTCAAGGGCAAAGTTAGGTATACTCTTTGCCAGCCTGTGCATGTTTGTGCAGCTCACGTTTCTGTTCATCACTATATGACAGTTTATTTCAATTGTGTGTTATACAGAGGAATAAAGTACTTAAAGTGCAGATATTGTGGAGTCTACAAAAGTGTGCTTGTTTAACAGACTGGCTTTTAGTCATTACTATGATTCACCATGTGCTTTTTCTACCGACTTTATTTCTTTTCTGTAGCACTGAAGTGGATAATGCTAAAAGGTTTTTTTTGTTCAATTTTGAAATCAGAAATAAGCTTGATAGTTTAAGGTGACGCTCTGGAAGATTCTTTAGTTCTAATTTTTTAACTGAACTGTCGTATATGAGCTTTTTATATGGAATGCACATGTGACTTCTTAAAAGGTGCTTAGATTGTTTAGGTTGTTATGGCAAACTTTTTGGTTGTCTGACATGAGCTGCTGAGTCTTAACTTGTGAATGAACAAATTTACATAAATGTTGATACTTGGTTTTCTTGATAATGGTTTTGGTGTTTTGCTGTCCCCGCATAACTTGAATACTGTATAACGTTCAGTACAAATATCAATCAAGTTCTCTTACTATTTAAATGTGAATGACTGCTTGAGGTAATGAAACTGTACTTTACAGAAGAGGTAGCTAAACCTGACAAGAATGTTGTAAACGAAGCAATCTCATGGGAAGGTACAGTTGTTGTAGTTTTGTGTGTTATAGACCCCATGTGAACCCCATGGTTCACTCACTGATTTATCTTTTTGTTGTTGTTGTTATTTTTTGTTCATTTGCCTTTTTCCCCCAGCCAAAAATAAAGTTGCATATGTGTTGGGTATCTCTCAAGCCTCTTTATTAACATTAGAGTTGTATAGTGCACACTGGACTAAAAAGTTCCTAGAAGAAAAAAATTATCAGGCTACTAAACACAGAGACTAAAATAAATGTTGCTTGCACTCCCAGGTTCTGATACCCTGTGGCTCAGGGGGAGAACAGCTGTGGAAGCATGGCTGTGTGTTTTGTGCTGTTCTTACTGTCCTCAGTAGGGATGCCCATGGGCTCCTTTTTGAGACGGTGTTAGGCAAAGTGGCACTCTGATAAAATCGACACTTGTCTTGCAGTTAGTTTCCAAAAATGTTTCTGTATTCTTTGAAGAGTTTGGTTACTAGTAATGCCTAGCATTTAGGTTAGGCCAGCCAACCACTTTGTACGTATGTTTGTTTAAAGTCCTTGGGTAGTTGCACAATTTGATGTTTAGAGATCTGACCTTCAGGCTCCAGGTAATGTTAAGTTTTAGAGTCTTATTGCAAATTCTGAGGGAAAACAATAGCTCTAGATACTGTTTTCGAGATGCGTTTTTAATGCTTTTTAACAACAGAAACCAAATCCTGTTCTTAATTAGACTTGTTTTTTCCTCAGAATCTTTGAGCATATGTAGATCTGGGAAGCTGTTGATCTCCGCAGTTTGTGCAGTCTGGCCTGTGGAAGGGAATGTTTTTAAGCCCTCAGTAGACTAATACTGGGGAGATAGAGGCGCTCCTTAGACTGTATGTTACGGCTTTATTCCCTTGCCTGGTGTTTTTCTCTGCCTTACCTGTCTTGATTCTGTACGCTGCTGAGTTGATTAATGGATCCAGACTGAGCTATGCCTTAACTGCAAAGGAAAAGAGGTTGGTTTAATGAGGATCATTTGAAAACCTGGTCTGAGGAACAGCTCCTATGGAAGGAGTGGTAGATTTATTTTTTTCATAGTTGACATAGAAAACTTAGAGAGAAATGTAGTATAAAATTTCACCCAACTCAGTTGACTTCTTAAGTCCTGTTGCCTATCTAAATGTAGATTTATAACTGACCTTTAACTTCACCCAGTACTGTGTATGGTATTCTACTATGATATGTAACTGGAATAGTTGAGGCACCCTGTCTGTGTTGGAACACACAACCTTGTGTGCATCTGTGCATTAGTATTGTTCAGAAGAGTAGTGTAACAGAATAAGAAACTTGTTTGCTGTGAAGTTGGGCTACCATGTTACTTGTTATTCAAATGACACTGCCTTTTTATCAATGTTCAGTACTGTTAACAGTAGTATCAAGTCCCTGTAACTAATAAAAATGCTGGAATCCAAGTGTACAGCTTTTGTGATCCAAAATTATTTGAGGAGTTATGCAGTATTGCTGACGTACAGTGATGTTCAGACAAGGAGCAAGATACTGCTGCGTCTATCTTTTAGCTTGGGAACTTGATACAATTTTGTTATGAGTCAACTGATGAAATGATCTTGAAGTTCCGCTTTCATTTTCCCCGTACAAGGGGAAATAAGTTTGCTATAAAGATTTATTCAGGCTCTCCTAAATGGCTTTATAGCTTTAACCTCTGATAAATAAAGGCTAAATTCTAAGGGCTGTTCTCATTCTGTTGTAGACTGTATCCTGAAAGCTGCATTCTTGTAAACCGTATCAAATCGTAGTTTATTTTGTGTTACAGTCTGATTTCAGTGTGGAGGTCATGCCCTGGACTACTTAAGTAATACATTAAAAGCATCTTAATGTGCTCTTTAGAATGCTTCATTTAGGGGGAATTTATTTAGTTATTAAACTATATTCTGTTTAATACAGATCACTGGAATAGTTTTGATGTATTGCAATTTCACAAGGTACAATGGTAACAGCTGGAACAGCGGCCTGTGGTAAGGAAGGGGGACTTCAACAGGTTTGCAGTTAAGTCTGGAATCTTGTGAAATGTGGGTGTGCGGCAAAGTCACATGAGGTGGGCTGAGCTGGTTTAACTGTGTTGGTATTGGAAAGAGGCAATTCCACTGTTTTCCTAGAGCTTGCTGTGGTCTGTACATTCCTGTCTGTGAACTGATTTAGCTCACAGTAGAAGACTCGCCTAAGGATAAGTCTGCTGCCCTCCATGGGTTACAGGGCTGCATAGACTGAGGAGTTCCATGAGAGCCAAAGTGATTACAGAGGAAAAGATGGGGAATTTTTATGGCTGTTACCAACGCCGAGGAGATGGGATAGCTCTTTCTGCTAGTATTGAGCTGTTAGCAATTCCTAAACAAAGTATTTCAAACTGATACTGAGTCCTGTGGTTCTGAGTGCATGTAGTGCAGTGGCGATCTGGCAAGCAGCCGAGCCGCTTCAGTCTTTTTAGGTAGTCTGAACAGGATCTGTGCCTGGGAAGATTGAGGTGTTAAATTCTGTTTGTGAACTACACTGCGTAATTAATGTATGTGTTAAATACTAGAGTTTGCCTGATTCCCAGGGTTCCTGGGTTGTGTACATTTGGCTCAAGACACGCTAGAGAGGCTGTCTCATTCATTTCTTCATCTCTGCCTGCCTGTTTTCCACAGTAATTTAAAATATGAAACTAATTTCTTTTCAGTCTTCTGGTAACAGGACAGCAAATCACTCTCCATTTCTTCTAGGATTGGCATGATCTCCAGTACTAATGTTGTTAGACTTCTGGGTCAAATGCCCTGTGTGTCCTCCACCTCCCTACCACCAGTCACTGAACAAGCATAGCAGGTGAAAATTTTGCAGAAGTTTAATTTGCTGCTGGAAGTCCACGAATATGGAAGCAAGATTTTTCCAAGAAAAGGGCGGACTCCTTGCACACTCTGTGTCTGATTTGAACATGGGGAAAGCAGTTGACTATGATGCTCAGGATGGTGTATCTGACCTCATTTCTAACCAGTGTTCCAGATAAAAAGGCTAATAATTAGCAAGGTTTCCTGATAGTCTGTTAATTACAAACCCATGTATTTTTATAAGTAAATTAGATCACATTTTCACTGAGCAATTGCTATTTAATCCTATGCACAGCTATTTTAATTTGGCATTTGTAGCAGAGATCTAATTGTTATAGTAATTACAGTGGAATCCTTCTTAATTGACTACTCATGAGACTGACATCAGTTGATTAACAGAAGTGATCTCCATAGTTTTTTTTTTTCCATGTTTGGAATATGAAGGGACAGTTTTAGGCTCTGCTGTAATAACAAGACAACAATTTTCTCTACTGCATAGAATGATTCAGGGTACTGAGAGATCTTGGCAGCTTCAGAAGGGAAGATCTACAGCTATGTGGTTTGGGTGAATCTTCAGGCAGCTTAAATTGATGTGAGAAGGTGTTTACTGTGTGTCCATATATACTAGTCATAATAGAAAGAAGGCTTACAATTGCTTGGGGGCCAGACAGAGGCGGGAGCACAGAAGTGATCTTCTATCTTCCTCAAGACCCATTACTGGTGGAAAGCAAGGAATGACATAACACTGCTGTGTTGACCCACCACTTCTGTCCTGTTTTGGTCAGGTGTGCTTGTTGTGACCAAATTTAAACTATTGCTAACACATTATATGATATTCATGTACTTGAGGTCAAGAGTGTAGAAGCTGCATTTATGCTTACCGACGTAACTGTTGCCTTGCCATTATCAAAGGTCAGATCTATAAGCTGGTATTCAGGAGTTGGGCTTTGCTATCTCGGAGTCAAGGATCACTGTAACTCAGGGACTGATTCTCGTGCCAGAATACATGTTGAAGACTTCAGTGCTCTGCAAGGCAGGATCAGATTGCCCTCATCAGTACGACTTCAGTCAGGTTTGGAGCTCTTCACCAGCAGTTGTTTGGAAACAGGTGATGTAACAACTTGTCAGAATGTCTTTGCTGTTTTGCATGTAGTTACGTGTGACTGGATATGCATGTGAGGTAGTAAAAGGAAACGTGTGTGGTATGTTTCTGTAATAAGTGCTTCTGTAATAATCTGTGAAGCCTGTTATTCAGGAATAACTGAGCATTTTTGCTTTCAGTCGTACTAGAAGCTACTAGAGCCACTTGCTGCCCTAAATATAAGAAAAATGCAAAGGAAATCTGGAGTATGCCTGAGCAGTTTCCATTGATCTAAGATGGCTACTATGTTCTGGCTGTGCGTTCTGTACCTTTGCTTGCAGCATTGCTGGTGCTTGCCTGTCCCTGGGTGAGCCCTTTCTATTGCAGTAGCAGATAACTACCACCTCAGAGAGAGTCCTATAGAAACGTATTTCTGATGCCTGAACTGGCTCTAGGGAGGGGGAAGGAATAATGTGAGTGAGGGTTGGCATAAAAAAACCCCATTATCTTAGTGTTTTTGCATGTAATTCTCTGAGATCACTCTCCATGATCCTCCTAATCTGGGGTATAAGTTGCATCTGATTAGTAAGTTGCAGGACAACTAAGATCTGGTAACAGGAGAAGAAGGTGAAGAGAATGAGCCAGTTTGGTTGTTTTATTCCTTTCTGTCTCCTTTGCGCACAGATTTATTGGATTGAGTGTATGGACAAATTTCCTTTAGAGTAGATTGACAATCACTCTTCCGAAAGAGGCTGCCTTCCCTGATTATGCAAGTTACTGAGATCCTCGTATGGCTCAGAGACAGGATACGTATCCCATAGCTCACTGAGCCAAGGAAGGGGGGAGTTTGGGGAGCGATTTGCATGCAGTAGGTCATAGAAGTGCTTCAGTAGTCCCTGACATATGTTATGGGATGAATTAGTCTGAATGGTCTTGGTGTGCAGCTGGGTCTCCTAGCAACTTTGCTGTGTTGTCCTCCACTGTCCTTCCACCAGTAAACATTGCTGATGCAAGATAACCTAGGTCAAGGAACAATATTGTCCCTGTGAACTTAGCAGCCAAAAATCTTTACCTTATAGCCTGGAATCAGGTTGGTCTTGCACTAGGTCATCACTTCTGGATAACATAATTAACAACTTCTGATTTTTTTTTTTTTCCTAGCTGCCAATGTTTTCTTATTTCATCTTAATTATAGAGTAATGTGTTTGTGTTTAAGATGAGCTGCAATTTTGTTGGGTGGTTCTTCTGTGTTCAGTTTTTTTCTAAAAGAGTTTTGGATCACAAGCTGCTAGAAGGTAAAAATATGTATAAAAAAGGACAGGACTGTGAGTTTGTATATTTGCATGTCCTTGGTTCTGTCTCAACTGTGATCTCTTTTAGCGTAATGGTTGTGAACCTAATACTTCTTGACAGCTACCCATTGAAACCGGTATCCTTTTCAGTTCTTGTACCTTTAACATTACAGTGTAAGCTGGGAGATAGTAACTTTGGAAAACACTTATGTTGGGCAAGGGATGGATGTGAGTGGATTCTCCTCAGTCATACTGATGTAAATCAGCAGGTCCGTGGAGACCAGTAGATGGGCGGTGGTTTGATGTGGTTCTCAGTAACAACAGAATCAATTGTAGTGTCCTTTTGTGTAGTTTTTGTATTTCAGAGGCAGAGATGTGATTATGATGTGCACAGACTCGAACTCACTCCTGTGTCCTTTTTATAAGTACCAGTATTTTTAAAAACTCTTTCCACTTGCTGTGTGTGGCTTCCTCCACCACCCTGTCTTTTGCTTCCCCCAACAAAGAGAGCACTCCCTTCCTTAGGGTAGGCTTTGAGAATTTGGAGACTTTCTGCTCTGCTCTATGGACTGGACTTCAGAGTTGGCTGTTTTGCTATTTCCGTATTGTATGTATTCCATTACTGTATTTCCTTAAGCAAGTATGCCTTAAATGATTATTTGTTTTAAGAGCTCTGGAATAATTTGGAGAAATTATTTGAAGAAACTTGCAGTCAACTTATAAAACAGTGGGTTGTTTCATTCTGAAGAAGATGCGCTCATTGCTACCGCAGTAACATTTGTCAATTGACTTTCTAAAATGACAGTATGCATTCTGTCCCTTTGGTTTGTTTAACTGTTAACGACAGGGTTATGTCACTTAGTCCTTTTAATGCCTTGTGTTGTGGTTATCTTACTTTGAACATAGTCTCCAAGGTGCGCTGCAGAGTAAATATTTCATCAAAGACATCTTTGTGCTCTGTCAGTGCAAGTTTTCTTTGAGCAACTGTAACTTGGAATCCAACAGTCATGTTGCCAAAAACCTACTAAGTATTACCAAAATGTGAAAGAAGGCAAATACTGCTTGCTTTCAGTTGCTACGCTTCTGCTTGTTTCTGTTCGCAGGCAAGAGTGCCTACTTGTAGTCAGGTTTAACCGCAACTACAGTATCCCTTCTTTTGTCTTGTAACTATAGTAATTCAGCTTTTTTTAATGTAGTGTGCTAGAAATGCAACAAGTATGCAAGTACTAAACTTGTTTTGAAGTATTACACCTATGTCCTTGTGTTATCACTTGAGAGAGGTCCTGTTGCCCCTCAAAGCAGAACTGAACAAAAGTTCCAATTTCTTCAGGCCTGCAGCGGGAGCTGCTCTGCTGTGTTCCTGCTTTCCTTAGTGCCTTTGTTGCTGCCAGCTTAGATTACCCTTTCACTCTGATGTTTTGGAACATGTATGGCAATACTGGTACAATAAGAGTGGATACAAGGGACAAACGTGGTATCTTAATAAAAAGGAAGAATACAGAATAAAGAATGGTGCCGAGATGATGTAATTTTGCTTAAGAAATTTCTTAAATACATCATACCCTGCTCCATTCTGGGTAGTCAGAAGGGTTGCTGTTTTGGTGGGCTTTTCCTGTAGACTCTCTAATTGGAGGAAGATTTCTAAAGGAGGAAAGTAGTTGTCAGGCTTTTGTTTGTTTAAACAACTAGCACGGTAATCTGATAAGTGTCGGAATTTTAACTGTCCAAATACTTTTCTGGACAGGAATATAGTGGGATGAATAAGGCGCAGTTTCCTGTTACTGGCTGGGTGTTGCAGAAAGTGATGTAGCTGCTCTTTTCCTCAGACACCCTCTGTCTCTGGGCTGAGTGCTCCTGCTGCATCCCTTTGACTCTGGGGTTGTCTGACCACATGATGAGCCAGTGTCAGTGAGGAAGCTAACCTGATGGAAAATTAACTTGGGCAGGGGAAGAGCAAGCAGATTTTTAGGTTTTGGATGAACTGTTTGAATAGCTTCAAACAGAAATTTGGATGAGCATTAGTGTACAAGGTAGAGGGAATTAAGTTTGAGGAACAGTACCATAGTTCTGAAAGTACTGGGTCAAATTAGCATCGCAGCACAACCAGTTCCCAAAGTTGTATTTCTGATAGCTTTTTATATCAGGCAGAGAAAGCAACTGAATAGGAAAGCTTTTCTGGATATGAGCCTAACTAATAGGTTGAAAATAATTAAACATAAAAGTGGGAGGCAGTTTCAGTGAGAATAAACTACCTTCAATAAGTACGTGTTGTGAAACAGGGTATGTATGAAAGATCCAAGAGAAGCAAGTTGAGAGAGAGGGAAGAAACTGTTAAGTCTCCTGTGTTCTTCGGTAATTTGGACTGAGTTTTGTAAGACAACTGCAGCTATTCAAATGTAGTTTCAGTAAGAACAGTACCTTAACACAGATATCTGGATGCACTGAAAGTGGAAATGGATGAATAGGAACAAATAATATGTGAACAATTAATATTTACATGAAAGATTTACCTCAAAAGGAGGAACAAAGCGAGATCCATCTAGCAATGAATATGCAGAATAAGAAGAGAATATTCTGTAAATATTTGTAGGAGAGGAAACCTTCTTGATTGTATTTTATACTGAGATGGTTGAAATGTTTATCTGCCATAGCTTTTCATGAGTCTTAATAATTTTTTTGCCCTTGGTATTCATTTTAAAAAGACATTTTTTTAATTTAGTGATGCAGTTAAACCAGTTTAGTGGCTAGCTGCTACCAGAGGGGATAATCTTTCTTTCTTCCTCCCTTTCCCCACTGCCTGCCCCACCCTCCGGCAGTTCAGGGAACTAATTTGCCAGAAAACTAATTGTTTCTAATTGTTTTCAGGGGAAATAACAGGAGAGAGATGTCTTTCTGTAGATTTGGCTCCCTAAGCTATCATCATAGGTTCGGTCTGGCATAAGGCAGTGGTAATGTGGAGAATGACAGCAAGGGGCACAAGACTGCACCTTGTGGTGGTAGCTAACTGTTAGATGAGTTTCCTTCTAACATGACAAATTACAGCCTTTGAGCTTGACTAACCCACTTAAAATTCATGCTAGGAAGTTAAAGAAACAGCCTGAAATAAGTTCTCAAATAGCTGTGAAGTTCTGAGGGACCGTGGTGTTCCAGAGGAGAAGGGAAAAGGCACTGCAGCTGTGCTTATTAAAAAAACAAACAAACAAACCAACAAACCAACATAAAACCCACAAAAAAAAACAAACAAAAAAACCCCAAACTAAAACCCCATAACAGCCTGTTGAAAAGGTGGGAGCTAGAGGCTTACAAACAAGCTATCTTAACAGCAGTTTCTGGAGGGATATGGATAATGTAAATTATTTGGCCCCAATAATCACCTGGAAGATACTAATCTCTTTGTGAACAACTAATATGAGTTTTTCAAGAACAAACCCCAGTGTAACTTCTTTCTGTGGCAGGGTAAGGGACTTAGTGGATAGTTGCATCTTGACTTTTAGAGAAGGCTTTTTGATACTGCTCTGTTATGCAATGAACAGAAACAATATTATAGCAACTGTTGTATAGTGGAAGTATATCTGATTGGAAAACTATATCTGGAAATGGATGAGCAGTCAAAGTGAAAAGATTTGTTAAATTTCTGAAGAGATCTGTCTTCAAATGCCTGTTGGTATTTTCAGGAATGACTTGGACTACAGCATCTACATATTAAACCAAGATAACATGAAGGGCAGCCAGCATATTTGGTTAGGATTTGGAATTCAAAATCATTCTGACAAACTGAGGAAACCACTGCATTTTTAAATGGAAGGCTATGGTTTCAGATGAATGAGGTGTTGCATTTAGGTGGGAGTAATGAGCTGTGCAATCACAATGGAGAATGACTGCAGAATAGAAACTGTATGCTGTAGTAGGTTAGTTAACTGTAGATGTTTGACGTGCTTTCATGTTAAAAATGAGTGCTTCCAGAGTTACCAATCACACCTGATTATATGTGTATATATACATATATACTAACTTTTTTTTTGCTATTCAAACAGTATATATAGGAGAGAGAGATGTGCTGAGCTGCCAGCTGAGATGTTGAAGTTGGGGGCAAAGTCACTGTTGCTGATTTCTGTCCAAATAAGTGAGAACTTGGTGCATGGTGTAAAGGGGAGGGTTGCCTTGTCTGCTTATTTTCTTTTATTTAGTAGAGTGTCTCTTGTGATTAATTGAAACAGATGGGAACAGCAGATAAGTTTACCTGTTTCAATGGAGGAACTTTTATCCAGTTGCTTTCATAATTTGTGGGTCTGCTAACACCCTCTGCTCAAGTACTGAGTATTTTTGTAATTGGGATGAAAGTTGGGCAAAACTATGATTTGTGCTTCTGCTTCAAGAATACTGTTAAGATTTCTTTAAATACTTGTTACTGAAACCTGTTAGGAAATTAACATAGACTACTGGTACTAACTAGTAGTGCCCATTTCCATATCGGAGATGGATCAGAGACATTGAAATCTTAATTTAGTGTCTAACCCCCTCTTCTTCCCTGAAACAAAGCATTTTTTTGTGTTTAAAAACACAAGTTGAGAAAAATGTGCCAGGAATCCTTCATATGATTATAAACAAAGTAAGCCTTGGCTGTTAATCAAAAACCATTGGCTATTACTATGTATTTGACATAGAATCCTACTGTACTATATGGAAATAAAGCTTAATTCCCTCTTCTGCAACAGCTGCAGCTGTTGGGACAAAATCCTGAAGGATTATTACTGTTTACAGAATTTGTAGGTGTCTGGCAGCAGTGCTTCACTAAAAGGTAGAAAATAAATTATTTTATACCATACCCAAGAAAGAATTTTAGCTGCCACATCTCCTAGGTGACATAATGTGTCTATGCTTAACAAATGCTAGAGGGTCAAAATCAGTCCAGTGAGTTTTACTCATGACTGTGTGTGATGTTTTATTTTCATGATTAGTCTCTTTCTGTGAAGAAACTTTTTAACGGGACAGATGTGAAAAAAGCTGTGCAGCTTGTTTGAAGGTAACGATAGGCTAAAATCCTGTGAATCCCTGCAGCAGAATTACATCTTGAAGCAGCTTTTAGTTTGAGGCTGCACTAACTGCAGTTTACAATAAAGCCTGTTTTTTTATACTTTTTTTTATGTTGTTGTTGTTTAGACAGATGTTAATTGTCTTTGTACTGAAGAGGAGGTAAATTGAAGTCAGACAGACAAAGGTGTAATAACATGACACACATGAGCACTGATATGTTTTTACTTCAATATTAAAACTGATTATCCCTGCCACCCTTTGGCTGCAGTTCTTGTTTCGAGTTTTTCAGTAATCTGGTTTATAGCATCTCACTGATAGCTGTATTGGCACAACTGATGCAGCACTAGTTTACTGAGCACCTAGGAAGGAATATCTGAGTATAGAAACTTCAGAAACCAGCTTTGGTACTAGGGAAAAAATACCATGTTACACTGTCAGTAAACCATTTATATACATGCACACATCTTGCTGTGTGGGTTTTTGTTGGTAACTCTGTATGAACTCTGCTGATAATACTTACTGTCTTGATAGCACCACAGGAAGAATGGAATGCATTTGAACAGCAGCATTTGAAAATTACTAGACTTCGTAATGTTACTGATCTGTTACTTGTGTTGTAGTAACAGATATAAATGTAATTTACTCTTAAACTTGAAAAACAGTTGCAGATTTCTAAAAGTTAATTATTCTTACCCCCATGGTTTATAGTTTAATAATAAACTTTATTTGACAGATTAGGAGGGGAAAAAGGAGGATAATGGAAAGCATTGCAGTAAACGAGACTGTCTTTAGGAATCATTTCTCTCTCTGGGTAAAAATAGTTGCTTCCCTTCTTAATAGGAGATGATGGCAGGCCTCCTTTCTGGTTTTCTGACATTGCTGGCAATAAATGGCCATAGCAAATACAGAATAATAACAGAGTGAGTATCTGTCTGCAGCTACTTGTTACAATCTGTATGTGTAATCAATCTTAAGTGTCTCTCCAGAAATACATAAAGATGGATTTATGTAGCTTGGTGAGCCAAGAACATGCAGCTTGACTTACTAAGTTTAGTAACTGAAGTGTTGTGTGTGTTTGTGTAAGAGGGAGAGCTCCACCTACTGGAAAAACCTTCTAGTTTATGGGGTGTATTTTGAGTCAAGCATGCGATACCGATTTCTTATGTCTGGTCTCAGGGATTTGGAATGAGAGCATTTGCAAAGAAATAGAGTTCCTTCAACTTTAAAAGGTCTGAGCTCTGAAAATATTTTCTCAGATTTTCATCTTGACTTGTTTTTAGGAACATCATCTCCAACGGGCTATCTCAGCACAACAAGTATATGGAGAGAAGAGGGATAACATGGTTATACCAGTTCCAGAAGCAGAAAGTAATATTGCATACTATGAATCCATATATCCTGGAGAATTTAAAATGCCAAAGCAGCTGATTCACATACAGCGTAAGTAAAGTAACTCATTCATTGAAGTCTATACCAAGAACTTTATTTTGCTAGTAGTTTCAAGAGATTACTCTTAAATGTCTATTGAGCTTGCATCAAGACTGACTTCTGAGAATTAATTTTTTTCCAACATGTAAAGGAATACATACTTCTTACTGAAGAGGTATATTTAATTCTTGATCAAGAAGTAGACAGATGTCCTTCATGAGTCTAAGTCTATATGTTAATACTTTTAAATTTAGCAATCTCAAAGGCCTGTTCCTGCCTTCTATAACACTCAGTAGTTACAGCTTGCAGGGATATTCAGGTTCGTTGGCAAGGACAGACAAAAATCTACTTGAAGAGGAGAATATAGAATACATAGTTAAGAAACAGGGTACCTGTCCCCTGAAGCTTAATCAGGATAAAATGACAGTAGAGTGGATTGGGAAGCCAGGCAGAAATGGCAGTAGTAGTAGTATTTGCCTGTGCCTGGATGGAAGTATTCTGCATCTAAAAGTAGGTGGTTTTTGATATTACTGATGACTTGCAAATGTGTTGGGATTTTGGTTCTGTTGGAAGACAGCAGCTGTTTGGATGTGGCCCTGGATGTGAGTGCCTCATTACTTCAGATAACTTTTGAAAACATTATGAAAATATCATCTGTTGCAGAATTCTGTTGCATGGTGTAATTAGTAGAATTTTAAAAAGTAGTAACTATGCTATGTAAACAGATCTTATGCCGAATTAACTTTGGTTAAATGTTAGACTTCTATATCAGTCTGACCTTCAGTGGTGGCCTAAGGTATTAGAGCCTGCTGCTCTGCTCGTAGGCAAATGGAGAGACTAACACTAGCAGTCTTCCATGTTGATGCTAAGGTTACACTTTTTCATTCTTCTTGTCCTCATCTAGTGGTCTAACAGCTGAAATGGTGATTTTCAGCTGCATTGTATTCTACCTATTTATTTATTAAAAATAAGTGATGCTTTTCACAGTTGGTTTCCAAGTATGCACTGGGGAAGAAAGTCGTGTCTCTTACAAACTAAAACAACTTGAGTGAGGCATGAGGACTAGGGAGATCTTGTTTTGAATGCAGAATGCTGCATTTTCATAGGATATTATGGAAAATGGAACAGTTGTTTGTGTTCTGCAAAACATTACTTGTATCTGAAGATGCCCTGCTTACATAGGGTAGACCATGCTGGGCCAGTTTAGTCTGACTCATCTACATCACGAAAATCATTGATGAGAATATCTGTAAGGTCACTGTAATACAGTCTGCACTTACTTTTGTAGAAGTACCTTTAAAGTGTGTTTGGGCTGAAGTCTTAACTGTTGATAATACAATGCATAAAACTGCAGAATACTAGACAGCATTGAAAATTTTGACCAATCTAGAAATTTCTTGCTGAAAGCAGTGAGGTAGAAAGCTGCTGGCTGGCTTGACCACTAGTAAGCTTTCATAGGTTAACAAAAGCATAGTCAAATAGATACCAATTTTTATTCCTGATTTTTAATGGTGTAATGTTTTTCAAGAAAAAACTAGATATAACTCCGGAGTAGCATTACTACAACATTCAAACAAATAATTTTGGTTTTGTCTTCAGAAGAATCTGGTGGGTGCTCCAGACAGTGCTATGAGAACAAAACATTTCTGTAGTAGAACTAACTTTAACTTTCACTCTATCATTTAGCTTTCAGTTTGGATGCTGAGCAGCCAGATTATGACTTGGATTCGGAAGATGAGATCTTTGTGAATAAGTTGAAGAAAAGAATGGACATCTCTCCTTTGCAATTTGAGGAGATGATAGACAGACTAGAAAAGGGCAGCGGTCAGCAGGTACAATGGTACTTTGAATAAAGAATTTGAAATACGTGCTTGATATATTGCTATATGAAAGTGACATGCTGGGTCTTATATTTAGCCAGTCAGCCTGCAAGAGGCCAAGCTGTTGCTGAAGGAAGATGATGAATTGATCAGAGAAGTGTATGAGTACTGGATTAAAAAGAGGAAAAACTGTCGAGGTCCCTCTCTTATCCCAGCAGTGAAACAAGAGAAGCGAGATGGTTCCAGCACAAATGATCCTTATGTTGCTTTTAGAAGACGAACAGAAAAGATGCAGACACGAAAAGTAAGTAGATCAGTACCTCCCTCTGCTTGCTTTCACTTCCTTCTCCCCCTCTCGAAAAGTAGCTTATATAAAGAAACATGTCTGCTATGTAGTATAAAACAATAAAATTTGGGGTGTTCTTTTGTTTTAATTTGCAAGGGTAAAAACATAAACTACTTTAGGACAGCTATTGAATGAAAGTTTGTATGTATTATTTTTTTACTAAATCTACTGCTAAACCTACTTATGGTGTTGGTAAGTTGTAGCTTATTGATAACATGCACGTGCTTCTCTTTGTTTCAGCATGTGGGGGGTTTTAATATATATACAAATATTTAGAACTTAAATAATCTGAATTAAAGTAAATGATGTGGGGAAACATATACACTATGTATCTACAGAATCGTAAAAATGATGAAGCATCTTATGAGAAGATGCTTAAGCTGCGTCGAGATCTGAGTCGTGCAGTAACCATCCTGGAGATGATAAAAAGGAGGGAAAAAAGCAAGAGAGAGTTGCTGCATTTAACACTGGAAATTATGGAAAAGAGGTAATGTTTATTGAGAATTTGCTGCAGAAAGCTTTGGAAAGTACTTTGTATTCCCATTCTCACAAATACTTAAAACAGTGAGAGATTTTTAAAGTGTTTAGATTAGACTCTTTCATATGTACAGGATAGCATATTTTCATATATGGCTACAGACAGCAAAATAAAACATTAGGAAGTTGCTTATTATGGAAAAGTGACCCATCACACTAATTTACACTGTTTATTACATGTGTACATGTATTCAAATGTATGTATATAACCTATGTATTATACAGGAAGAGAGAGCATAGTTTCAGGTAAATTCGTTTGGAAATTTGTGTTAAACTTAAATGCATAGATTAAGGAAATCCCAGCTAATTTTAAGGCCACTTCCAATCACTATCATTCTTCTTTATTTCATTATTGCTGTTCTTTTTTAGCAAACCTTGATCTAATACCTCTTGAGGAAAACAAATAAGCATTTCATACAGTTTAACATGTTGTTCTGTGAGTCATCTCCAACTAGTGCTTCTTTTGACATCCTGTTGGTCAGCTGTGCTGAAGACTAAATACTCTGCTCTGTCAACTGTTGCTTTCCCAATCAACTGAGAATCACGTTTGCAATGTGGAGTTGTTCTTTAGGTTGATACTTAGAATCTGAATAGACTTCTCTAGCTTAAGCATCCATGTTTGAAAACAAATGTTTTGAGCCAGTATTTTAAAGATCTAAAACTAACTTTTTAGTCTGGTTTCTTAGGGAGACAAGTTGAATGTCAGTCTGCCCTCTCTACCAGGTGCAGTTTTTTCAAGCACTGACCATTTTCAGTAAAATAGAGGGGGGAGAAAGCTCAAAGATTTTTCCAGTAGCTTTTTCAAGAAAATAAGCTGTTGAATAGAAGAAAGACTCTAATGCCCCCCTCAGAATGGAAAACTGCACTTCAGCTCGGCACTTTTCATAGGACTTGAAATGTTACATGGTTCATGGATCTGCTTGTTGTGAAACTATTCCATGACACAAAAGAGGGAGGGTTAATGAATAAGGCACTCTCCCTCGCTGTTTAAAACCTTGTTGATAAATGTGTATTTTTAAATGGTATCTATCCCCAAGTGAGGGGGGAGGGAAACCCTCTCCTGATCTTTCCTTCTAGTTTCTGCTTCTTTCCTTTACATTATTATCTTTTGGAGATGTTTTACAGGCTTTACAGGGTAGTTATCCTTTTACTTATTTGTCAGCATTAGTCATTGCTATGAAGTTTCCACGTTATATAGGTCCCTTTTCTGGAACAATACTTTCTGTACTTCTTACTGTCATCCTGGGTGTCCTTTTACCCCAAGTTGCAAGTATTAGTCTGTGTTTCTCTGTGTTGTGCAATTTTTTACCAGACACACGTTGTAAATATTCCAAAAAATAAAAAATAATAATTCTGATTTCAGGTATAATTTGGGTGACTACAGTGGAGAGATCATGTCTGAGGTCATGGCACAACGGCAGCCGGTTAAACCTACCTATGCTATTCCCATCATTCCTGTGACTAACAGCAGTCCTTTTAAACACCAAGAAGCTATGGAACTGAAAGAATTTAAAGTTAAAGTGAGTAATTCAGTAACCAAGTTACTAGTTCATGCTATTATGTATGCAGGATACAGCATTTTAGGATAGGAGGAGGTGGGGAGCTGAAACTGGAAATAGACTAGCAAAGCTGCAATTGGAATAAAATGCTTTGTTCTCTTGGCGTTATGAGGATAACATACAGACTGCTGGCATTCCTTAAGACAGAAATAAAGGAAGTATAGACGACTACAGACAAAAGGGCACGTGCAATTGTATTCTTATTCTGGGGGATATGAACATTTTTCTCTAATACTGTCTGTAAAGTTAGGATATCCTGAACAAAACTGTATTTATTACCTACATATTGGACAAAGGTAGGACTAATGAGGTAAAACCCATATCTTGTTCTAAATTCATGTAGTTATTTTAATCTGGGGGGTTGTTTTTTGTTTTGATTTTTTAAATATGATCCACTGATATTCCCAGCATGCTGTATGGCTTTGGTTTTGTATTTAAGTAAAGTATCAAATAACCTTATTTGATTTAGAAAGCTGACCAGTACTTTTTTTCCTTCAGGCTTTAATTTTGTGTCATACAAAGCATAGCTACAGTGCCAACAACTGAGCATATTAAATAGGTCAGGTAACACAGGAGAAATGATGAGGTATAATTTGACTTGTAAACAAAAACTTCTTCTAACTGAAGGAAGGCTGTTCTGAATCTAATAAGGTGTCTTGAATCAGTGAATACTAGAGAATTGTAGTTGAGATTGCCAGAGTGTACTTACCTATTAGTGATGTTGGGTCAATGCAGTGTCTTGCAGCTTGAAAGAAATGTGTTTCTTGGAAACTTGGGAAATGCACTGAAACTTGACTTTGCATAGTATGGGGAAATGTGTTTAATTTTTAGAGGATTTTCTGAGATTCTAGCTATCTGTGAGAAGTCTAACTTCTATTTTTGCCTTTAAAGCATTGTTTGGTACTTAGTAATTCCCTAACACTGCATAAATGCCTATTAATTTAAAATGTTAGAAAATAAAAAAGGTGCCTCATGGAGATCATTGTATATATTTTAGTGTACTTCTCCGAAGTAGCACTGTTATCTTAACCGCTAGTGTTTTATCTGGCATGGATTGAGCAAACAGTGCTTGATTCCACCTTGTCTGTTAAATGTTTCAATTGCTGGAAATGAAATACAGATATTCATGAAATGACTGGATGTTTTGTCATCAAGATGGTGGAGAGATGAGTTCACGTTTTAGCTTGCGTACACAGGAGTTTTCTAAAACTCCTGTTTTAATCTGATTTGCTTGTGTGTGTAATATTATGCTGCCTTTTTTTTCTTGCAGCAAGATAAACCTGATGTTATTAGACCCAAAAGAAAGTATGAGAAGAAGCCAAAAGTCTTACCTTCGTCTGCTGCTGCTACTCCTCAACAGACAAGTCCTGCTGCACTGCCAGTCTTTAATGCTAAAGATTTGAATCAGTATGATTTTCCTAGCTCAGATGAAGAACCTCTCTCCCAGGTAGGACCTCTAGAGTTCTGTGCTGCTCTTAGGGAGAGAATAGAAGTAAAACTCATGAATCTACTAATATTTCTCCTCATACAACCCCCATCCTCTCTTCAAAGGTTTTGTCTGGTTCTTCGGAGGCTGAGGAAGAAAATGATCCCGATGGTCCTTTCGCCTTCCGTAGGAAAGCAGGCTGTCAGTACTATGCTGTAAGTAGAATTTCCTTATATATCTTAAGACAGAGCGTCATTGTGGGAAAACATCTTGTGTTTAATTGTTTAAAATTATTTTAAGCCTCATTTAGACCAACCTGGCAACTGGCCATGGAGTAGCCCTAAAGAGGGAAGATTAGGAGATGTGCGTTACAGATACTGCTTAACCACCCTCACTGTACCCCAGAGGTGTATTGGGTTTGCACGAAGACGGGTCGGCCGTGGTGGAAGGTGAGTGCTACATAATTGTTGCTGGTTTTAAAAATAAAATTAAAAAAAAAAAAAAAATCAGTAAGACATAAAGAGCAAAGCTAAAAAAAAAACCAAACCTCTCAAAAATTGAGACATCAGAGAGATTGACTTTTTAAATACTTCCATTTAATACAAGCTTCCTTAGCTGGTTAATGTCTCCATTTTTATTTTGCGGTAGTGGAAGCCACTTTAATACTGTTTTCTTAAACGTTTCTAGGGGGGTGTTTTTTTTATTCCTGGCACTCCCAAGTTCTGAGGTGAAAATATCTGCACGTTTCCAGTTGTGATTGGTGGTTTGCATTTAAATGATTTGCGTAGTTGTCTTCAAATAATAGTATTTAAAAATAGCAAAAATCACACTTTTCAGAAAATGCTTTTCTGAGTTTGGACCGTATTTAGTGATTTGCCAGGCATGGAGGAGAATTTGGGAGGAATACTTACAAGTGACAATAACTGTTCAATTTCAAACATTATCAAAAATACGAAAGAATTAAGGACTTCGGGCATTTTGTTTCTAAGCATCTTTATCAAAAATAACTTATAAATTGTTCAGTGTATAAGTGCTGTTTCTCAAATATTGTATGATGTCTTTAAGCAAATGGTGCATTGGTATTAAATTTTAATTTTAAAAAAATGTAAGAACCTGATTTGGCTTTCAGATTAATGCTTAGCACCTCTTCACATATTAGCAAGCCAGATTGGTATATCAGCAAAAGCAGAATGGGAGCTGAAGGCTCTTACTGGGGTTTTGCAAGGGGATTTGGAAGTTAATGTGACATCCCCACTGCGTTGGGATGGTTGTAGGTATATTCAGTATATATGGGAGTAAGGTTTTTGAACTGAAGTTACTTCAGGAGGGCATTTGAATCACTTCTTAGTTACTTAAGCAATTTTATTTTATTCTCTGGGCTTTTTTCCTTTGCATTGTGGAACTCTATCTTCCAGCCTGATGATTAAAAAAAATAAATAAAAAAAAAAATTATGTATGTTGTTGCAGTGTATTAATATATACATGATGATGTACATCAGCTGTTCAAACTGTAAAAGCTAGAATACATGTGTGAAGAGAAACCTAAATGTACTACTTACTGTAAAATAACATATAGTCATTGTGTCTGTTTGGAGGAGTTGGTCATTCTAGAACAGTTTTGTGTAGTCTTTTCTATCCCTTTGTCATCCCCAAGCGCATATGGCAAGCTGGTGACATTCTTGGTATTTTCTTGCCACTGTATAATTCTGCATTGTTTTCCTGTTTTTAGGGTGCTACTAGACAGAGCGCATTCGGACTACGATAATACATTTCATCAGCTGGATTTGGAAATGTTTTCCTCATCACAACACTCCTCAATCAGTCAATTTGCCAATACCTCAGAAACAAATACCTCGGACAAATCTTTCTCGAAAGACCTCAGTCAGATACTAGTCAATATCAAATCATGTAGATGGCGGCATTTTAGGCCTCGGACACCATCCCTACATGACAGTGACAATGATGAACTCTCCTGTAGGAAATTATACAGGAGTATAAATCGAACAGGCACAGCACAACCCGGGACCCAGACATGCAGTACCTCTATACAAAGTAAAAGTAGCAGTGGTTCAGCACATTTTGGTATGTTTATTTTGACAAACTTGCTTCTACAAATTTTAAACTTGGCTCAGAAAATCCAGAATGTCATTAGGTCATCCATACTTTACGTCATGGTCTATTTTAATGGTAACAGCCCATCTTCACTTTTATCTCTTTATTTGCTACATAGAATGTTTATTTGTATTTATTGCTAGCAGTAGTGTACTTCATCTCAAATTTATGCAAATGCTACCTTTATACGTAATTACAATTTTAGAAATATGAAAGTTTAGAAACCAGTATTGTGTAGGGTTTAAGTTGACCCTGAAGATCTGGATTTTTAAAATTAAAAAAGACATTGATTAAAATGTTGATACAAATATTACATTACAGATTTTCTTCTAATACAAGGTGTGGTGGTGGTGAGAAATGTTTAGTTGAAATGTTTAGTTAAAATATTTGCATTTAAAATCCCAGCATGTTATGAATTCTTATTCTTATTTAAACTTACATGAAATTAAATGCCACTTCCCATCCAAAAAATACCCAGCCCACCCCCACAGATGCATCTGCTCATGCTTGGCAAAACTCTTGGACTAATCATGTGTACATTTTGTCAGCAAGTAGCAGATTACATCTTACAGAACCTGAATTACAGAATTGAGGACCTGAGTCTAAGAAAATTTGATGTGGTGTTAGTTGTTTTTTAATTGGAATACTGTTGGATAGTGTCACACTCTATGTTGGGTTCTTCACACTGGAAGACTGGTATTTACTTACTTAGAATGTAGCTTAAATAACTCATGAATTTTGATCAGTCAATACATTAAATGTCATCATTTTATAGAAAGTAAAGTGACTTTTTACAAAGAAATAACTTCACAAGTTCACCACCATTTTGTGAGGAGTCTCTAGAATCATGTTTTCCTTGCCATTTGAATTATGGCTTTGGAAATAAATTAGAAAACCTGGATAATGTAGGAGTGGGGTGGGCAGAGATGCATATACCTAATAAACTCCCCAAATTGTGGGATGTTTTGGAGGTTTGCTCAAATAAAGAGCATTATCCTGGTATCAGATGACTTTAATCCTCCTGTTTTCCAATATATTTGGTACCTTTCCTCCTTGCACCACCTGGTTGTTGTGGGTTTTTTTGGTCCCATGTCGTGTCCTGTCCCCCTGTCGTGTTTTCCCCACCCCGAAAATTCTTCCTCCTTGCATTTTTAGACTTAGTGAGCAGCTTTGTTCTGCTGCTTTATTTCATGCTTCCTCTCAATGCTGTCCTAGAGTAGGTCCTTGCCCCCATCCCCCATTCTTTTCTCTCTTATGACTCTTCTTGATGGAAACGTGTTAGGGCTAAAACTGGTGGTTCTTCTGGTTTGTGATCTAAGTATAGCTTTTGGTGTTTAAATTGTGCCCCTCCAGTGTTTCAGATCAGTAAACCAAGTCCAGAACTGAATGAGAGCATCCTCTGTATGGAGGCCAGTCTGAACTGTGATAAAATGGTAGTCAGATTACTAATGTGAAAACAAAACTAATGTGTGATGAGAAGATTATAAACACACTATAAAGTATTAATGGGCAATACATTACATCTGAAAATCACATAGACTTGAAAAAAAGGCTGATTTGAGTTTAAAGCATATGTCTGTGTGTGTGTGTGTGTATAAATAAACAAACAAACACACACACCCCTAGAATCTTTTTTCCTTAAATAGATGGTTAAGTTATTTATCTACATCATTTAGGAATTAAATGCAGTTGTTATTCATGGTGATGAGTGTGGTACAAGGTTTTAATTGTGTGGTTGTATTTTGAAGCCTGTGGGAAAGTAATACATACATATAAGTACCTAGCATATTACATTCATTTGTACTTGGAATTCTATGCAGATGGCTTCTCATGTGTGTAAAATATTTAAGTTAGTATTCCAAGCTTTTCCAAATTTAAAAGTTGTGGAGTTTAGATTCATATTTTTATTAGTGTTTGATACAGGAATGAAGTACTCAGTAAAAAAAAATATAACAATGTCTGAATTCACAGATACACTTTAAATTAGTTATCACAGTCTTTGGATAGTCGCTTGTTATTAATATAACCAGGTAGATTGTACCCATATAATTATTTATAGTCTTAATTGGGATTCTTGCAGCATGGAGGTGTATACAAGTTTGTGTACGTGTGGTGTAATGATGATTGTCTGTTTAGATATAGGTGTTTGAAAGGAGCATACAGTCTAGCTCATCTTGGTGCCATTTTGTTTCTTAGTGTTCTTTTTTCAGTTTCTTAAAGGATTCTTTAAGATACATTGTCTACACAGATTACAGGTGTGTTAGTATGTCTCATCTATAAGTTTGACTTCTCCAGAGACGCATGTCGGTTGGGGCTGCAGCTGCTGAGTTACATCTTCTTACTTTCTGTAGCAAATACTGTAAAGAACATCAGATATCATCTGTAACTAAAGTTTTTCTAATAGTCACTACTACAGATTTTACAACCCTGTAGAGTGTCCCTGTTCCTTTTTCTTAGCTGGCTTTAAAGCTGGGAGTTTGTTGTGGGTGTGGATTTTTTAGGTTTGTTTCTCTTTGTCTTTTACATTTTTGAAGTGGCAGTAGGTCTTTTTACCAGAAAACACTTATTAATGCATCTCTACTTTTAAAAATCCTTTCATCCTTTCGCTCCTAATTGTGAGTTGTGGTCAAACCATATTGCTTACCTTTAAGATGAAGTTCATCCTGAGATTCTGTAGTGGCCAGTAGACGTGATCATGTTGCTGTGTTTATTGTGCACCATCACATGATAAGTTTTGTCTGTTCCATATTAAAGAAGTTTAGAGAAGTCTTGAGCTTTTTCCACCCTGAATGATCCAGACAGCATGCTGCTGACATGGGAAAAATTGCTGTGGAAAATCTTGCTTTTCAAGTCTGTTATACATGGCCAGCAGAGGCATGAAGTTGAGACGGTATCTCAGGTCTTCTGTTAATCAAAGGACATGTTATAAAAGCTGTGCTGTGACATGCCATTCTCTGGCTACAGGAAGCATTGTTTTTCATCCTGAAGATCGGAGAGAGGTTTCCCCAAAGAGCCAGGCATTTTATAAACATTTTGGAGTGCCTTTGACCCTCAAGAAATGCAAGTTTTTCTGGTCCTGGTTTTCAGAGTGCTCAGCATAAAAGATCTGTGGAAGATGAAGTTGTTGCATTGAGATTTTGTGTGTAAACTGAGAAGGGATGTCTTAAAAAAAAAAAAAAAAAAAAATCCCTTACAAGTTACTTGAAAACGGGGCTTGTACTGGACTTGTGTGCTGAAAGATAGACTTTGGCAGCAGGATCAAGTGGCCAAGAAAAGTAGCATCACTTTTGAAGAAGTGGTTCCTTTTCATCTTACTGAAGAATTACAAAAAAGCATCCCTTGCCCTCTTGCAAGAAGAGCCGATTCAAGGATCTTCAGGCATATGTTATACAGAACACCACTAAAAAGCAGGCAAGAGTGTAAAAGCATGATTCTTGTGGAGGAATAACTTGTTCAGTGGGGGAAGCTATTCGCTCTGAACAAAACGCAACAAAATTACCTCAGAAAAAGAGCCTGTAGCACTGACAGTCTCATCAAGTTTCTGAATCATAATCTTCAGAGATGGAGCTTGTGTCTTAAGTCTGGAGTGTGCAGTAGGCATGAATATTAATCTGAAGTATTTGTGTCCCAGGATTTTAGTCTTTCTTGTTAGATTAATTGATTGATCTAGTTCTGCCAGGCGAAGGATAGTCTTCGAACTGCATCACATTATAGAGAGATTATCCTTTCTGCTGGAGACTTGCTGTTAAATATGTTACAGTCATATTTTTGGATGCTTGCATCTAGTAATCAAAAGTCTGAGATGTTTACAACTGCACAGCATGTACAATTCTGCTGCAGGTTTGGGTTTAGGAGGCAGACCAGAGATACCAGTCACTAGTGAAAGATTTGAGCACTCATTCCCAGGCTCCACAGTAAGACCAGGCAACTGTCTTGCATTCTGTTCTTTTCTGCCTTTTTCATCCAGAAGCTGGGTCACTTTGAAAGGAAAGTCTGCAAGCTGTCAAGACTAAAGAGGCTAGAAGTTAACTAGAGTCTACTCACCACATTTGTAATTCTTTCTTTGAGAAGAAGTTTATTCTAGCAGAAGCCTTACTGAAAATTCTTAGAGTTATGTTTGGGATTGTAGACCTTACCGTATATGAAAAACTGCAGGCATCCAGAATATAGTTAAAGAATGCAGAGTAGCTTAGTGTTTAGCATTTCCATCTCCAAATTTGTAATGTTGGTTGATGGATCTATACTTTTTTTCTTGTTCTCATTAAGGGTACCTGACACTCATCTTCAGGCATCCCTTTCCTGGAAAGAAGCAGGAGGAAGTTCCTCAATCCTTGTGGCAGTTCCTTGCACCAGAGTAGAAGGACTTGTCCTACCTTTTCATTGCTTTCATGCCATCACTGGCTGTGTTTAGCTCTTTTTATTTAGCCCTTGTATCTGTAATAGTCTCAACACTGCTGTCTATTTTACTGTTTTCCCTTTTCCAAATGCTTATTTTCACATTGCAGGATAAACTTGGTCGTGAAAAATACTGACATCTGTAATGGCCATTTTCAGTTAGAGTTGGAACTTAACAGTCTTGGCTCATCTGTGGCTGAGATGTTGAGATCCTAGTTGAAGAAGCAATGGCCTTGGGAGTAACAGATGTTTATAGCCCACCCTAGGCTTAGTTGAAGGAGGAAATCTTAAAAAGAAAAGCTTCTTTAGTCTGGGAAATGTGGCTGGGGTTGGGGCACGAGTCAACACTTACTAAAACATCTGAGCACTTCTGAAGACTTTGAGACTTTGTAGTTATACTAGATTTCTCATTCAGCTTCCACCCAGTTGGAGTAATACTTTGCTCCAAAGTGCTGGATCTTTGGGCTTGTGTAAACTGTTCCACTTTGTCTGCATCCCATGCAAGGATGGTCAAGTTTATAACTGCAGGGTAAATTGTGTGTACCCCAACTGGCCTGTGACATTTCGTTGGAAACTCATATTAATAATGATGGGCAGACAAATACAAATGCATAGCAAGCATTTCTAGCTTTCACTCAATGGCTAGTAAAAATCCTCGTTAATTATTTTCTGTTTTTCTTCCGCTACCAAGTAGGGAGGGCATATATAGATCTTATGTGTAGTTTACAATTTCTAAGTCTAGAGTTCTGGTGTTAGGAATTTCACACTTAAGTTCTGTTGGGCTGAAATATAAGGCTGTTGTAGTAATAATCAAGGGCATAATGATTCATGTTCTCATAGTGTCTAATAATGCCATGTTTGAGTAAAATCAATCTTGAACTTCTTTTCAGAAAGTGAAACATCTTTGGGCCTGGTGCATCAAATACTAAATCACACTGATGGCTCTAAGTCTCTCCAATCTTCCGAATTCGCTGGTGAGAACTTGCTATACAGTAGAAAATCTTTAACCAGGCAATGTAAGCCAGATAACATCTCTTATAAGATGGAGATAAAAAATGTGATGTTCTGGATTACTTAGTATTGTGAATGATGTTTGCTTTGCATGCACTTTTGTCATTAGTAACCACTAACTGTTCTCCTATACAGCAGGGATGTGATGTTCTCATGTATTTCCCTTAAGAAAACATTGTAACATATATCATCTTTCTGCACACTTTAGCAGTTCTGTAGTTCATGGTTTCTGAGTTGGAAGCTTTGTTACGTGATCTTTCTTCTGTTACCTGATCGAAACTGCTTACTTAATGGCCATCACCTCAGCTGGAAGGATCAGGGAATCCAGTACTGCAAACAGGTTGTTAGAGAGGTTCTTTGAACCCAATATAATCTTAATGCTTCAGTTTTCCTACTGAAATAACATTTCTGCTTGTGAGAACAGATACTTAACTTGACGTTATGAAGCAACTGCTTTTTTAAGTTACTCTGATTTAAATATCTAATTCTTTAGATGTTTAACAGGACTGAAGCATTTGCTGAAAGGTTTAAGCTGTTTGAGTCTCTCAGCATTAAAATTTTTTTAAACTGTATTAAAAATAAATATGCTTACCTGGATAGATCATTGTGTTTACTCCACAAAGCTTGCTCGGTTTCTCTGGCAAATCTAGTGAGCATCTTCCATTCAGGAAATCAAGAGGAATGCTAGTAGAGGGGCCAGGAGTTTCCACGTGCATTTTCTGCTTTCCAGCTATGCTTCCTGGTTCTTAGGAAACTGGTTCTTGTGGTCAATTTTTTTGTAAGTCTGTATTTTCCTACTTCAGGGAAGCAGAATAACAACTAGTGAGTCACCTCACAGTAAAACTTGCAGCAGTAGTGAGGAGGGGAGGCTGTGGCTGTTTACCATACAAAGACCAATCTGTTCATACAGGTTCCATAGCTAGGCCCCCTCTTCACTGATTTCAGCCACTTCTGGGAAGGACTTGCATTTTCAGAGAAGCTAAATGTAAGGCATTTAGCTTCTCTGCATTGTACATAGAATTCCTACAGCATTGTAAGGCTAGTACACATTGAATGCTGTGGTAAAACTAGTTAGCACTGTAAAAATAGTTTTATATTGTAGTATAAAGCTGCTGAGAACTATGGATCTTTGAGAAGTCCATTGACAGCATCACTGTTACTCTGTGCTCCAGAAAACACCACCTGTTGAGTATCAGCATCCCACAGAATTCAGTAGCTATGTAAACAGAATCATCCAATTGAAAGATATTATTCAATGGCTTAATTTGAGCAAAAAATTTATATGTAATTATCCCAAAGATTACAAACATCTTGCTTATAGTCATGTAAATGATTGTAGGAAAACATATTCATAATGTAGTGTGTTGTTAAAAAATTGAGTTACTGCACAAGATTTGTGGCTGTTGCTAAGGAGATACTAAGCAGTCATTTATCCTGTCAATCAGTCTCAGTAATGCACAGTGTTTCTTTCCTTTTATTCATAGCTGCAAACCCCTGAAGCTTTTTATTCTACCTTCCATTCCTTTTTGCAGTCTGTAAGCCAGAGGACATTTCTCTTACTTGCTGCCAAAGTATAGCACTAACACAGTCGCGGAGTAGGTGCATGCATTGTCCCAAGCTGTTAAATGAAGAGGATAACGGCATAACAGGATGCACTAAGTTAAAATCCTAAAGGTTGGCTCAACTGAAATGTTATAACTTGATTCAAAATTCTACCAGAAACAATTCGGAAGCATACGGAGTTTTAATTGTTCCAATTCATAACAGTATGCTGCAAACAAACAAGAAGCATCCATGTAGCCTAGTCTCTCAATAAAACTTGAGCTATGCATCTTCTGACAACCATATTGAGAGGTGGATAACTCCAGGTAGGGTTGTGCCTTAAAGGTTCCTAATGTTTCAGGTTAGGAAAGGAGTTGGGTTAGGTTAATTTAAGGAGTCGGGTGGCTTGCATAAATTACTGAAAGTGTCTTGGAAAGTATGTAGAAGTTTTGGGGAAAGGTACAGTTGCTAGCTGTGAAAGACAGTTGAGATATTCTGAAATGCTAATGTTCTTATTTATATTGTATCAGTAGTGGTGATTGAGCTATTCCCACCTCCACTCCTCACTGGATTCTGTGTAGCGAATGAAACTGGATGGTCTGTCGGTGTCCAATTCAGTAAATTCTGTAGTATTAAATAGTCATTACTGTATGATGGAACCATGACTGCTGGGGCCTTAGCATGCTGTCTGAGAAGTCTATAAACACTGCACTCCTGTCTAGGGCTGCTTTAGCAAGAATCTGTTTTAAATTCTCGTGTGTTGTCTTTAAGCCTTGAATGTTATGTTTTGTCCCTTTTTTAATTTGAAGCTGTTGTTCAGTTGTCTGTTGCTTTACTAATCTTTTTAAAGCCTTGAAGGTCTCCATTAATACCAGAAATATGTAACTTTGTGTAGCTTTGTGTAGCAATACTCTTCTGAGTTACCAGAAACATGGTTGTTGATTTAAGTGTACAGAAAAGCTCTGGGCTTCCTTCTTGCCTGCTGTTTTTTTCTAGGCAGATAAAGACCAGTGTGTGACACAAAAGAAAGTGACGGTCATTTTTGGTACTTCCACATTTACCATTTTTCTCTGACACAGATGAAAGATTTTCATCTGTGCCCTTTCTCTTCTTTAGAATAAAAATGAGAAGAGGTAATAAAATATCTGGAAGAAAGTTCTTAGGGACACTGTTACTGTTTTTCTAGAGAAAGTGATGTTAAGATACTAAGTTTGGCACCTATGCAATTGCATCTATGCTAGCTTTGCAGGCAAGAAAAAAATATTCTCTGAAAGCCATATAACTAACCCATTAGTAACAGCTACGTTTCTGTGGTCTGCAATGCATTTACTCGAGTTGCTTTTGAAAAAAAGACAGTTGGACTTAAGACTAGCTCTTTGAGAAGTTTAGGACTGTGCCTGCAGATGTAGAGGCGCAGACAGTCAGTACACTCGTGATTTCACTGTGCTATGTGTGATTTCCCCAGAAAGCCTTCCCCAATTCCAGTCACAGTTGTGTGCCACAGAAAATTAATAGGTAGGGTTAAATAGATGAAAATACTTTCATGTAAAGTGTATACAAACATTTTTTGTGCACAGGAACGATAGTTTTCAGAAGCAACATATCTCATAATCAGTAGGCTTATTTTTTTCAATTGAAGTGTAATATAGACTGTTCTCTGAGAGCAGGAGGGGAAGAAACCTAGTGACAGTGTTAGTGAGCAAAATATATTATGGCTTTTAACAGAAGAGGAATAAAGTATGCTATCCTAGTTTGCAGGTCTTCAAAAGAAAGAGTGATTAATTTTGGTTTGGATAGTTCTCAGTAGTAGTAATATTTTCAATAAAGCCTTCAATGTAGTGCTGCTTTAGCATGGAGGGGGAAGAGCTAGCTTATCTATGCTGTGTAACTTCTTCTGGTACATGAGCATATCTGGATATGTTGTGAAATGGAAAAGGAATATCAGTCAGATTATTTTAGGAGGCTGTAGCTTGCAGCAGTCCTTTATGGGCAGGGTTGTGTTTCTAAACTGGATGCATCTGATTAATTCAGAATCTCAGTAAATGTCTGATAGTGTTGTAAATAGTATTTTGATATGTCTAGTAGGCTTTTACCTTTAATAAGGGAAGCAGCAAAAATATTGCCGAATGTTTTAACCTAAATCAAAAAACCTGAAATAAATTGTTCTTGACCATATTTTCAGATATGACAGGTAAATAAATAGCCATTTCCATTGCATTTTTGAGGCAGTATTTGTAAGTGTGTTTGGATATTTGAGCAGAAGTAAGAGAAGCCGTTTGAATGTAGACGAGGGTGGTGGTCATAGTGGGGTGCTTCTGTCACTTTACTTTGACAGCTGTATAACTGTTTTCGTAGTGGTGGGAAACTTACAGCTGTAAGGGTGACGGACTACTTAAAAAGAAATACACTGATGCACAATTTGAAAAATATAGTTCTTTTAAATGTTGCTTCCAGAAGGGGGAGCACTTAAAGACTGTACTAAATAATGGCTATCCTAAACAAACACAGCCTGTCTCAAACTTTATTTACTGTTTTTCAAAAAGAAAACAATATTTTGGAGTTGGTTAAACCAACATAGGTGACTGCTTACTACAACTCTATTTTGTAGCTAAAATCTAAAATATACTTAAGGCTTGAAAACTGAAACTGTTACTTACTCAAGTGGACAAAAGTGAGATGGTTATGACGGTGGAAATTTTAATCTTAATTCAGTCAAAGATGGTGTTATAACGTATCCTTTTTTGCCCCTTTTCCTCTTTGTCAGTCTGCGAGTTGTCTTTATTTACATCACTTATGCAACCTATTCCTAAGCAATATATTTACAGTGTCATACTGCAGAATAAAATACCTTGCTAATACATGGAATCTTCAATATCATTGGCACTACGTTGGCTAAACCATACTGATTCTAAATTTTAGGTTTTTTAAAAAAACATTTAATTAATAAGTCACTACTAACTGATAAATATAAATGAAATATCTGTCAGTACCAGTAGAGTACATCTATTTTTCTCCCTCTCCTACTGCTGCTCAGCTTTCTACATGCTAATCTTGGTGTGCTAAAGCTTTCTTGCTCTAACTTCTGTGTTTCTTGACAGTTAAAAAAAAAAAAATCTAAAGGGCTTTTAGTTTATATAAAGTAGAATTGAAATTTCAAGAGCCAACTCCTGAATATTTGGTCTGTGAATTCTAGTTTGTTTTTTTTTTTTAGTAAGGGCATTTACAATGGTGTTACGACTAAGCTATTCCCCTAGGAATAACTTTAAAACATGGAAGAAATGAAGCAAGTTGAAGTGAGATTTAACTGTAAGAGTATTGGGAAGTAATTTGTCCCTTATGGCAATATAAACAAGCACTACATCCCTACTTGCTGAAGAATGATACTTAAAAAAAAAAAAAATAGTAACTTGAATGTAACAGCTGAATAAAAATTTATAACTTCAAGTGCTCAGATAGCAAAGTGCTGGTAATAATTTAGTGCTATTTCCAGTACATAATAGAAGGATTTGGAAAAATGTTTTACCAAAAAAAAAAAAAAAATCACACATACAGTGGAAAAATGCATGCTCAGCAGTGTTTGCTCTGTTTGTTTCCAAATATTAATTCTTATTTTGGTTAGCTGTTTGTACTGACTTGCTATTCAAGTTTGTACATAAGGTATAATTGTTCTTCAAAAGCCCATTGTATCAAGAAGCAGGAGATGATTATAGTTTTGATAGAAACAGTTTTTTTTCAGGCAAGCAAGCCTGAAGGAGTAGATTAACAAAAATATTTTAAAAATTGCAATTTGTGAACAGGATTCAAGCGTGGAGGTGATTTGTTGCCAAACAGTAGTGAACTTACCCAAAAGTGCGACTTCCACTCTAGAAGTATGAATACTATTTACAGCACTTACTTGGGAGCACCTCTACAATCTGAAGATAAAATTGAAGGAAAAATCTGAAAGGTGTATCCTAGACTGCATTTGCAAGGGAATGCGCATTCCAGCCTTGATTCAGTTTTAAATTGAAAACTGAGACTTCCTTTCATTTTGGAAATGTAAATTAAACAAACAAATAAAAAGTCCTAACATTAAGTTAATCCTAACATTTAAGTTAATGACTTAATGAGCTAATGACTCCCCACCCCTGCACCATTGGGCATCCCCTTGTGAATCTTTATGAATAATGCTGGGTTTTATCAAATTCATACTTGTGGGCTAGCTGGATAAAATTCTAGTTGACTTGTGATACACTGACTACTGGGTCACCTTTCAGAGATTTTTAGAGAGAAGGATGTAGTTCTATCAAATTCTGTATTGATGGAGTTGCTTGTACATGTGGGATTAAAAACAATAATACCACCTGCACAGTTGTAAGCATGCCCAATTTAATGTTTTCACTAAGCTTAAACATAAATCTTAATTGTAGGTACTTGCTACCTTCAAAATGCTATCTGTGAGGGCTGAAAGCATGCAGTTCCCAAGTTTTGCATATAAACCTACTTTACTAATAATGCAGATACTGTAGTTTCACAAAGTGAAAACATCGATGCCATTTCTACCTGTAATTTCTTTTTAATCAGCTATTAGAGAGTATTTGGTGGCTTTGATTGTGTTTTGGTTCCCTCCTCCTCCTCTCTTTTTGATATCTTGAGCTAAATGCAGCAGAGCAATTAAAGCCTGTATACTAAAAAACAGCTTAAAAAGGGAAGGCTTAATTTGAACAAAAATTTCTAGGACGATGATAGCCTTTTTGCCATAAAGGTGCATTAAGGCTTGTGGGAACTTGCTGTGGTGTGTTTTGTTTTTGTTTTGGGTTTTGGTGGGGTTTGGGGTTTTTTTTTTGTTGTTGTTGTTTTTTTTAGGATTACAAAATAGATGTGTTTATATACACAACACCTACGTATTTTGATATAGTATTTTCTCGTTTTATATTTTGTTCAGCATTTACAGCCGAACAATACCAGCAACATCAACAGCAACTGGCACTAATGCAGAAACAGCAGCTTGCACAAATTCATCAACAGCAAGCAAATAGTAATTCCTCTGCCAACACATCACAGGTGAGGGATTTGTCTGTGCTATGATTTATCCCTCATTGTTTCCCACCAGGGTTCATCTCTAATTGTCAACTGTTGCCATAGAACCTTGAAACTAACCAACAGGAAAGTGGCTTTCGCCTGAATCTACATCATAGCCATTCTGTAAAGTGTTTAGAAGGGACACTGCAGGTGAGTGTGGCAGGCATTGCCTCTGCTCCCTCTTAACAAAAAAAAGATGGGTCAGTCAATGAATGAAATTTTCAAAGCCTTAGAAATATGAATTGCAGAGACATCCAGCCGTGTCATTATCCTCTTGATAGTGGGGGATTTTCAGAGCAGGATTTTTAGTTAATAACTAAAGCTAACTCCTGAATATGACCTCCATACAGCTGTGGAATTGTCTAATATTCATAAATGTGTAGTATTTGCAGTGGTGACGGACACATGAAAAGGTTCAGAAGTTGTTAGCAATCTGAACCTCTGAGTCTCTGAATTGGGTTTGGAATTTCATGAAAACAAGTTGACCTGTGAAACAATGTTGTTCCATAGAACTTTGAAAATAAGTTTCTTTGTATTTTAAATAGTTGTGGGGATTTTATTCTCTGTTGTTTCAATGGAGCTAGAAGTGCATGGAAAAAAAAATCACAGCTCAGATTTTACGTAGTTGTACCAAATGCTGACAATTTGGTCTGAGAGAATGACTGGGCCACGGTTCTGATTTACATGTACTGATTTTTGTTTTACTAGTTTGTGTGTAGCTTTAAAATGGGGAGAGTACTGACTCTTGGAAGCCTCAGTCACATATATTTGCCACCATTGTTCTTTTTAGGGTTTTGTTTCCAAGACACTGGATTCTGTTAGTGCTCAATTTGCTGCTTCAGCTTTGGTTACATCAGAACAACTGATGGGATTCAAAATGAAGGATGATGTGGTGCTTGGAATTGGGGTGAATGGCATTCTTCAAGCCTCAGGTATGCAGCTGTTCGACAGAATTTGATTGCATCTTGATTTTTACAGTGGAGATGCATCTGTCCAGAGTTGAGTACTTTCTGAAAAATGAGCTTACTCTTTTGTTTTTCTTTTGCAGGAGTGTACAAGGGCTTACACCTCAGTAGTACTACACCTACAGCACTTGTCCATACAAGTTCATCATCAACAGCAGGTTCAGCCTTGTTACAGCCTTCAAATATAACGCAGACTTCAAGTTCCCACAGCGCACTGAGTCACCAAGTAACTGCTGCCAATTCTGCAACAACTCAGGTTCTGATTGGGAACAACATTCGATTAACTGTACCCTCATCAGTTGCCACTGTAAACTCTATTACCACACTCAATGCACGACATATACCTAGGACTTTAAGTGCTGTTCCATCATCTGCCTTAAAGCTGGCTGCAGCAACGAATTGTCAGGTGCCCAAGGTTCCAGCTTCGTCCTCTGTGGATGCAGTACCAAGGTAGGTTTTTTTTATATTTGCTTATGCTTTCCGGTCTTTATTTTGCTTGATAAATATATTTATGGCAAATAAGAACCATTGTTTTAGATGAGGCTGGCTTACATTAACATTGTGTGTATAATGGTGGTCAAAAAAGGATACTTGGGGAGGAATACAGGAATAGACAGGCTTTTACACTGTCCTGGTTTCGGCTGGGATAGAGTTAATTTTCTTTCTAGTAGCCGGTATAGTGCTGTGCTTTGGATTTTAGTATAAGAATAATATTGATAACACGCTGATGTTTTGGCTGTCGCTAAGCGGTGTTTACATTGGTCAAGGATTCTTCCCCCCCTTCAGCTCCCCATGCTCTGCCAGGTGCCCAAGAAATGGGAGGGGGCACAGCCAGGATAGTTGATCCAAACTGACCAAAGGGCTATTCCATACCATATGATGTCATGCCCAGTATATAAACTGGGGGGAGTTGGCCGGGGGGTAGTGATCATTGCTTGGGGACTGGCTGGGCATCGGTTGGCAGGTGGTGAGTGGTTGTAATTTTTTTTATATATATATCTTCCTTTTTTTCCCTTCCCTTGGGTTTTGTTCCTCTCTCTCTCTCATTGGGGGTTTTTTCCCTCTCATTATAATTCATTATTATTATTACTATTATTTTGTTCCACTTATTAAACTGTTATTATCTCAACCCACGAGTTTTCTTACTTTTGCTCTTTCGATTCTCTCCCCCATCCCACCGGGGGGTGAGGGTGGGGGGGGAAGTGAGCGAGCGGCTGTGTGGTGCTTGGCTGCCGGCTGGGGCTAAACCACGACATACACTGATAGTTTTCCAGGATGTTCTGCTAGCCACCAGATCAAAAATAAGCGTTAGCTCAGAAGTGAAATTTATGATCTGTTAGTGCTATGCCATATAAAAATTCTCCATTGTTGAGTACAGTTTTTGGCTCTTAACGTTCTACGTGAAGGCTGAACTATTCCAAAATTAAATGTGTGTCTGTCCTTAAAAGTAAGTCCGCCAGGAATGAATGTAGAGTAGAGTTAGTCCAGCTGCATTCAAAGATGTTTCTGTATTTTGAACACTGCAGAAGAGTTCAGAGGATGTATTATGTTTTGTGTACCTCAGAATTTGAGAAAATATTTGTCACATTCTTTAGATATAATAACCATTTTCATTTCTAAATTACTGTTCTTAATTTCTGTTGTCTTCATTAGTTTAAGGTATTTGGCTAGAAGATCAATTAAAATAGGTTAAACAGGAAGTCAGTTCAGCGTTTCCTTAGATAATTCCAGATTTTGTAACTAGTCACTTCACTGGCAACTTCTTTTATTGCACATCTTTTATTACTTCATCACAAATTTTGATGCTTAGAACACCCTTTTTTGTTTCCTGCATGACATCGTGGTTTATGGGGAGGTTTTACAGTGTGGCAGCTGTTCAAAGTAGTCATTGCTGGGAGTTAAGCACACAAT